>NW_027428350.1:1085625-1447500 GCF_047830755.1 Zonotrichia albicollis | reverse complement strand
TTGTGCAGCTTCATTCTCCACCTTTCGGAAGCAGCCGCTCTGTCCGGCTCGCGGAGGCAAGGAAGCGTCTTCTTCGCACAAAGGCGATTGTGCCGGGCACAGTGCACTCCAGTGCGGCGGCTTCGGCCGAAATGTGCCCGGGACCGGCGCTTAGCTCCGGGGAACTCCTTATTTCGACTTTAGCGTCTTTTGTGGTCTACATCACTGCAAAACGCTTTTCCACTATGTCTGGCATGGAGAAACTGTGCCAGCACAGAAAACATCTCTCATGGTGTTTTACATGCTGCAGAGAGCTCTGCTGAGTGTTTTGCACGAAGAAAAAGAATGTTTTCCAAAACACCTTCCAATCGAATGTTCATGTGTTTGGAAAAGGTAGGAGAGTGGTGAGGTACTGTTCTTTATCAGTTGGCAAGCGGCACACACTATCCCAGTGTTGTGCAGCTTCATTCTCACCTTTCCGAAACTACTGGTCTCTCCGGCTCCCGGAGGTGAAGAATCGGATTCTTCGCGCAAAGGCGATTGTACCGGTCACAGTGCACTCCAGTGCGGTGGCATCTGCTGAAATGTGCCCGGGATCGGCCCTTTGGTCCGGGGACATCCGTACCTTTGTCTTTCGGGACTTTTGTGGTCTACATCACTGCAAAACGCTTTTCCACTATGTCTGGCATGGAGAAACTGTGCCTGCACAGAAAACATCTCCCGTGGTGTTTTACATGTTGCAGAGAGCTCTGCTGAGAGTTTTGCAAGAAGAAAAATAAAGTTTTCCAAAACACCTTCCAATCGAATGTTCATGTGTTTGGAAAAGGTAGGAGAGTGGTAAGGTACTGTTTTCTATCAGTTTGCAAGCTGCGCACACTATCCCAGTGTTGTGCAGCTTCATTCTTCACCTTTCCGAAGCAGCCGCTCTCTCCGGCTCGCGCAGGCAAGGAAGCGTCTTCTTCGCGCAAAGGCGATTGTGCCGGTCACAGTGCACTCCAGTGCGGCGGCATCTGCCGAAATGTGCCCGGGACCGGCGCTTAGCTCCGGGGAACTCCTTATTTCGACTTTAGCGTCTTTTGTGGTATACATCACTGCAAAAAGCTTTTCCACTATGTCTGGCAAGTAGAAACTGTGCCTGCACAGAAAACATCTCCCATCGTGTTTTACATGCTGCAGAGAGCTCTGCTGACTGTTTTGCACGAAAAAAAAGAAAGGTTTCCAAAACACCTTCCAACCGAATGTTCATGTCTTTGGAAAAGGTAGGAGAGTGGTAAGGTACTGTTTTCTATCAGTTTGCAAGCTGCGCACACTATCCCAGTGTTGTGCAGCTTCATTCTCCACCTTTCGGAAGCAGCCGCTCTCTCCGGCTCGCGGAGGCAAGGAAGCATCTTCTTCGCGCAAAGGCGATTGTGCCGGTCACAGTGCACTCCAGTGCGGCGGCTTCGGCCGAAATGTGCCCGGGACCGGCGCTTAGCTCCGGGGAACTCCTTATTTCGACTTTAGCGTCTTTTGTGGTATACATCACTGCAAAAAGCTTTTCCACTATGTCTGGCATGGAGAAACTGTGCCAGCACAGAAAACATCTCTCATGGTGTTTTACATGCTGCAGAGAGCTCTGCTGAGTGTTTTGCACGAAGAAAAAGAATGTTTTCCAAAACACCTTCCAACCGAATGTTCATGTGTTTGGTAAAGGTAGGAAAGTGGTAAGGTACTGTTTTCTATCAGTTTGCAAGCTGCACACACTATCCCAGTGTTGTGCAGCTTCATTCTTCACCTTTTGAAAGCAGCCGCTCTCTCCGGCTCCCGGAGACGAAGAGGCGGCTTCTTCGCTCAAAGGCGATTGTGCCGGTCACAGTGCACTCCAGTGCGGCGGCTTCTTCCGAAATGTGCCCGGGACCGGCGCTTAGCTCCGGGGACATCCGTACCTTCTTCTATCGGGACTTTTGTGGTCTACATCACTGCAAAAAGCTTTTCCACTATGTCTGGCAAGGAGAAACTGTGCCTGCACAGAAAACATCTCCCGTGGTGTTTTACATGTTGCAGAGAGCTCTGCTGACTGTTTTGCACGAAGAAAATAAAGTTGTTGAAAACACCTTCCATCCGTATATTTATATATTTGAAAAAGGTAGGAAAGTGGTAAGGTAATGTTTTCTATCAGTTTGCAAGCTGCGCACACTATCCCAGTGTTGTGCAGCTTCATTCTTCACCTTTTGAAAGCAGCCGCTCTCTCAGGCTCCCGGAGACGAAGAGGCGGCTTCTTCGCGCAAAGGCGATTGTATCGGTCACAGTGCACTCCAGTGCCGCGGCTTCTGCCGAAATTCGCCCGGGACAGGCGCTTAGTTTCGGGGACATCCGTACCTTCTTTTTTCGGGACTTTTGTGGTCTACATCATTGCAAAAAACTTTTCCACTATGTCTAGCAAGGAGAAACTGTCCCAGCACAGAAAAAATCTCCCATCGTGTTTTACATGTTGTAGAGAGCTCTGCAGAAGTTTATTATGCAAGAAGAAAAAGAAAGTTGTCCAAAGACCTTCCAATCGAATGTTCATGGGTTTGGAAAAGGTAGGAGAGTGGTAAGGTACTGTTTTCTATCAGTTTGCAAGCTGCGCACACTATCCCAGTCTTGTGCAGCTTCATTCTTCACCTTTTGAGAGCAGCCGCTCTCTCAGGCTCGCGGAGGCAAGGAGGCGTCTTCTTTGTGCAAAGGCGATTGTGCCGGTCACAGTGCACTCCAGTGCGGCGGCTTCGGCCGAAATGTGCCTGGGACCGGCGCTTAGCTCCGGGGAACTCCTTATTTCGACTTTAGCGTCTTTTGTGGTATACATCACTGCAAAAAGCTTTTCCACTATGTCTGGCATGGAGAAACTGTGCCAGCACAGAAAACATCTCTCATGGTGTTTTACATGCTGCAGAGAGCTCTACTGAGTGTTTTGCACGAAGAAAAAGAATGTTTTCCAAAACACCTTCCAATCGAATGTTCATGTGTTTGGTAAAGGTAGGAAAGTGGTAAGGTACTGTTTTCTATCAGTTTGCAAGCTGCGCACACACTCCCAGTGTTGTGCAGCTTCATTCTTCACCTTTTGAAAGCAGCCGCTCTCTCAGGCTCCCGGAGGCAAGGAAGCGTCTTCTTTGCGCAAAGGCGATTGTGCCGGTCACAGTGCACTCCAGTGCGGCGGGATCTGCCGAAATGTGCCCGGGACCGGCGCTTACCTCCGGGGACATCCGTACCTTCTTCTTTCGGGACTTTTGTGGTCTACATCAAGGCAGAAAAGTTTTCCACTATTTTAGACAAGGAGAAACTGTGCCAGCACAGAAAACATCTCCCATCGTGTTTTACATGTTGTAGAGAGCTCTGCAGAAGTTTATTATGGAAGAAGAAAAAGAAAGTTGTCCAAAGACCTTCCAATCGAATGTTCATGTGTTTGGAAAAGGTAGGAGAGTGGTAAGGTACTGTTTTCTATCAGTTTGCAAGCTGCGCACACTATCCCAGTGTTGTGCAGCTTCATTCTTCACCTTTTGAGAGCAGCCGCTCTCTCCGGCTCCCGGAGGCAAGGAGGCGTCTTCTTTGTGCAAAGGCGATTGTGCCGGTCACAGTGCACTCCAGTGCGGCGGCATCTGCCGAAATGTGCCCGGGACCGGCGCTTAGCTCCGGGGAACTCCTCATTTCGACTTTAGCGTCTTTTGTGGTATACATCACTGCAAAAAGCTTTTCCACTATGTCTGGCATGGAGAAACTGTGCCAGCACAGAAAACATCTCCCGTCGTGTTTTACATATTGCAGAGAGCTCTGCTGAGTGTTTTGCACGAAGAAAAAGAAAGTTTTCCAAAACACCTTCCAATCGAATGTTCATGTGTTTGGAAAAGGTAGGAGAGTGGTAAGGTACTGTTTTCTATCAGTTTGCAAGCTGCGCACACTATCCCAGTGTTGTGCAGCTTCATTCTTCACCTTTTGAAAGCAGCCGCTCTCTCCGGCTCCCGGAGGCAAGGAAGCGTCTTCTTTGCGCAAAGGCTATTGTGCCGGTCACAGTGCACTCCTGTGCGGCGGCATCTGCCGAAATGTGCCCGGGACCGGCGCTTACCTCCGGGGACATCCGTACCTTCTTCTTTCGGGACTTTTGTGGTCTACATCACTGCAAAAAGCTTTTCCACTATGTCTGGAAAGGAGAAACTGTGCCAGCACAGAAAACATCTCCCGTGGTGTTTTACATGTTGCACAGAGCTCTGCTGAGTGTTTTGCACGAAGAAAATAAAGTTGTTGAAAACACCTTCCATCCGTATATTCATATATTTGAAAAAGGTAGGAAAGTGGTAAGGTACTGTTTTCTATCAGTTTGCAAGCTGCACACAGTATCCCAGTGTTGTGCCTCTCCATTCTTCACGTTTCCGAAGCAGCTGCACGCTCCAGCTGCCGGAGGCGAAGAATCGGCTTCTTCGCGCAAAGGTTATTGTGCCCGTCACAGTGCACTCCATTGCGGCTGCTTCTTCCGAAATGTGCCCGGGACCGGCGCTTACCTCCGGGGACATCCGTACCTTCGTCTTTAGCGTCTTTTGTGGTCTACATCATTGCAAAAAGCTTTTCCACCATGTCTGGCAAGGAAAAACTGTGTCAGCATAGAAAACATCTCCCATCGGATTTTACATTTTGCAGCGAAGTCTGCAGTGTGTTTTGCAGGAAGAAAAAGAAAGTTGTCCAAAACACTTTTCAACAGAATGTTCATGTGTTTGGAAAGGGTGGAGAGTGGTAAGGTACTGTTTTGGATCAGTGTGCAAGCTGTGCACACAATCCCACTGTTGTGCAGCTTCATTCTTCAGCTTTCAGAGGTAGCCGCTCTCTCCGGCTTCCAGAGGCGAAGAAGCGGCTTCTTCGCGCAAAGGCGATTGTGCTGGTCACAGTTCACTGCAGACGGCGGCTTCTACCGAAATGTTCCCCGTATCTGCTCATAGCTCCGCTAGTCTCTGTACCTTCCAATTCCGTTTTTGGTCTTGGCAATGCAAATGGTTTACTTGCAGCAGTAGGATGGGGCAATGAACTGGACTTTTTGCTTTTAGAGAGAAGCTAATGAAAAAGTTTCACCAGGATCAGAGCAGGTTGTAAAACAGAAAAATTGTCATGAAAAGAAGCCAGCCTTGTGCCCTTAGATTTGCTAGCTGTGTTTGAACAACATGAAATGTGTCAACTCGGTGTTCCTGGGTATCACATCAGTAACAGGTACTTCAGTTGCTGAATTTCTCTCGTCAAGTTAAGAAGAGAATCCAAGGAATTGTGATTTCATGCTCACAATTCACCCTATGGTGCCGAAAGGTGAAAAAGGGGTGGAAGGTGCACGGGTCAACTAACTTGAATGGCCTATGTAAATCAGCGGCCACTGATTTGAAGCCTGAAGGCTTCAACAGGTCAGTTGCCTATGTTTTTCTTGGAATTGTTTTAACCTTCGGTCATGTTTTTCTTGAGATTCTTTTACCCTTTCCCTATTAGTTCAGCCTTTGGTCTCCAGCCTTTGCTGACATTTCAAGTATCTCGGTAGCCTGGAAATGTGTTGTCTTAATTGCTGACATCATTATTCCCTTCAAAGGGTTGTTTGCCTCAAGTCTCAGTTTTGCTGGTTCTCTGCTAGTTGATTGTCAGAGGGCAGCAGGTGTTGTGTAGGAGCAAGTACACAAACCCATAGCTGGCTTTTCTTTTGATTTGGCCTGTGTAGCTAATGGAATGACTGAACATCTGTGAGAGGCTTTTCTCTCCCCGTTAGGTTTCACTGGAAGGGCAGATGCAAATCGTCTACCTGAAGTCTTGGCACAGAAGAAAGTAGTGGTTTGCTGCTGCATCTAGCTAGAAGCTTACAAAAGGAAGGCCTTGGGCTGAGGTCCATTCCATTGGCTAAGTAGAAAAGGACTGTGGGAAGGTGAGGCAGCTGAATTAGAGGTAGATCAACAAGTTCTAGAACGGTCGTGTGTTCAAAGCCTGGTGTATGGTGGTTGGTTGAATGGTGTTTGTTATGG
This sequence comes from Zonotrichia albicollis, assembly GCF_047830755.1. Lineage (NCBI taxonomy): Eukaryota > Metazoa > Chordata > Aves > Passeriformes > Passerellidae > Zonotrichia > Zonotrichia albicollis. Next base: position 1,441,525 of record NW_027428350.1, on the reverse strand, counting down.
CTTAAAGCTATGGAACTGATAAAGGCAAAGTTGCAAGAAAGCAGCTCTCCTTTGCATCTTGCTGGGGACTCTGCTTCACCACGGACCCTCAACTCCAAGTTCGCCAAGGAGATGATCAGTAGGACTGTTGCAGAGCTGCTGTGTGCATCTGAATGGAACGGCAGAGAGTGAAGCGCTGGACATTTCTGGCTTTAGTCCAATGCTGCTGCATTGGTGCCAGTTTAGTTGGTTTTCCATCAGTGGCCTTTCTGTCTAGAAGTACACTGCCCAGTGTACTTCTTTCCTAGTCTTTCTAGCATGTGATGCCGTATCCTTCCTGTTGTTTTCATACCTTCCTTCAGTTGAAAGGATGATACAATCTTTCCATTTTGAAGATCCCTGTTAGGAAACACTATGCAAGAGGAGTCATCGCTCCCTTTTCTTCAGCCTCCTTTGTCATTTTCAGAGACTCATTTCAAATTTCTGCTAATGTCAAGACCAATACTGAGATTACCTAGCAGGGTTGGCACTCTCAGCTGCTTTCTTCTTTCATGCTGCTTCATACTGGATGTGACTTAAAAGGCCTCGTTTTGTCATCTGCATTCTGCTGTGATCCAAAGCTAAATATTCCAGGCGTGTGAACACAAAAAGAACTCCTAGGCTTTTGCAAGAACTAGCCCAGGAGGATTTGTGTTCCATTTGATCTCTACAGTGTTTCAGAAAAAAGGAGATTGTACTGTCTTCTTGTGTACTCTCTTCTTGTGCTCTCATGCCTTGCATGTCCTAGTTAATCTACCGGCGTGACTCATTTGGCATCATCTCATGGTACAAATTCTGCATAGTTTCGTGTCCTTACAAATGCCAGTTGCCAAGGAGCCTATCTGACCATTCAAGGGGCAAAGAATTGTAAGGCTGGCAAGTTCAGTTGCTGAAACTGTAAGTCATGCCATATCAAAGTGACAGAGGAAATCCATTGATCTAGGACTTTCAGCTGGACACCTCTGAGAATAGCAGCTTGTCAGCAATGACACAGCCATCTTCCTAGCTGTATTCCAGAAAGAGGAAAGGGACACCTTCAATGATTAATATGTTTGGCATGAGAAAAACGCAAGAAATGCACCGGAAATTACTTTAGTCAGATAAAGTGCGTTTCTCTAGTGAGAATTTTGCACTTGCACTTTCTTGTCTGCGCCTCTACTTTTCACAGAAGACAGGGGAGCATTTCATTAGTATTGTTCTTTTGTTTTCTTTCGTTGGCCTCCCTCTTTCCACCTGCAATTAACAAATTTACCTTTGTTTACTGGCTTCTCTTACTTTACTACGAGAATTTTACATTAGGTCAACTTACATAAAGGTCAAAGCTCTCAGACAGTGGAGAGAAGTAGAAGGTAGAGAAAAAAGAACAAAACAAATCCAGAAAAATAGACAAATTTTAACAGTCTTTGTGAGAACATTAGGACACAAGATTACTTTGAACTGAGCAACGCAGGGGATATTTGACGCAGTCAAATCAGGCCGACATTGCACTGGAGCCAGCAAGGGTCTGGAAACCATCCTGCGTATCGTGGATTTTCAGGAGCCAGCTGCCCCTACCAGCTACAGGACCCCAAAAACAAACGACGGCCCTTTTCCCTGAAAAAAAACTCAGCTGCCCCGCTTCTGGATGGCAGATTGCAGGAGTCACATGGTAATACACGACTTGGAATTGGTGCCACCTTTCATCTGGAAACCATCCTGCGCGGCGTGGATTTTCAGGAGCCAGCCGGCCACTCCCAGCCACAGGCCCCCAAACACAAACTACGGCCCATTTCCCAGGCAAAAAAAACTCACCCACCCCGCTACTGGCTGGCAGATTGCAGGAGGCACATGGCTCTATCAAACCAGCCCGACTTAACAGTGGTGCCAACTTCGGTCTGGGAATCATCCTGCGTAAAGTGGATTTTCAGGAGCCAGCCGGCCACTCCCAGGCTCAGGCCCCAAAACACACACTACAGCCCTTTTCCCTGGAAGTAAAACTGACCTGACCATCGTCTGGCTGGCAGATTGCAGGAGACACTTGACTCTATCAAACCAGCCCGACTTGGCACTGGTGCCCCCTTGGGTCTGGGAACCATCCTGCGTATCATGGATTTTCAGGAGCCAGCCGGCCACTCCCAGCCACAGGCCCCCAACACAAACAACATCCCTCTTCCCTGGCAAACAAAACTGACCCGCATCGCTCCTGGCTGGCAGATTGCAGGAGTCACTTGGTTCTATCAAACCAGCCCGACTCTGCACTGGTGCCACCTTTCATCTGGGAACCATCCTGCGTATCGTGGATTTTCAGGAGCCAGCCGGCCACTCCCAGCCAGAGGCCCCCAAACACAAACTACGGCCCTTTTCCCTGGAAGTAAAACTGACCTGACCATCTTCTGGCTGGCAGATTACAGGAGCCACTTGGCTCTATCAAACCAGCCCGACTTGGCACTGGTGTCACCTTTCATCTGGGAACCATTCTGCGTATCGTGGATTTTCAGGAGCCAGCCGGCCATTCCCAGCCACAGGCCCCCAAACACAAACTATGGGCCTTTTCCCTGGCAAACAAAACTCACACACCCAGCTTCTGGCTGGCAGATTGCAGGAGCCACATGGCTCTATCAAACCAGCCCAACTCGGCACTGGTGCCACCTTGGGTATGGGAACCATCATGCACGGCGTGGATTTTAAGGAGCCAGCCGGACATTCGAGGCCACAGGCCCCCAAACACAAACTACGGTCCTTTTCCCTGGAAGTAAAACAGACCTGCCCATCTTCTGGCTGTCAGATTGCAGTAGCCACTTGGTATTATCACACCAGCCCGACTTGGCACTGGTGCCATTATTCATTTGGGAATCATCCTGCGTATCGGGGATTTTCAGGAGCCAGCCGGCTACACCCAGCCAAAGGCCCCCAAACACAAATTATGGCCCTTTTCCCTGGAAGGAAAACTGACCTGTCCATCTTCTGGCTGGCAGATTGCAGGAGCCACTTGGCTCTATCAAACCAGCCCGACTTGGCACTGGTGCCCCCTTGGGTCTGGGAACCATCCTGCGTATCGTGGATTTTCAGGAGCCACCCGGCCTCTCCCAGCCACAGGCCCCCAACACGCACCACGGCCCTTTACCCTGGCAAACAAAACTGACCCGCTCCGCTTCTGGCTGGCAGATTGCAGGAGCCACTTGGCTCTATCAAACCAGCCCGACTCGGCACTAGTGCCCCTTTGGTCTGGTAATCATCCTGCATATCGTGGATTTTCAGGAGCCACCAGGCCACTCCCAGCCACAGGCCCCCAAACAAAAACTGTGGGCCTTTTCCCTGGCAAGCAAAATGACCCGCCCCGCTTCTGGCTGGCAGATTGCAGGAGCCACTTGGCTCTATCAAACCAGCCCGACTCGGCACTGGTGCCACCTTTCATCTGGGAACCATCCTGCGTATCGTGGATTTTCAGGAGCCAGCAGGCCATTCCGAGCCACAGGCTCCCGAAAACAAACCACGGCCCTTTTCCCTGGCAAACAAAACTCACACACCCCGCTTCTGGCTGGCAGATTGCAGGAGACACTTGGCCCTATCAAACCAGCCGGCTTGGCACTGGTGCCACCATTCATCTGTGAACCATCCTGCGTATCGTGGATTTTCAGGAGCCAGCCGGCCACTCACAGCCACAGGCCTCCAACACAAACCACGGCCCTTTTCCCTGGCAAAAAAAACTGACCCGCCCCGCTTCTGGCTGGCAGATTGCAGGAGCCACTTAGCTCTATAAAACCAGCCCGACTTGGCACTGGTGCTACCGTTCATCTGGGAATCATCCTGCATGTCGTGGATTTTATGGAGCCAGCCGGCGATTCCCGGCCACAGACCCCGGAAAACAAACCACGGCCCTTTTCCCTGGCAAACAAAACTCACCCACCCCGCTTCTGGCTGGCAGATTGCAGGAGCCACTTGGCTCAATCAAACCAGCCCGACTCGGCACTGGTGCCCCTTTGGTCTGGGAATCATCCTGCGTATCGTGGATTTTCAGGAGCCAGCCGGCCACTCCCGGCCTCAGGCCCCCAAACACACACTACAGGCCCTCTTCCCCGGAAGTAAAACTGACCTGTCCATCTTCTGGCTGGCAGATTGCAGGAGCCACTTGGCTCTATCAAACCAACCCGACTAGGCAATGGTGCGCCCTTGTGTCAGGGAATTATCCTGCGCGGTGTGGATTTTCAGGAGCCTGCCGGACATTCCAGGCCACAGGCCCCCAAAAACAAACCACGGCCCTTTTCCCTGGTAAAAAAAAGTCACCCACCCCGCTTCTGGCTGGCAGATTGCAGGAGAGACGTGGCTCTATCAAACCAGCCCGACTCGGCACTGGTGCCTCCTTTCATCTGGGAACCATCTTGCGTATCGTGGAATTTCAGGAGCCTGCCGGCGACTCCCAGCCTCAGGCCCCAAACACAAACTACCGGCCCTTTTCCCTGGAAGTAAAACTGACCTGCCCATCTTCTGGCTGGCAGATTGCAGGAGCCACTTGGCTCTATCAAAACAGCCCGACTCGGCACTGGTGACAACTTTCATATGGGAACCATCCTGCCTATCGTGGATTTTCAGGAGCCAGCCGGCCACTACCAGCCACAGGCCCCCAAACAAAAATTACCGCCCTTTTCTCTGGAAGTAAAACTGACCTGCCCATCTTCTGGCTGGCAGATTGCAGGAGCCAGTAGGCTCTATCAAACCAGCCCGACTCGGCACTGGTGCCACATTTCATCTGGGAACCATCCTGCGTATCGTGGATTTTCAGGATCCAGCCGGCCACTCCCAGCCACAGGCCCCCAAACACAAACTACGGCCCTTTTCCCTGGAAGTAAAACTGGCCTGCCCATCTTCAGGCTGGCAGATTGCAGGAGCCACTTGGCTCTATCAAAACAGCCCGACTCGGCACTGGTGCCCCCTTGGGTCTGGGAACCATCCTGCGTATCGTCGGTTTTCAGGAGCCAGCTGGCCTCTCTCAGCCACAGGGCCCCAAACACATACCACGGCCCTTTTCCCTGGAAGAAAATCTCAGCGGCCCGCCTTCTGGCTGGCAGATTTCAGGAGCCACTCGGAACTATCAAACCAGCCCAACTTGGCACTGGTGTCACCTTTCATCTTGGAACCATCCTGCGTATCGTGGATTTTCAGGAGCCAGCCGGCCACTGCCAGCCAAGGTCCCCAAACATAAACTACGGCCCTTTTTCCTGGAAGTAAAACTGACCTGCCCATCTTCTGGCTGACAGATTGCAGGAGCAACTTGGCTCTTTCAAAACAGCCCGACTCGGCACTGGTGCCACATTTCATCTGGGAACCATCCGGCGCGGCGTGGATTTTAAGGAACCAGCCGGCCATTCCAGGCCACAGGCCCCGGAAAAAAAACCACGGCCTTTTTCTCAGGCAAACAAAACTCACCCACCCCGCATCTGGCTGGCAGATTGCAGGAGCCACTTGGCTCTGTCAAACCAGCCCGACTCAGCACTGGTGCAATTTTTCAATTTGGAAGCCATCCTGCGTATCATCGATTTTCAGGAGCCAGACTGCCTCTGCCAGCCACAGGCTCCCAAACAAAAACTACGGCCCTTTCCCTGGAAGTAAAACTGACCTGCCCATCTTCTGGCTGGCAGATTGCAGGAGCCACTTGGCTCTATCAAACCAGCCCGACTCGGCACTAGTGCCCCTTTGGTCTGGTAGTCATCCTGCATATCGTGGATTTTCAGGAGCCACCAGGCCACTCCCAGCCACAGGCCCCCAAACAAAAACTGTGGGCCTTTTCCCTGGCAAGCAAAATGACCCGCCCCGCTTCTGGCTGGCAGATTGCAGGAGCCACTTGGCTCTATCAAACCAGCCCGACTCGGCACTGGTGCCACCTTTCATCTGGGAACCATCCTGCGTATCGTGGATTTTCAGGAGCCAGCAGGCCATTCCGAGCCACAGGCTCCCGAAAACAAACCACGGCCCTTTTCCCTGGCAAACAAAACTCACACACCCCGCTTCTGGCTGGCAGATTGCAGGAGACACTTGGCCCTATCAAACCAGCCGGCTTGGCACTGGTGCCACCATTCATCTGTGAACCATCCTGCGTATCGTGGATTTTCAGGAGCCAGCCGGCCACTCACAGCCACAGGCCTCCAACACAAACCACGGCCCTTTTCCCTGGCAAAAAAAACTGACCCGCCCCGCTTCTGGCTGGCAGATTGCAGGAGCCACTTAGCTCTATAAAACCAGCCCGACTTGGCACTGGTGCTACCGTTCATCTGGGAATCATCCTGCATGTCGTGGATTTTATGGAGCCAGCCGGCGATTCCCGGCCACAGACCCCGGAAAACAAACCACGGCCCTTTTCCCTGGCAAACAAAACTCACCCACCCCGCTTCTGGCTGGCAGATTGCAGGAGCCACTTGGCTCAATCAAACCAGCCCGACTCGGCACTGGTGCCCCTTTGGTCTGGGAATCATCCTGCGTATCGTGGATTTTCAGGAGCCAGCCGGCCACTCCCGGCCTCAGGCCCCCAAACACACACTACAGGCCCTCTTCCCCGGAAGTAAAACTGACCTGTCCATCTTCTGGCTGGCAGATTGCAGGAGCCACTTGGCTCTATCAAACCAACCCGACTAGGCAATGGTGCGCCCTTGTGTCAGGGAATTATCCTGCGCGGTGTGGATTTTAAGGAGCCTGCCGGACATTCCAGGCCACAGGCCCCCAAAAACAAACCACGGCCCTTTTCCCTGGTAAAAAAAAGTCACCCACCCCGCTTCTGGCTGGCAGATTGCAGGAGAGACGTGGCTCTATCAAACCAGCCCGACTCGGCACTGGTGCCTCCTTTCATCTGGGAACCATCTTGCGTATCGTGGAATTTCAGGAGCCTGCCGGCGACTCCCAGCCTCAGGCCCCAAACACAAACTACCGGCCCTTTTCCCTGGAAGTAAAACTGACCTGCCCATCTTCAGGCTGGCAGATTGCAGGAGCCACTTGGCTCTATCAAAACAGCCCGACTCGGCACTGGTGCCCCCTTGGGTCTGGGAACCATCCTGCGTATCGTCGGTTTTCAGGAGCCAGCTGGCCTCTCTCAGCCACAGGGCCCCAAACACATACCACGGCCCTTTTCCCTGGAAGAAAATCTCAGCGGCCCGCCTTCTGGCTGGCAGATTTCAGGAGCCACTCGGAACTATCAAACCAGCCCAACTTGGCACTGGTGTCACCTTTCATCTTGGAACCATCCTGCGTATCGTGGATTTTCAGGATCCAGCCGGCCACTGCCAGCCAAGGTCCCCAAACACAAACTACGGCCCTTTTTCCTGGAAGTAAAACTGACCTGCCCATCTTCTGGCTGACAGATTGCAGGAGCAACTTGGCTCTTTCAAAACAGCCCGACTCGGCACTGGTGCCACATTTCATCTGGGAACCATCCGGCGCGGCGTGGATTTTAAGGAACCAGCCGGCCATTCCAGGCCACAGGCCCCGGAAAAAAAACCACGGCCTTTTTCTCAGGCAAACAAAACTCACCCACCCCGCATCTGGCTGGCAGATTGCAGGAGCCACTTGGCTCTGTCAAACCAGCCCGACTCAGCACTGGTGCAATTTTTCAATTTGGAAGCCATCCTGCGTATCATCGATTTTCAGGAGCCAGACTGCCTCTGCCAGCCACAGGCTCCCAAACAAAAACTACGGCCCTTTCCCTGGAAGTAAAACTGACCTGCCCATCTTCTGGCTGGCAGATTGCAGGAGCCACTTGGCTCTATCAAACCAGCCCGACTCGGCACTAGTGCCCCTTTGGTCTGGTAATCATCCTGCATATCGTGGATTTTCAGGAGCCACCAGGCCACTCCCAGCCACAGGCCCCCAAACAAAAACTGTGGGCCTTTTCCCTGGCAAGCAAAATGACCCGCCCCGCTTCTGGCTGGCAGATTGCAGGAGCCACTTGGCTCTATCAAACCAGCCCGACTCGGCACTGGTGCCACCTTTCATCTGGGAACCATCCTGCGTATCGTGGATTTTCAGGAGCCAGCAGGCCATTCCGAGCCACAGGCTCCCGAAAACAAACCACGGCCCTTTTCCCTGGCAAACAAAACTCACACACCCCGCTTCTGGCTGGCAGATTGCAGGAGACACTTGGCCCTATCAAACCAGCCGGCTTGGCACTGGTGCCACCATTCATCTGTGAACCATCCTGCGTATCGTGGATTTTCAGGAGCCAGCCGGCCACTCACAGCCACAGGCCTCCAACACAAACCACGGCCCTTTTCCCTGGCAAAAACAACTGACCCGCCCCGCTTCTGGCTGGCAGATTGCAGGAGCCACTTAGCTCTATAAAACCAGCCCGACTTGGCACTGGTGCTACCGTTCATCTGGGAATCATCCTGCATGTCGTGGATTTTATGGAGCCAGCCGGCGATTCCCGGCCACAGACCCCGGAAAACAAACCACGGCCCTTTTCCCTGGCAAACAAAACTCACCCACCCCGCTTCTGGCTGGCAGATTGCAGGAGCCACTTGGCTCAATCAAACCAGCCCGACTCGGCACTGGTGCCCCTTTGGTCTGGGAATCATCCTGCGTATCGTGGATTTTCAGCAGCCAGCCGGCCACTCCCGGCCTCAGGCCCCCAAACACACACTACAGGCCCTCTTCCCCGGAAGTAAAACTGACCTGTCCATCTTCTGGCTGGCAGATTGCAGGAGCCACTTGGCTCTATCAAACCAACCCGACTAGGCAATGGTGCGCCCTTGTGTCAGGGAATTATCCTGCGCGGTGTGGATTTTAAGGAGCCTGCCGGACATTCCAGGCCACAGGCCCCCAAAAACAAACCACGGCCCTTTTCCCTGGTAAAAAAAAGTCACCCACCCCGCTTCTGGCTGGCAGATTGCAGGAGAGACGTGGCTCTATCAAACCAGCCCGACTCGGCACTGGTGCCTCCTTTCATCTGGGAACCATCTTGCGTATCGTGGAATTTCAGGAGCCTGCCGGCGACTCCCAGCCTCAGGCCCCAAACACAAACTACCGGCCCTTTTCCCTGGAAGTAAAACTGACCTGCCCATCTTCTGGCTGGCAGATTGCAGGAGCCACTTGGCTCTATCAAAACAGCCCGACTCGGCACTGGTGACAACTTTCATATGGGAACCATCCTGCCTATCGTGGATTTTCAGGAGCCAGCCGGCCACTACCAGCCACAGGCCCCCAAACAAAAATTACCGCCCTTTTCTCTGGAAGTAAAACTGACCTGCCCATCTTCTGGCTGGCAGATTGCAGGAGCCAGTAGGCTCTATCAAACCAGCCCGACTCGGCACTGGTGCCACATTTCATCTGGGAACCATCCTGCGTATCGTGGATTTTCAGGATCCAGCCGGCCACTCCCAGCCACAGGCCCCCAAACACAAACTACGGCCCTTTTCCCTGGAAGTAAAACTGGCCTGCCCATCTTCAGGCTGGCAGATTGCAGGAGCCACTTGGCTCTATCAAAACAGCCCGACTCGGCACTGGTGCCCCCTTGGGTCTGGGAACCATCCTGCGTATCGTCGGTTTTCAGGAGCCAGCTGGCCTCTCTCAGCCACAGGGCCCCAAACACATACCACGGCCCTTTTCCCTGGAAGAAAATCTCAGCGGCCCGCCTTCTGGCTGGCAGATTTCAGGAGCCACTCGGAACTATCAAACCAGCCCAACTTGGCACTGGTGTCACCTTTCATCTTGGAACCATCCTGCGTATCGTGGATTTTCAGGAGCCAGCCGGCCACTGCCAGCCAAGGTCCCCAAACACAAACTACGGCCCTTTTTCCTGGAAGTAAAACTGACCTGCCCATCTTCTGGCTGACAGATTGCAGGAGCAACTTGGCTCTTTCAAAACAGCCCGACTCGGCACTGGTGCCACATTTCATCTGGGAACCATCCGGCGCGGCGTGGATTTTAAGGAACCAGCCGGCCATTCCAGGCCACAGGCCCCGGAAAAAAAACCACGGCCTTTTTCTCAGGCAAACAAAACTCACCCACCCCGCATCTGGCTGGCAGATTGCAGGAGCCACTTGGCTCTGTCAAACCAGCCCGACTCAGCACTGGTGCAATTTTTCAATTTGGAAGCCATCCTGCGTATTGTCGATTTTCAGGAGCCAGACTGCCTCTGCCAGCCACAGGCTCCCAAACAAAAACTACGGCCCTTTCCCTGGAAGTAAAACTGACCTGCCCATCTTCTGGCTGGCAGATTGCAGGAGCCACTTGGCACTATCAAACCAGCCCAATTTGGCACTGGTGCAATTTTTCATTTGGGAACCATCCTGTGTATCGGGGTTTTTCAGGTGCCAGCTTGCCACTCCCAGCCACAGGCCCCCAAACACAAACTACGGCCTTTTTCCCTGGAAGTAAAACTGACCTGCCCATCTTCTGGCTGGCAGATTGCAGGAGCCACTTGGCTCCATCAAACCAGCCCGACTTGGCACTGGTGCTACCTTTCATCTGGGAACCATCCTGCGTATCGTGGATTTTCAGGAGCCAGCCGGCCATTCCCAGCCACAGGCCCCCAAACACAAACTATGGGCCTTTTCCCTGGCAAACAAAACTCACACACCCAGCTTCTGGCTGGCAGATTGCAGGAGCCACATGGCTCTATCAAACCAGCCCAACTCGGCACTGGTGCCACCTTGGGTATGGGAACCATCATGCACGGCGTGGATTTTAAGGAGCCAGCCGGACATTCGAGGCCACAGGCCCCCAAACACAAACTACGGTCCTTTTCCCTGGAAGTAAAACAGACCTGCCCATCTTCTGGCTGTCAGATTGCAGTAGCCACTTGGTATTATCACACCAGCCCGACTTGGCACTGGTGCCACCTTTCATCTGGGAACCATTCTGCGTATCGTGGATTTTCAGGAGCCAGCCGGCCATTCCCAGCCACAGGCCCCCAAACACAAACTATGGGCCTTTTCCCTGGCAAACAAAACTCACACACCCAGCTTCTGGCTGGCAGATTGCAGGAGCCACATGGCTCTATCAAACCAGCCCAACTCGGCACTGGTGCCACCTTGGGTATGGGAACCATCATGCACGGCGTGGATTTTAAGGAGCCAGCCGGACATTCGAGGCCACAGGCCCCCAAACACAAACTACGGTCCTTTTCCCTGGAAGTAAAACAGACCTGCCCATCTTCTGGCTGTCAGATTGCAGTAGCCACTTGGTATTATCACACCAGCCCGACTTGGCACTGGTGCCATTATTCATTTGGGAATCATCCTGCGTATCGGGGATTTTCAGGAGCCAGCCGGCTACACCCAGCCAAAGGCCCCCAAACACAAATTATGGCCCTTTTCCCTGGAAGGAAAACTGACCTGCCCATCTTCTGGCTGGCAGATTGCAGGAGCCACTTGGCTCTATCAAACCAGCCCGACTTGGCACTGGTGCCCCCTTGGGTCTGGGAACCATCCTGCGTATCGTGGATTTTCAGGAGCCACCCGGCCTCTCCCAGCCACAGACCCCCAACACGCACCACGGCCCTTTACCCTGGCAAACAAAACTGACCCGCTCCGCTTCTGGCTGGCAGATTGCAGGAGCCACTTGGCTCTATCAAACCAGCCCGACTCGGCACTAGTGCCCCTTTGGTCTGGTAATCATCCTGCATATCGTGGATTTTCAGGAGCCACCAGGCCACTCCCAGCCACAGGCCCCCAAACAAAAACTGTGGGCCTTTTCCCTGGCAAGCAAAATGACCCGCCCCGCTTCTGGCTGGCAGATTGCAGGAGCCACTTGGCTCTATCAAACCAGCCCGACTCGGCACTGGTGCCACCTTTCATCTGGGAACCATCCTGCGTATCGTGGATTTTCAGGAGCCAGCAGGCCATTCCGAGCCACAGGCTCCCGAAAACAAACCACGGCCCTTTTCCCTGGCAAACAAAACTCACACACCCCGCTTCTGGCTGGCAGATTGCAGGAGACACTTGGCCCTATCAAACCAGCCGGCTTGGCACTGGTGCCACCATTCATCTGTGAACCATCCTGCGTATCGTGGATTTTCAGGAGCCAGCCGGCCACTCACAGCCACAGGCCTCCAACACAAACCACGGCCCTTTTCCCTGGCAAAAAAAACTGACCCGCCCCGCTTCTGGCTGGCAGATTGCAGGAGCCACTTAGCTCTATAAAACCAGCCCGACTTGGCACTGGTGCTACCGTTCATCTGGGAATCATCCTGCATGTCGTGGATTTTATGGAGCCAGCCGGCGATTCCCGGCCACAGACCCCGGAAAACAAACCACGGCCCTTTTCCCTGGCAAACAAAACTCACCCACCCCGCTTCTGGCTGGCAGATTGCAGGAGCCACTTGGCTCAATCAAACCAGCCCGACTCGGCACTGGTGCCCCTTTGGTCTGGGAATCATCCTGCGTATCGTGGATTTTCAGGAGCCAGCCGGCCACTCCCGGCCTCAGGCCCCCAAACACACACTACAGGCCCTCTTCCCCGGAAGTAAAACTGACCTGTCCATCTTCTGGCTGGCAGATTGCAGGAGCCACTTGGCTCTATCAAACCAACCCGACTAGGCAATGGTGCGCCCTTGTGTCAGGGAATTATCCTGCGCGGTGTGGATTTTCAGGAGCCTGCCGGACATTCCAGGCCACAGGCCCCCAAAAACAAACCACGGCCCTTTTCCCTGGTAAAAAAAAGTCACCCACCCCGCTTCTGGCTGGCAGATTGCAGGAGAGACGTGGCTCTATCAAACCAGCCCGACTCGGCACTGGTGCCTCCTTTCATCTGGGAACCATCTTGCGTATCGTGGAATTTCAGGAGCCTGCCGGCGACTCCCAGCCTCAGGCCCCAAACACAAACTACCGGCCCTTTTCCCTGGAAGTAAAACTGACCTGCCCATCTTCTGGCTGGCAGATTGCAGGAGCCACTTGGCTCTATCAAACCAGCCCGACTCGGCACTAGTGCCCCTTTGGTCTGGTAGTCATCCTGCATATCGTGGATTTTCAGGAGCCACCAGGCCACTCCCAGCCACAGGCCCCCAAACAAAAACTGTGGGCCTTTTCCCTGGCAAGCAAAATGACCCGCCCCGCTTCTGGCTGGCAGATTGCAGGAGCCACTTGGCTCTATCAAACCAGCCCGACTCGGCACTGGTGCCACCTTTCATCTGGGAACCATCCTGCGTATCGTGGATTTTCAGGAGCCAGCAGGCCATTCCGAGCCACAGGCTCCCGAAAACAAACCACGGCCCTTTTCCCTGGCAAACAAAACTCACACACCCCGCTTCTGGCTGGCAGATTGCAGGAGACACTTGGCCCTATCAAACCAGCCGGCTTGGCACTGGTGCCACCATTCATCTGTGAACCATCCTGCGTATCGTGGATTTTCAGGAGCCAGCCGGCCACTCACAGCCACAGGCCTCCAACACAAACCACGGCCCTTTTCCCTGGCAAAAAAAACTGACCCGCCCCGCTTCTGGCTGGCAGATTGCAGGAGCCACTTAGCTCTATAAAACCAGCCCGACTTGGCACTGGTGCTACCGTTCATCTGGGAATCATCCTGCATGTCGTGGATTTTATGGAGCCAGCCGGCGATTCCCGGCCACAGACCCCGGAAAACAAACCACGGCCCTTTTCCCTGGCAAACAAAACTCACCCACCCCGCTTCTGGCTGGCAGATTGCAGGAGCCACTTGGCTCAATCAAACCAGCCCGACTCGGCACTGGTGCCCCTTTGGTCTGGGAATCATCCTGCGTATCGTGGATTTTCAGGAGCCAGCCGGCCACTCCCGGCCTCAGGCCCCCAAACACACACTACAGGCCCTCTTCCCCGGAAGTAAAACTGACCTGTCCATCTTCTGGCTGGCAGATTGCAGGAGCCACTTGGCTCTATCAAACCAACCCGACTAGGCAATGGTGCGCCCTTGTGTCAGGGAATTATCCTGCGCGGTGTGGATTTTAAGGAGCCTGCCGGACATTCCAGGCCACAGGCCCCCAAAAACAAACCACGGCCCTTTTCCCTGGTAAAAAAAAGTCACCCACCCCGCTTCTGGCTGGCAGATTGCAGGAGAGACGTGGCTCTATCAAACCAGCCCGACTCGGCACTGGTGCCTCCTTTCATCTGGGAACCATCTTGCGTATCGTGGAATTTCAGGAGCCTGCCGGCGACTCCCAGCCTCAGGCCCCAAACACAAACTACCGGCCCTTTTCCCTGGAAGTAAAACTGACCTGCCCATCTTCTGGCTGGCAGATTGCAGGAGCCACTTGGCTCTATCAAAACAGCCCGACTCGGCACTGGTGACAACTTTCATATGGGAACCATCCTGCCTATCGTGGATTTTCAGGAGCCAGCCGGCCACTACCAGCCACAGGCCCCCAAACAAAAATTACCGCCCTTTTCTCTGGAAGTAAAACTGACCTGCCCATCTTCTGGCTGGCAGATTGCAGGAGCCAGTAGGCTCTATCAAACCAGCCCGACTCGGCACTGGTGCCACATTTCATCTGGGAACCATCCTGCGTATCGTGGATTTTCAGGATCCAGCCGGCCACTCCCAGCCACAGGCCCCCAAACACAAACTACGGCCCTTTTCCCTGGAAGTAAAACTGGCCTGCCCATCTTCAGGCTGGCAGATTGCAGGAGCCACTTGGCTCTATCAAAACAGCCCGACTCGGCACTGGTGCCCCCTTGGGTCTGGGAACCATCCTGCGTATCGTCGGTTTTCAGGAGCCAGCTGGCCTCTCTCAGCCACAGGGCCCCAAACACATACCACGGCCCTTTTCCCTGGAAGAAAATCTCAGCGGCCCGCCTTCTGGCTGGCAGATTTCAGGAGCCACTCGGAACTATCAAACCAGCCCAACTTGGCACTGGTGTCACCTTTCATCTTGGAACCATCCTGCGTATCGTGGATTTTCAGGAGCCAGCCGGCCACTGCCAGCCAAGGTCCCCAAACACAAACTACGGCCCTTTTTCCTGGAAGTAAAACTGACCTGCCCATCTTCTGGCTGACAGATTGCAGGAGCAACTTGGCTCTTTCAAAACAGCCCGACTCGGCACTGGTGCCACATTTCATCTGGGAACCATCCGGCGCGGCGTGGATTTTAAGGAACCAGCCGGCCATTCCAGGCCACAGGCCCCGGAAAAAAAACCACGGCCTTTTTCTCAGGCAAACAAAACTCACCCACCCCGCATCTGGCTGGCAGATTGCAGGAGCCACTTGGCTCTGTCAAACCAGCCCGACTCAGCACTGGTGCAATTTTTCAATTTGGAAGCCATCCTGCGTATCGTCGATTTTCAGGAGCCAGACTGCCTCTGCCAGCCACAGGCTCCCAAAAAAAAACTACGGCCCTTTCCCTGGAAGTAAAACTGACCTGCCCATCTTCTGGCTGGCAGATTGCAGGAACCACTTGGCTCTATCAAACCAGCCCGACTTGGCACTGGTGCTACCTTTCATCTGGGAACCATCCTGCGTATCGTGGATTTTCAGGAGCCAGCCGGCCATTCCCAGCCACAGGCCCCCAAACACAAACTATGGGCCTTTTCCCTGGCAAACAAAACTCACACACCCAGCTTCTGGCTGGCAGATTGCAGGAGCCACATGGCTCTATCAAACCAGCCCGACTCGGCACTGGTGCCACCTTTCATCTGGGAACCATCCTGTGTATCGGGGTTTTTCAGGTGCCAGCTTGCCACTCCCAGCCACAGGCCCCCAAACACAAACTACGGCCTTTTTCCCTGGAAGTAAAACTGACCTGCCCATCTTCTGGCTGGCAGATTGCAGGAGCCACTTGGCTCCATCAAACCAGCCCGACTTGGCACTGGTGCTACCTTTCATCTGGGAACCATCCTGCGTATCGTGGATTTTCAGGAGCCAGCCGGCCATTCCCAGCCACAGGCCCCCAAACACAAACTATGGGCCTTTTCCCTGGCAAACAAAACTCACACACCCAGCTTCTGGCTGGCAGATTGCAGGAGCCACATGGCTCTATCAAACCAGCCCAACTCGGCACTGGTGCCACCTTGGGTATGGGAACCATCATGCACGGCGTGGATTTTACGGAGCCAGCCGGACATTCGAGGCCACAGGCCCCCAAACACAAACTACGGTCCTTTTCCCTGGAAGTAAAACAGACCTGCCCATCTTCTGGCTGTCAGATTGCAGTAGCCACTTGGTATTATCACACCAGCCCGACTTGGCACTGGTGCCACCTTTCATCTGGGAACCATTCTGCGTATCGTGGATTTTCAGGAGCCAGCCGGCCATTCCCAGCCACAGGCCCCCAAACACAAACTATGGGCCTTTTCCCTGGCAAACAAAACTCACACACCCAGCTTCTGGCTGGCAGATTGCAGGAGCCACATGGCTCTATCAAACCAGCCCAACTCGGCACTGGTGCCACCTTGGGTATGGGAACCATCATGCACGGCGTGGATTTTAAGGAGCCAGCCGGACATTCGAGGCCACAGGCCCCCAAACACAAACTACGGTCCTTTTCCCTGGAAGTAAAACAGACCTGCCCATCTTCTGGCTGTCAGATTGCAGTAGCCACTTGGTATTATCACACCAGCCCGACTTGGCACTGGTGCCATTATTCATTTGGGAATCATCCTGCGTATCGTGGATTTTCAGGAGCCAGCCGGCTACACCCAGCCAAAGGCCCCCAAACACAAATTATGGCCCTTTTCCCTGGAAGGAAAACTGACCTGTCCATCTTCTGGCTGGCAGATTGCAGGAGCCACTTGGCTCTATCAAACCAGCCCGACTCGGCACTGGTGCCACATTTCATCTGGGAACCATCCTGCGTATCGTGGATTTTCAGGATCCAGCCGGCCACTCCCAGCCACAGGCCCCCAAACACAAACTACGGCCCTTTTCCCTGGAAGTAAAACTGGCCTGCCCATCTTCAGGCTGGCAGATTGCAGGAGCCACTTGGCTCTATCAAAACAGCCCGACTCGGCACTGGTGCCCCCTTGGGTCTGGGAACCATCCTGCGTATCGTCGGTTTTCAGGAGCCAGCTGGCCTCTCTCAGCCACAGGGCCCCAAACACATACCACGGCCCTTTTCCCTGGAAGAAAATCTCAGCGGCCCGCCTTCTGGCTGGCAGATTTCAGGAGCCACTCGGAACTATCAAACCAGCCCAACTTGGCACTGGTGTCACCTTTCATCTTGGAACCATCCTGCGTATCGTGGATTTTCAGGAGCCAGCCGGCCACTGCCAGCCAAGGTCCCCAAACACAAACTACGGCCCTTTATCCTGGAAGTAAAACTGACCTGCCCATCTTCTGGCTGACAGATTGCAGGAGCAACTTGGCTCTTTCAAAACAGCCCGACTCGGCACTGGTGCCACATTTCATCTGGGAACCATCCGGCGCGGCGTGGATTTTAAGGAACCAGCCGGCCATTCCAGGCCACAGGCCCCGGAAAAAAAACCACGGCCTTTTTCTCAGGCAAACAAAACTCACCCACCCCGCATCTGGCTGGCAGATTGCAGGAGCCACTTGGCTCTGTCAAACCAGCCCGACTCAGCACTGGTGCAATTTTTCAATTTGGAAGCCATCCTGCGTATCGTCGATTTTCAGGAGCCAGACTGCCTCTGCCAGCCACAGGCTCCCAAAAAAAAACTACGGCCCTTTCCCTGGAAGTAAAACTGACCTGCCCATCTTCTGGCTGGCAGATTGCAGGAACCACTTGGCTCTATCAAACCAGCCCGACTTGGCACTGGTGCTACCTTTCATCTGGGAACCATCCTGCGTATCGTGGATTTTCAGGAGCCAGCCGGCCATTCCCAGCCACAGGCCCCCAAACACAAACTATGGGCCTTTTCCCTGGCAAACAAAACTCACACACCCAGCTTCTGGCTGGCAGATTGCAGGAGCCACATGGCTCTATCAAACCAGCCCAACTCGGCACTGGTGCCACCTTGGGTATGGGAACCATCATGCACGGCGTGGATTTTAAGTAGCCAGCCGGACTTTCGAGGCCACAGGCCCCCAAACACAAACTACGGTCCTTTTCCCTGGAAGTAAAACAGACCTGCCCATCTTCTGGCTGTCAGATTGCAGTAGCCACTTGGTATTATCACACCAGCCCGACTTGGCACTGGTGCCACCTTTCATCTGGGAACCATTCTGCGTATCGTGGATTTTCAGGAGCCAGCCGGCCATTCCCAGCCACAGGCCCCCAAACACAAACTATGGGCCTTTTCCCTGGCAAACAAAACTCACACACCCAGCTTCTGGCTGGCAGATTGCAGGAGCCACATGGCTCTATCAAACCAGCCCAACTCGGCACTGGTGCCACCTTGGGTATGGGAACCATCATGCACGGCGTGGATTTTAAGGAGCCAGCCGGACATTCGAGGCCACAGGCCCCCAAACACAAACTACGGTCCTTTTCCCTGGAAGTAAAACAGACCTGCCCATCTTCTGGCTGTCAGATTGCAGTAGCCACTTGGTATTATCACACCAGCCCGACTTGGCACTGGTGCCATTATTCATTTGGGAATCATCCTGCGTATCGGGGATTTTCAGGAGCCAGCCGGCTACACCCAGCCTCAGGCCCCCAAACACAAATTATGGCCCTTTTCCCTGGAAGGAAAACTGACCTGTCCATCTTCTGGCTGGCAGATTGCAGGAGCCACTTGGCTCTATCAAACCAGCCCGACTTGGCACTGGTGCCCCCTTGGGTCTGGGAACCATCCTGCGTATCGTGGATTTTCAGGAGCCACCCGGCCTCTCCCAGCCACAGGCCCCCAACACGCACCACGGCCCTTTACCCTGGCAAACAAAACTGACCCGCTCCGCTTCTGGCTGGCAGATTGCAGGAGCCACTTGGCTCTATCAAACCAGCCCGACTCGGCACTAGTGCCCCTTTGGTCTGGTAATCATCCTGCATATCGTGGATTTTCAGGAGCCACCAGGCCACTCCCAGCCACAGGCCCCCAAACAAAAACTGTGGGCCTTTTCCCTGGCAAGCAAAATGACCCGCCCCGCTTCTGGCTGGCAGATTGCAGGAGCCACTTGGCTCTATCAAACCAGCCTGACTCGGCACTGGTGCCACCTTTCATCTGGGAACCATCCTGCGTATCGTGGATTTTCAGGAGCCAGCAGGCCATTCCGAGCCACAGGCTCCCGAAAACAAACCACGGCCCTTTTCCCTGGCAAACAAAACTCACACACCCCGCTTCTGGCTGGCAGATTGCAGGAGACACTTGGCCCTATCAAACCAGCCGGCTTGGCACTGGTGCCACCATTCATCTGTGAACCATCCTGCGTATCGTGGATTTTCAGGAGCCAGCCGGCCACTCACAGCCACAGGCCTCCAACACAAACCACGGCCCTTTTCCCTGGCAAAAAAAACTGACCCGCCCCGCTTCTGGCTGGCAGATTGCAGGAGCCACTTAGCTCTATAAAACCAGCCCGACTTGGCACTGGTGCTACCGTTCATCTGGGAATCATCCTGCATGTCGTGGATTTTATGGAGCCAGCCGGCGATTCCCGGCCACAGACCCCGGAAAACAAACCACGGCCCTTTTCCCTGGCAAACAAAACTCACCCACCCCGCTTCTGGCTGGCAGATTGCAGGAGCCACTTGGCTCAATCAAACCAGCCCGACTCGGCACTGGTGCCCCTTTGGTCTGGGAATCATCCTGCGTATCGTGGATTTTCAGGAGCCAGCCGGCCACTCCCGGCCTCAGGCCCCCAAACACACACTACAGGCCCTCTTCCCCGGAAGTAAAACTGACCTGTCCATCTTCTGGCTGGCAGATTGCAGGAGCCACTTGGCTCTATCAAACCAACCCGACTAGGCAATGGTGCGCCCTTGTGTCAGGGAATTATCCTGCGCGGTGTGGATTTTAAGGAGCCTGCCGGACATTCCAGGCCACAGGCCCCCAAAAACAAACCACGGCCCTTTTCCCTGGTAAAAAAAAGTCACCCACCCCGCTTCTGGCTGGCAGATTGCAGGAGAGACGTGGCTCTATCAAACCAGCCCGACTCGGCACTGGTGCCTCCTTTCATCTGGGAACCATCTTGCGTATCGTGGAATTTCAGGAGCCTGCCGGCGACTCCCAGCCTCAGGCCCCAAACACAAACTACCGGCCCTTTTCCCTGGAAGTAAAACTGACCTGCCCATCTTCTGGCTGGCAGATTGCAGGAGCCACTTGGCTCTATCAAAACAGCCCGACTCGGCACTGGTGACAACTTTCATATGGGAACCATCCTGCCTATCGTGGATTTTCAGGAGCCAGCCGGCCACTACCAGCCACAGGCCCCCAAACAAAAATTACCGCCCTTTTCTCTGGAAGTAAAACTGACCTGCCCATCTTCTGGCTGGCAGATTGCAGGAGCCAGTAGGCTCTATCAAACCAGCCCGACTCGGCACTGGTGCCACATTTCATCTGGGAACCATCCTGCGTATCGTGGATTTTCAGGATCCAGCCGGCCACTCCCAGCCACAGGCCCCCAAACACAAACTACGGCCCTTTTCCCTGGAAGTAAAACTGGCCTGCCCATCTTCAGGCTGGCAGATTGCAGGAGCCACTTGGCTCTATCAAAACAGCCCGACTCGGCACTGGTGCCCCCTTGGGTCTGGGAACCATCCTGCGTATCGTCGGTTTTCAGGAGCCAGCTGGCCTCTCTCAGCCACAGGGCCCCAAACACATACCACGGCCCTTTTCCCTGGAAGAAAATCTCAGCGGCCCGCCTTCTGGCTGGCAGATTTCAGGAGCCACTCGGAACTATCAAACCAGCCCAACTTGGCACTGGTGTCACCTTTCATCTTGGAACCATCCTGCGTATCGTGGATTTTCAGGAGCCAGCCGGCCACTGCCAGCCAAGGTCCCCAAACACAAACTACGGCCCTTTTTCCTGGAAGTAAAACTGACCTGCCCATCTTCTGGCTGACAGATTGCAGGAGCAACTTGGCTCTTTCAAAACAGCCCGACTCGGCACTGGTGCCACATTTCATCTGGGAACCATCCGGCGCGGCGTGGATTTTAAGGAACCAGCCGGCCATTCCAGGCCACAGGCCCCGGAAAAAAAACCACGGCCTTTTTCTCAGGCAAACAAAACTCACCCACCCCGCATCTGGCTGGCAGATTGCAGGAGCCACTTGGCTCTGTCAAACCAGCCCGACTCAGCACTGGTGCAATTTTTCAATTTGGAAGCCATCCTGCGTATTGTCGATTTTCAGGAGCCAGACTGCCTCTGCCAGCCACAGGCTCCCAAACAAAAACTACGGCCCTTTCCCTGGAAGTAAAACTGACCTGCCCATCTTCTGGCTGGCAGATTGCAGGAGCCACTTGGCACTATCAAACCAGCCCAATTTGGCACTGGTGCAATTTTTCATTTGGGAGCCATCCTGCGTAACGTCGATTTTCAGGAGCAAGCCGGCCACTCCCAGCCACAGGCCCCCAAACACAAACTACGGCCCTTTTCCCTGGAAGTAAAACTGACCTGCCCATCTTCTGGCTGGCAGATTGCAGGAACCACTTGGCTCTATCAAACCAGCCCGACTTGGCAGTGGTTCCAACTAGTGTCTGGGAACCATCCTGCGTATCGTGGATTTTCAGGAGCCAGCCGGCCACTCCCATCCTCAGGCCCCCAAACACTAACTACAGGCCCTTTTCCCTGGAAGTAAAACTCACCCGCCCCGCTCCTGGCTGGCAGATTGCAGGAGCCACTTGGCTCTATCAAACCAGCCCGACTCGGCACTGGTGCCACCTTTCATCTGGGAACCATCCTGTGTATCGGGGTTTTTCAGGTGCCAGCTTGCCACTCCCAGCCACAGGCCCCCAAACACAAACTACGGCCTTTTTCCCTGCAAGTAAAACTGACCTGCCCATCTTCTGGCTGGCAGATTGCAGGAGCCACTTGGCTCCATCAAACCAGCCCGACTTGGCACTGGTGCTACCTTTCATCTGGGAACCATCCTGCGTATCGTGGATTTTCAGGAGCCAGCCGGCCATTCCCAGCCACAGGCCCCCAAACACAAACTATGGGCCTTTTCCCTGGCAAACAAAACTCACACACCCAGCTTCTGGCTGGCAGATTGCAGGAGCCACATGGCTCTATCAAACCAGCCCAACTCGGCACTGGTGCCACCTTGGGTATGGGAACCATCATGCACGGCGTGGATTTTACGGAGCCAGCCGGACATTCGAGGCCACAGGCCCCCAAACACAAACTACGGCCCTTTTCCCTGGAAGTAAAACAGACCTGCCCATCTTCTGGCTGTCAGATTGCAGTAGCCACTTGGTATTATCACACCAGCCCGACTTGGCACTGGTGCCACCTTTCATCTGGGAACCATTCTGCGTATCGTGGATTTTCAGGAGCCAGCCGGCCATTCCCAGCCACAGGCCCCCAAACACAAACTATGGGCCTTTTCCCTGGCAAACAAAACTCACACACCCAGCTTCTGGCTGGCAGATTGCAGGAGCCACATGGCTCTATCAAACCAGCCCAACTCGGCACTGGTGCCACCTTGGGTATGGGAACCATCATGCACGGCGTGGATTTTAAGGAGCCAGCCGGACATTCGAGGCCACAGGCCCCCAAACACAAACTACGGTCCTTTTCCCTGGAAGTAAAACAGACCTGCCCATCTTCTGGCTGTCAGATTGCAGTAGCCACTTGGTATTATCACACCAGCCCGACTTGGCACTGGTGCCATTATTCATTTGGGAATCATCCTGCGTATCGTGGATTTTCAGGAGCCAGCCGGCTACACCCAGCCAAAGGCCCCCAAACACAAATTATGGCCCTTTTCCCTGGAAGGAAAACTGACCTGTCCATCTTCTGGCTGGCAGATTGCAGGAGCCACTTGGCTCTATCAAACCAGCCCGACTTGGCACTGGTGCCCCCTTGGGTCTGGGAACCATCCTGCGTATCGTGGATTTTCAGGAGCCACCCGGCCTCTCCCAGCCACAGGCCCCCAACACGCACCACGGCCCTTTACCCTGGCAAACAAAACTGACCCGCTCCGCTTCTGGCTGGCAGATTGCAGGAGCCACTTGGCTCTATCAAACCAGCCCGACTCGGCACTAGTGCCCCTTTGGTCTGGTAATCATCCTGCATATCGTGGATTTTCAGGAGCCACCAGGCCACTCCCAGCCACAGGCCCCCAAACAAAAACTGTGGGCCTTTTCCCTGGCAAGCAAAATGACCCGCCCCGCTTCTGGCTGGCAGATTGCAGGAGCCACTTGGCTCTATCAAACCAGCCCGACTCGGCACTGGTGCCACCTTTCATCTGGGAACCATCCTGCGTATCGTGGATTTTCAGGAGCCAGCAGGCCATTCCGAGCCACAGGCTCCCGAAAACAAACCACGGCCCTTTTCCCTGGCAAACAAAACTCACACACCCCGCTTCTGGCTGGCAGATTGCAGGAGACACTTGGCCCTATCAAACCAGCCGGCTTGGCACTGGTGCCACCATTCATCTGTGAACCATCCTGCGTATCGTGGATTTTCAGGAGCCAGCCGGCCACTCACAGCCACAGGCCTCCAACACAAACCACGGCCCTTTTCCCTGGCAAAAAAAACTGACCCGCCCCGCTTCTGGCTGGCAGATTGCAGGAGCCACTTAGCTCTATAAAACCAGCCCGACTTGGCACTGGTGCTACCGTTCATCTGGGAATCATCCTGCATGTCGTGGATTTTATGGAGCCAGCCGGCGATTCCCGGCCACAGACCCCGGAAAACAAACCACGGCCCTTTTCCCTGGCAAACAAAACTCACCCACCCCGCTTCTGGCTGGCAGATTGCAGGAGCCACTTGGCTCAATCAAACCAGCCCGACTCGGCACTGGTGCCCCTTTGGTCTGGGAATCATCCTGCGTATCGTGGATTTTCAGCAGCCAGCCGGCCACTCCCGGCCTCAGGCCCCCAAACACACACTACAGGCCCTCTTCCCCGGAAGTAAAACTGACCTGTCCATCTTCTGGCTGGCAGATTGCAGGAGCCACTTGGCTCTATCAAACCAACCCGACTAGGCAATGGTGCGCCCTTGTGTCAGGGAATTATCCTGCGCGGTGTGGATTTTAAGGAGCCTGCCGGACATTCCAGGCCACAGGCCCCCAAAAACAAACCACGGCCCTTTTCCCTGGTAAAAAAAAGTCACCCACCCCGCTTCTGGCTGGCAGATTGCAGGAGAGACGTGGCTCTATCAAACCAGCCCGACTCGGCACTGGTGCCTCCTTTCATCTGGGAACCATCTTGCGTATCGTGGAATTTCAGGAGCCTGCCGGCGACTCCCAGCCTCAGGCCCCAAACACAAACTACCGGCCCTTTTCCCTGGAAGTAAAACTGACCTGCCCATCTTCTGGCTGGCAGATTGCAGGAGCCACTTGGCTCTATCAAAACAGCCCGACTCGGCACTGGTGACAACTTTCATATGGGAACCATCCTGCCTATCGTGGATTTTCAGGAGCCAGCCGGCCACTACCAGCCACAGGCCCCCAAACAAAAATTACCGCCCTTTTCTCTGGAAGTAAAACTGACCTGCCCATCTTCTGGCTGGCAGATTGCAGGAGCCAGTAGGCTCTATCAAACCAGCCCGACTCGGCACTGGTGCCACATTTCATCTGGGAACCATCCTGCGTATCGTGGATTTTCAGGATCCAGCCGGCCACTCCCAGCCACAGGCCCCCAAACACAAACTACGGCCCTTTTCCCTGGAAGTAAAACTGGCCTGCCCATCTTCAGGCTGGCAGATTGCAGGAGCCACTTGGCTCTATCAAAACAGCCCGACTCGGCACTGGTGCCCCCTTGGGTCTGGGAACCATCCTGCGTATCGTCGGTTTTCAGGAGCCAGCTGGCCTCTCTCAGCCACAGGGCCCCAAACACATACCACGGCCCTTTTCCCTGGAAGAAAATCTCAGCGGCCCGCCTTCTGGCTGGCAGATTTCAGGAGCCACTCGGAACTATCAAACCAGCCCAACTTGGCACTGGTGTCACCTTTCATCTTGGAACCATCCTGCGTATCGTGGATTTTCAGGAGCCAGCCGGCCACTGCCAGCCAAGGTCCCCAAACACAAACTACGGCCCTTTTTCCTGGAAGTAAAACTGACCTGCCCATCTTCTGGCTGACAGATTGCAGGAGCAACTTGGCTCTTTCAAAACAGCCCGACTCGGCACTGGTGCCACATTTCATCTGGGAACCATCCGGCGCGGCGTGGATTTTAAGGAACCAGCCGGCCATTCCAGGCCACAGGCCCCGGAAAAAAAACCACGGCCTTTTTCTCAGGCAAACAAAACTCACCCACCCCGCATCTGGCTGGCAGATTGCAGGAGCCACTTGGCTCTGTCAAACCAGCCCGACTCAGCACTGGTGCAATTTTTCAATTTGGAAGCCATCCTGCGTATTGTCGATTTTCAGGAGCCAGACTGCCTCTGCCAGCCACAGGCTCCCAAACAAAAACTACGGCCCTTTCCCTGGAAGTAAAACTGACCTGCCCATCTTCTGGCTGGCAGATTGCAGGAGCCACTTGGCACTATCAAACCAGCCCAATTTGGCACTGGTGCAATTTTTCATTTGGGAGCCATCCTGCGTAACGTCGATTTTCAGGAGCAAGCCGGCCACTCCCAGCCACAGGCCCCCAAACACAAACTACGGCCCTTTTCCCTGGAAGTAAAACTGACCTGCCCATCTTCTGGCTGGCAGATTGCAGGAACCACTTGGCTCTATCAAACCAGCCCGACTTGGCAGTGGTTCCAACTAGTGTCTGGGAACCATCCTGCGTATCGTGGATTTTCAGGAGCCAGCCGGCCACTCCCATCCTCAGGCCCCCAAACACTAACTACAGGCCCTTTTCCCTGGAAGTAAAACTCACCCGCCCCGCTCCTGGCTGGCAGATTGCAGGAGCCACTTGGCTCTATCAAACCAGCCCGACTCGGCACTGGTGCCACCTTTCATCTGGGAACCATCCTGTGTATCGGGGTTTTTCAGGTGCCAGCTTGCCACTCCCAGCCACAGGCCCCCAAACACAAACTACGGCCTTTTTCCCTGCAAGTAAAACTGACCTGCCCATCTTCTGGCTGGCAGATTGCAGGAGCCACTTGGCTCCATCAAACCAGCCCGACTTGGCACTGGTGCTACCTTTCATCTGGGAACCATCCTGCGTATCGTGGATTTTCAGGAGCCAGCCGGCCATTCCCAGCCACAGGCCCCCAAACACAAACTATGGGCCTTTTCCCTGGCAAACAAAACTCACACACCCAGCTTCTGGCTGGCAGATTGCAGGAGCCACATGGCTCTATCAAACCAGCCCAACTCGGCACTGGTGCCACCTTGGGTATGGGAACCATCATGCACGGCGTGGATTTTACGGAGCCAGCCGGACATTCGAGGCCACAGGCCCCCAAACACAAACTACGGTCCTTTTCCCTGGAAGTAAAACAGACCTGCCCATCTTCTGGCTGTCAGATTGCAGTAGCCACTTGGTATTATCACACCAGCCCGACTTGGCACTGGTGCCACCTTTCATCTGGGAACCATTCTGCGTATCGTGGATTTTCAGGAGCCAGCCGGCCATTCCCAGCCACAGGCCCCCAAACACAAACTATGGGCCTTTTCCCTGGCAAACAAAACTCACACACCCAGCTTCTGGCTGGCAGATTGCAGGAGCCACATGGCTCTATCAAACCAGCCCAACTCGGCACTGGTGCCACCTTGGGTATGGGAACCATCATGCACGGCGTGGATTTTAAGGAGCCAGCCGGACATTCGAGGCCACAGGCCCCCAAACACAAACTACGGTCCTTTTCCCTGGAAGTAAAACAGACCTGCCCATCTTCTGGCTGTCAGATTGCAGTAGCCACTTGGTATTATCACACCAGCCCGACTTGGCACTGGTGCCATTATTCATTTGGGAATCATCCTGCGTATCGTGGATTTTCAGGAGCCAGCCGGCTACACCCAGCCAAAGGCCCCCAAACACAAATTATGGCCCTTTTCCCTGGAAGGAAAACTGACCTGTCCATCTTCTGGCTGGCAGATTGCAGGAGCCACTTGGCTCTATCAAACCAGCCCGACTTGGCACTGGTGCCCCCTTGGGTCTGGGAACCATCCTGCGTATCGTGGATTTTCAGGAGCCACCCGGCCTCTCCCAGCCACAGGCCCCCAACACGCACCACGGCCCTTTACCCTGGCAAACAAAACTGACCCGCTCCGCTTCTGGCTGGCAGATTGCAGGAGCCACTTGGCTCTATCAAACCAGCCCGACTCGGCACTAGTGCCCCTTTGGTCTGGTAATCATCCTGCATATCGTGGATTTTCAGGAGCCACCAGGCCACTCCCAGCCACAGGCCCCCAAACAAAAACTGTGGGCCTTTTCCCTGGCAAGCAAAATGACCCGCCCCGCTTCTGGCTGGCAGATTGCAGGAGCCACTTGGCTCTATCAAACCAGCCCGACTCGGCACTGGTGCCACCTTTCATCTGGGAACCATCCTGCGTATCGTGGATTTTCAGGAGCCAGCAGGCCATTCCGAGCCACAGGCTCCCGAAAACAAACCACGGCCCTTTTCCCTGGCAAACAAAACTCACACACCCCGCTTCTGGCTGGCAGATTGCAGGAGACACTTGGCCCTATCAAACCAGCCGGCTTGGCACTGGTGCCACCATTCATCTGTGAACCATCCTGCGTATCGTGGATTTTCAGGAGCCAGCCGGCCACTCACAGCCACAGGCCTCCAACACAAACCACGGCCCTTTTCCCTGGCAAAAAAAACTGACCCGCCCCGCTTCTGGCTGGCAGATTGCAGGAGCCACTTAGCTCTATAAAACCAGCCCGACTTGGCACTGGTGCTACCGTTCATCTGGGAATCATCCTGCATGTCGTGGATTTTATGGAGCCAGCCGGCGATTCCCGGCCACAGACCCCGGAAAACAAACCACGGCCCTTTTCCCTGGCAAACAAAACTCACCCACCC
Organism: Zonotrichia albicollis; assembly: GCF_047830755.1. NCBI lineage: Eukaryota > Metazoa > Chordata > Aves > Passeriformes > Passerellidae > Zonotrichia > Zonotrichia albicollis. The sequence goes on along the minus strand of NW_027428350.1, from coordinate 1,413,659 downwards.
CGCTTCTGGCTGGCAGATTGCAGGAGCCACTTGGCTCAATCAAACCAGCCCGACTCGGCACTGGTGCCCCTTTGGTCTGGGAATCATCCTGCGTATCGTGGATTTTCAGCAGCCAGCCGGCCACTCCCGGCCTCAGGCCCCCAAACACACACTACAGGCCCTCTTCCCCGGAAGTAAAACTGACCTGTCCATCTTCTGGCTGGCAGATTGCAGGAGCCACTTGGCTCTATCAAACCAACCCGACTAGGCAATGGTGCGCCCTTGTGTCAGGGAATTATCCTGCGCGGTGTGGATTTTAAGGAGCCTGCCGGACATTCCAGGCCACAGGCCCCCAAAAACAAACCACGGCCCTTTTCCCTGGTAAAAAAAAGTCACCCACCCCGCTTCTGGCTGGCAGATTGCAGGAGAGACGTGGCTCTATCAAACCAGCCCGACTCGGCACTGGTGCCTCCTTTCATCTGGGAACCATCTTGCGTATCGTGGAATTTCAGGAGCCTGCCGGCGACTCCCAGCCTCAGGCCCCAAACACAAACTACCGGCCCTTTTCCCTGGAAGTAAAACTGACCTGCCCATCTTCTGGCTGGCAGATTGCAGGAGCCACTTGGCTCTATCAAAACAGCCCGACTCGGCACTGGTGACAACTTTCATATGGGAACCATCCTGCCTATCGTGGATTTTCAGGAGCCAGCCGGCCACTACCAGCCACAGGCCCCCAAACAAAAATTACCGCCCTTTTCTCTGGAAGTAAAACTGACCTGCCCATCTTCTGGCTGGCAGATTGCAGGAGCCAGTAGGCTCTATCAAACCAGCCCGACTCGGCACTGGTGCCACATTTCATCTGGGAACCATCCTGCGTATCGTGGATTTTCAGGATCCAGCCGGCCACTCCCAGCCACAGGCCCCCAAACACAAACTACGGCCCTTTTCCCTGGAAGTAAAACTGGCCTGCCCATCTTCAGGCTGGCAGATTGCAGGAGCCACTTGGCTCTATCAAAACAGCCCGACTCGGCACTGGTGCCCCCTTGGGTCTGGGAACCATCCTGCGTATCGTCGGTTTTCAGGAGCCAGCTGGCCTCTCTCAGCCACAGGGCCCCAAACACATACCACGGCCCTTTTCCCTGGAAGAAAATCTCAGCGGCCCGCCTTCTGGCTGGCAGATTTCAGGAGCCACTCGGAACTATCAAACCAGCCCAACTTGGCACTGGTGTCACCTTTCATCTTGGAACCATCCTGCGTATCGTGGATTTTCAGGAGCCAGCCGGCCACTGCCAGCCAAGGTCCCCAAACACAAACTACGGCCCTTTTTCCTGGAAGTAAAACTGACCTGCCCATCTTCTGGCTGACAGATTGCAGGAGCAACTTGGCTCTTTCAAAACAGCCCGACTCGGCACTGGTGCCACATTTCATCTGGGAACCATCCGGCGCGGCGTGGATTTTAAGGAACCAGCCGGCCATTCCAGGCCACAGGCCCCGGAAAAAAAACCACGGCCTTTTTCTCAGGCAAACAAAACTCACCCACCCCGCATCTGGCTGGCAGATTGCAGGAGCCACTTGGCTCTGTCAAACCAGCCCGACTCAGCACTGGTGCAATTTTTCAATTTGGAAGCCATCCTGCGTATCGTCGATTTTCAGGAGCCAGACTGCCTCTGCCAGCCACAGGCTCCCAAACAAAAACTACGGCCCTTTCCCTGGAAGTAAAACTGACCTGCCCATCTTCTGGCTGGCAGATTGCAGGAGCCACTTGGCACTATCAAACCAGCCCAATTTGGCACTGGTGCAATTTTTCATTTGGGAGCCATCCTGCGTAACGTCGATTTTCAGGAGCAAGCCGGCCACTCCCAGCCACAGGCCCCCAAACACAAACTACGGCCCTTTTCCCTGGAAGTAAAACTGACCTGCCCATCTTCTGGCTGGCAGATTGCAGGAACCACTTGGCTCTATCAAACCAGCCCGACTTGGCAGTGGTTCCAACTAGTGTCTGGGAACCATCCTGCGTATCGTGGATTTTCAGGAGCCAGCCGGCCACTCCCATCCTCAGGCCCCCAAACACTAACTACAGGCCCTTTTCCCTGGAAGTAAAACTCACCCGCCCCGCTCCTGGCTGGCAGATTGCAGGAGCCACTTGGCTCTATCAAACCAGCCCGACTCGGCACTGGTGCCACCTTTCATCTGGGAACCATCCTGTGTATCGGGGTTTTTCAGGTGCCAGCTTGCCACTCCCAGCCACAGGCCCCCAAACACAAACTACGGCCTTTTTCCCTGCAAGTAAAACTGACCTGCCCATCTTCTGGCTGGCAGATTGCAGGAGCCACTTGGCTCCATCAAACCAGCCCGACTTGGCACTGGTGCTACCTTTCATCTGGGAACCATCCTGCGTATCGTGGATTTTCAGGAGCCAGCCGGCCATTCCCAGCCACAGGCCCCCAAACACAAACTATGGGCCTTTTCCCTGGCAAACAAAACTCACACACCCAGCTTCTGGCTGGCAGATTGCAGGAGCCACATGGCTCTATCAAACCAGCCCAACTCGGCACTGGTGCCACCTTGGGTATGGGAACCATCATGCACGGCGTGGATTTTACGGAGCCAGCCGGAAATTCGAGGCCACAGGCCCCCAAACACAAACTACGGTCCTTTTCCCTGGAAGTAAAACAGACCTGCCCATCTTCTGGCTGTCAGATTGCAGTAGCCACTTGGTATTATCACACCAGCCCGACTTGGCACTGGTGCCACCTTTCATCTGGGAACCATTCTGCGTATCGTGGATTTTCAGGAGCCAGCCGGCCATTCCCAGCCACAGGCCCCCAAACACAAACTATGGGCCTTTTCCCTGGCAAACAAAACTCACACACCCAGCTTCTGGCTGGCAGATTGCAGGAGCCACATGGCTCTATCAAACCAGCCCAACTCGGCACTGGTGCCACCTTGGGTATGGGAACCATCATGCACGGCGTGGATTTTAAGGAGCCAGCCGGACATTCGAGGCCACAGGCCCCCAAACACAAACTACGGTCCTTTTCCCTGGAAGTAAAACAGACCTGCCCATCTTCTGGCTGTCAGATTGCAGTAGCCACTTGGTATTATCACACCAGCCCGACTTGGCACTGGTGCCATTATTCATTTGGGAATCATCCTGCGTATCGTGGATTTTCAGGAGCCAGCCGGCTACACCCAGCCAAAGGCCCCCAAACACAAATTATGGCCCTTTTCCCTGGAAGGAAAACTGACCTGTCCATCTTCTGGCTGGCAGATTGCAGGAGCCACTTGGCTCTATCAAACCAGCCCGACTTGGCACTGGTGCCCCCTTGGGTCTGGGAACCATCCTGCGTATCGTGGATTTTCAGGAGCCACCCGGCCTCTCCCAGCCACAGGCCCCCAACACGCACCACGGCCCTTTACCCTGGCAAACAAAACTGACCCGCTCCGCTTCTGGCTGGCAGATTGCAGGAGCCACTTGGCTCTATCAAACCAGCCCGACTCGGCACTAGTGCCCCTTTGGTCTGGTAATCATCCTGCATATCGTGGATTTTCAGGAGCCACCAGGCCACTCCCAGCCACAGGCCCCCAAACAAAAACTGTGGGCCTTTTCCCTGGCAAGCAAAATGACCCGCCCCGCTTCTGGCTGGCAGATTGCAGGAGCCACTTGGCTCTATCAAACCAGCCCGACTCGGCACTGGTGCCACCTTTCATCTGGGAACCATCCTGCGTATCGTGGATTTTCAGGAGCCAGCAGGCCATTCCGAGCCACAGGCTCCCGAAAACAAACCACGGCCCTTTTCCCTGGCAAACAAAACTCACACACCCCGCTTCTGGCTGGCAGATTGCAGGAGACACTTGGCCCTATCAAACCAGCCGGCTTGGCACTGGTGCCACCATTCATCTGTGAACCATCCTGCGTATCGTGGATTTTCAGGAGCCAGCCGGCCACTCACAGCCACAGGCCTCCAACACAAACCACGGCCCTTTTCCCTGGCAAAAAAAACTGACCCGCCCCGCTTCTGGCTGGCAGATTGCAGGAGCCACTTAGCTCTATAAAACCAGCCCGACTTGGCACTGGTGCTACCGTTCATCTGGGAATCATCCTGCATGTCGTGGATTTTATGGAGCCAGCCGGCGATTCCCGGCCACAGACCCCGGAAAACAAACCACGGCCCTTTTCCCTGGCAAACAAAACTCACCCACCCCGCTTCTGGCTGGCAGATTGCAGGAGCCACTTGGCTCAATCAAACCAGCCCGACTCGGCACTGGTGCCCCTTTGGTCTGGGAATCATCCTGCGTATCGTGGATTTTCAGCAGCCAGCCGGCCACTCCCGGCCTCAGGCCCCCAAACACACACTACAGGCCCTCTTCCCCGGAAGTAAAACTGACCTGTCCATCTTCTGGCTGGCAGATTGCAGGAGCCACTTGGCTCTATCAAACCAACCCGACTAGGCAATGGTGCGCCCTTGTGTCAGGGAATTATCCTGCGCGGTGTGGATTTTAAGGAGCCTGCCGGACATTCCAGGCCACAGGCCCCCAAAAACAAACCACGGCCCTTTTCCCTGGTAAAAAAAAGTCACCCACCCCACTTCTGGCTGGCAGATTGCAGGAGAGACGTGGCTCTATCAAACCAGCCCGACTCGGCACTGGTGCCTCCTTTCATCTGGGAACCATCTTGCGTATCGTGGAATTTCAGGAGCCTGCCGGCGACTCCCAGCCTCAGGCCCCAAACACAAACTACCGGCCCTTTTCCCTGGAAGTAAAACTGACCTGCCCATCTTCTGGCTGGCAGATTGCAGGAGCCACTTGGCTCTATCAAAACAGCCCGACTCGGCACTGGTGACAACTTTCATATGGGAACCATCCTGCCTATCGTGGATTTTCAGGAGCCAGCCGGCCACTACCAGCCACAGGCCCCCAAACAAAAATTACCGCCCTTTTCTCTGGAAGTAAAACTGACCTGCCCATCTTCTGGCTGGCAGATTGCAGGAGCCAGTAGGCTCTATCAAACCAGCCCGACTCGGCACTGGTGCCACATTTCATCTGGGAACCATCCTGCGTATCGTGGATTTTCAGGATCCAGCCGGCCACTCCCAGCCACAGGCCCCCAAACACAAACTACGGCCCTTTTCCCTGGAAGTAAAACTGGCCTGCCCATCTTCAGGCTGGCAGATTGCAGGAGCCACTTGGCTCTATCAAAACAGCCCGACTCGGCACTGGTGCCCCCTTGGGTCTGGGAACCATCCTGCGTATCGTCGGTTTTCAGGAGCCAGCTGGCCTCTCTCAGCCACAGGGCCCCAAACACATACCACGGCCCTTTTCCCTGGAAGAAAATCTCAGCGGCCCGCCTTCTGGCTGGCAGATTTCAGGAGCCACTCGGAACTATCAAACCAGCCCAACTTGGCACTGGTGTCACCTTTCATCTTGGAACCATCCTGCGTATCGTGGATTTTCAGGAGCCAGCCGGCCACTGCCAGCCAAGGTCCCCAAACACAAACTACGGCCCTTTTTCCTGGAAGTAAAACTGACCTGCCCATCTTCTGGCTGACAGATTGCAGGAGCAACTTGGCTCTTTCAAAACAGCCCGACTCGGCACTGGTGCCACATTTCATCTGGGAACCATCCGGCGCGGCGTGGATTTTAAGGAACCAGCCGGCCATTCCAGGCCACAGGCCCCGGAAAAAAAACCACGGCCTTTTTCTCAGGCAAACAAAACTCACCCACCCCGCATCTGGCTGGCAGATTGCAGGAGCCACTTGGCTCTGTCAAACCAGCCCGACTCAGCACTGGTGCAATTTTTCAATTTGGAAGCCATCCTGCGTATCGTCGATTTTCAGGAGCCAGACTGCCTCTGCCAGCCACAGGCTCCCAAACAAAAACTACGGCCCTTTCCCTGGAAGTAAAACTGACCTGCCCATCTTCTGGCTGGCAGATTGCAGGAGCCACTTGGCACTATCAAACCAGCCCAATTTGGCACTGGTGCAATTTTTCATTTGGGAGCCATCCTGCGTAACGTCGATTTTCAGGAGCAAGCCGGCCACTCCCAGCCACAGGCCCCCAAACACAAACTACGGCCCTTTTCCCTGGAAGTAAAACTGACCTGCCCATCTTCTGGCTGGCAGATTGCAGGAACCACTTGGCTCTATCAAACCAGCCCGACTTGGCAGTGGTTCCAACTAGTGTCTGGGAACCATCCTGCGTATCGTGGATTTTCAGGAGCCAGCCGGCCACTCCCATCCTCAGGCCCCCAAACACTAACTACAGGCCCTTTTCCCTGGAAGTAAAACTCACCCGCCCCGCTCCTGGCTGGCAGATTGCAGGAGCCACTTGGCTCTATCAAACCAGCCCGACTCGGCACTGGTGCCACCTTTCATCTGGGAACCATCCTGTGTATCGGGGTTTTTCAGGTGCCAGCTTGCCACTCCCAGCCACAGGCCCCCAAACACAAACTACGGCCTTTTTCCCTGCAAGTAAAACTGACCTGCCCATCTTCTGGCTGGCAGATTGCAGGAGCCACTTGGCTCCATCAAACCAGCCCGACTTGGCACTGGTGCTACCTTTCATCTGGGAACCATCCTGCGTATCGTGGATTTTCAGGAGCCAGCCGGCCATTCCCAGCCACAGGCCCCCAAACACAAACTATGGGCCTTTTCCCTGGCAAACAAAACTCACACACCCAGCTTCTGGCTGGCAGATTGCAGGAGCCACATGGCTCTATCAAACCAGCCCAACTCGGCACTGGTGCCACCTTGGGTATGGGAACCATCATGCACGGCGTGGATTTTACGGAGCCAGCCGGACATTCGAGGCCACAGGCCCCCAAACACAAACTACGGCCCTTTTCCCTGGAAGTAAAACAGACCTGCCCATCTTCTGGCTGTCAGATTGCAGTAGCCACTTGGTATTATCACACCAGCCCGACTTGGCACTGGTGCCACCTTTCATCTGGGAACCATTCTGCGTATCGTGGATTTTCAGGAGCCAGCCGGCCATTCCCAGCCACAGGCCCCCAAACACAAACTATGGGCCTTTTCCCTGGCAAACAAAACTCACACACCCAGCTTCTGGCTGGCAGATTGCAGGAGCCACATGGCTCTATCAAACCAGCCCAACTCGGCACTGGTGCCACCTTGGGTATGGGAACCATCATGCACGGCGTGGATTTTAAGGAGCCAGCCGGACATTCGAGGCCACAGGCCCCCAAACACAAACTACGGTCCTTTTCCCTGGAAGTAAAACAGACCTGCCCATCTTCTGGCTGTCAGATTGCAGTAGCCACTTGGTATTATCACACCAGCCCGACTTGGCACTGGTGCCATTATTCATTTGGGAATCATCCTGCGTATCGTGGATTTTCAGGAGCCAGCCGGCTACACCCAGCCAAAGGCCCCCAAACACAAATTATGGCCCTTTTCCCTGGAAGGAAAACTGACCTGTCCATCTTCTGGCTGGCAGATTGCAGGAGCCACTTGGCTCTATCAAACCAGCCCGACTTGGCACTGGTGCCCCCTTGGGTCTGGGAACCATCCTGCGTATCGTGGATTTTCAGGAGCCACCCGGCCTCTCCCAGCCACAGGCCCCCAACACGCACCACGGCCCTTTACCCTGGCAAACAAAACTGACCCGCTCCGCTTCTGGCTGGCAGATTGCAGGAGCCACTTGGCTCTATCAAACCAGCCCGACTCGGCACTAGTGCCCCTTTGGTCTGGTAATCATCCTGCATATCGTGGATTTTCAGGAGCCACCAGGCCACTCCCAGCCACAGGCCCCCAAACAAAAACTGTGGGCCTTTTCCCTGGCAAGCAAAATGACCCGCCCCGCTTCTGGCTGGCAGATTGCAGGAGCCACTTGGCTCTATCAAACCAGCCCGACTCGGCACTGGTGCCACCTTTCATCTGGGAACCATCCTGCGTATCGTGGATTTTCAGGAGCCAGCAGGCCATTCCGAGCCACAGGCTCCCGAAAACAAACCACGGCCCTTTTCCCTGGCAAACAAAACTCACACACCCCGCTTCTGGCTGGCAGATTGCAGGAGACACTTGGCCCTATCAAACCAGCCGGCTTGGCACTGGTGCCACCATTCATCTGTGAACCATCCTGCGTATCGTGGATTTTCAGGAGCCAGCCGGCCACTCACAGCCACAGGCCTCCAACACAAACCACGGCCCTTTTCCCTGGCAAAAAAAACTGACCCGCCCCGCTTCTGGCTGGCAGATTGCAGGAGCCACTTAGCTCTATAAAACCAGCCCGACTTGGCACTGGTGCTACCGTTCATCTGGGAATCATCCTGCATGTCGTGGATTTTATGGAGCCAGCCGGCGATTCCCGGCCACAGACCCCGGAAAACAAACCACGGCCCTTTTCCCTGGCAAACAAAACTCACCCACCCCGCTTCTGGCTGGCAGATTGCAGGAGCCACTTGGCTCAATCAAACCAGCCCGACTCGGCACTGGTGCCCCTTTGGTCTGGGAATCATCCTGCGTATCGTGGATTTTCAGCAGCCAGCCGGCCACTCCCGGCCTCAGGCCCCCAAACACACACTACAGGCCCTCTTCCCCGGAAGTAAAACTGACCTGTCCATCTTCTGGCTGGCAGATTGCAGGAGCCACTTGGCTCTATCAAACCAACCCGACTAGGCAATGGTGCGCCCTTGTGTCAGGGAATTATCCTGCGCGGTGTGGATTTTAAGGAGCCTGCCGGACATTCCAGGCCACAGGCCCCCAAAAACAAACCACGGCCCTTTTCCCTGGTAAAAAAAAGTCACCCACCCCGCTTCTGGCTGGCAGATTGCAGGAGAGACGTGGCTCTATCAAACCAGCCCGACTCGGCACTGGTGCCTCCTTTCATCTGGGAACCATCTTGCGTATCGTGGAATTTCAGGAGCCTGCCGGCGACTCCCAGCCTCAGGCCCCAAACACAAACTACCGGCCCTTTTCCCTGGAAGTAAAACTGACCTGCCCATCTTCTGGCTGGCAGATTGCAGGAGCCACTTGGCTCTATCAAAACAGCCCGACTCGGCACTGGTGACAACTTTCATATGGGAACCATCCTGCCTATCGTGGATTTTCAGGAGCCAGCCGGCCACTACCAGCCACAGGCCCCCAAACAAAAATTACCGCCCTTTTCTCTGGAAGTAAAACTGACCTGCCCATCTTCTGGCTGGCAGATTGCAGGAGCCAGTAGGCTCTATCAAACCAGCCCGACTCGGCACTGGTGCCACATTTCATCTGGGAACCATCCTGCGTATCGTGGATTTTCAGGATCCAGCCGGCCACTCCCAGCCACAGGCCCCCAAACACAAACTACGGCCCTTTTCCCTGGAAGTAAAACTGGCCTGCCCATCTTCAGGCTGGCAGATTGCAGGAGCCACTTGGCTCTATCAAAACAGCCCGACTCGGCACTGGTGCCCCCTTGGGTCTGGGAACCATCCTGCGTATCGTCGGTTTTCAGGAGCCAGCTGGCCTCTCTCAGCCACAGGGCCCCAAACACATACCACGGCCCTTTTCCCTGGAAGAAAATCTCAGCGGCCCGCCTTCTGGCTGGCAGATTTCAGGAGCCACTCGGAACTATCAAACCAGCCCAACTTGGCACTGGTGTCACCTTTCATCTTGGAACCATCCTGCGTATCGTGGATTTTCAGGAGCCAGCCGGCCACTGCCAGCCAAGGTCCCCAAACACAAACTACGGCCCTTTTTCCTGGAAGTAAAACTGACCTGCCCATCTTCTGGCTGACAGATTGCAGGAGCAACTTGGCTCTTTCAAAACAGCCCGACTCGGCACTGGTGCCACATTTCATCTGGGAACCATCCGGCGCGGCGTGGATTTTAAGGAACCAGCCGGCCATTCCAGGCCACAGGCCCCGGAAAAAAAACCACGGCCTTTTTCTCAGGCAAACAAAACTCACCCACCCCGCATCTGGCTGGCAGATTGCAGGAGCCACTTGGCTCTGTCAAACCAGCCCGACTCAGCACTGGTGCAATTTTTCAATTTGGAAGCCATCCTGCGTATCGTCGATTTTCAGGAGCCAGACTGCCTCTGCCAGCCACAGGCTCCCAAACAAAAACTACGGCCCTTTCCCTGGAAGTAAAACTGACCTGCCCATCTTCTGGCTGGCAGATTGCAGGAGCCACTTGGCACTATCAAACCAGCCCAATTTGGCACTGGTGCAATTTTTCATTTGGGAGCCATCCTGCGTAACGTCGATTTTCAGGAGCAAGCCGGCCACTCCCAGCCACAGGCCCCCAAACACAAACTACGGCCCTTTTCCCTGGAAGTAAAACTGACCTGCCCATCTTCTGGCTGGCAGATTGCAGGAACCACTTGGCTCTATCAAACCAGCCCGACTTGGCAGTGGTTCCAACTAGTGTCTGGGAACCATCCTGCGTATCGTGGATTTTCAGGAGCCAGCCGGCCACTCCCATCCTCAGGCCCCCAAACACTAACTACAGGCCCTTTTCCCTGGAAGTAAAACTCACCCGCCCCGCTCCTGGCTGGCAGATTGCAGGAGCCACTTGGCTCTATCAAACCAGCCCGACTCGGCACTGGTGCCACCTTTCATCTGGGAACCATCCTGTGTATCGGGGATTTTCAGGTGCCAGCTTGCCACTCCCAGCCACAGGCCCCCAAACACAAACTACGGCCTTTTTCCCTGGAAGTAAAACTGACCTGCCCATCTTCTGGCTGGCAGATTGCAGGAGCCACTTGGCTCCATCAAACCAGCCCGACTTGGCACTGGTGCTACCTTTCATCTGGGAACCATCCTGCGTATCGTGGATTTTCAGGAGCCAGCCGGCCACTCCCAGCCTCAGGCCCCCAAACACAAACTACGGCCCTTTTCCCTGGAAGTAAAACTGACCTGACCATCTTCTGGCTGGCAGATTACAGGAGCCACTTGGCTCTATCAAACCAGCCCGACTTGGCACTGGTGCCACCTTTCATCTGGGAACCATTCTGCGTATCGTGGATTTTCAGGAGCCAGCCGGCCATTCCCAGCCACAGGCCCCCAAACACAAACTATGGGCCTTTACCCTGGCAAACAAAACTCACACACCCATCTTCTGTCTGGCAGATTGCAGGAGCCACATGGCTCTATCAAACCAGCCCAACTCGGCACTGGTGCCACCTTGGGTATGGGAACCATCATGCACGGCGTGGATTTTAAGGAGCCAGCTGGACATTCGAGGCCACAGGCCCCCAAACACAAACTACGGTCCTTTTCCCTGGAAGTAAAACAGACCTGCCCATCTTCTGGCTGGCAGATTGCAGGAGCCACTTGGTATTATCACACCAGCCCGACTTGGCACTGGTGCCATTATTCATTTGGGAATCATCCTGCGTATCGGGGATTTTCAGGAGCCAGCCGGCTACACCCAGCCACAGGCCCCCAAACACAAATTATGGCCCGTTTCCCTGGAAGGAAAACTGACCTGTCCATCTTCTGGCTGGCAGATTGCAGGAGCCACTTGGCTCTATCAAACCAGCCCGACTCGGCACTGGTGCCCCCTTGGGTCTGGGAACCATCCTGCGTATCGAGGATTTTCAGGAGCCCCCCGGCCTCTCCCAGCCACAGGCCCCCAACACGCACCACGGCCCTTTACCCTGGCAAACAAAACTGACCCGCTCCGCTTCTGGCTGGCAGATTGCAGGAGCCACTTGGCTCTATCAAACCAGCCCGACTCGGCACTGGTGCCACCTTTCATCTGGGAACCATCCTGCGTATCGTGGATTTTCAGGAGCCAGCAGGCCATTCCGAGCCACAGGCTCCCGAAAACAAACCACGGCCCTTTTCCCTGGCAAACAAAACTCACACCCCCGCTTCTGGCTGGCAGATTGCAGGAGACACTTGGCCCTATCAAACCAGCCGGCTTGGCACTGGTGCCACCATTCATCTGTGAACCATCCTGCGTATCGTGGATTTTCAGGAGCCAGCCGGCCACTCACAGCCACAGGCCTCCAACACAAACCACGGCCCTTTTCCCTGGCAAAAAAAACTGACCCGCCCCGCTTCTGGCTGGCAGATTGCAGGAGCCACTTAGCTCTATAAAACCAGCCCGACTTGGCACTGGTGCTACCGTTCATCTGGGAATCATCCTGCATGTCGTGGATTTTATGGAGCCAGCCGGCGATTCCCGGCCACAGACCCCGGAAAACAAACCACGGCCCTTTACCCTGGCAAACAAAACTCACCCACCCCGCTTCTGGCTGGCAGATTGCAGGAGCCACTTGGCTCAATCAAACCAGCCCGACTCGGCACTGGTGCCCCTTTGGTCTGGGAATCATCCTGCGTATCGTGGATTTTCAGGAGCCAGCCGGCCACTCCCGGCCTCAGGCCCCCAAACACACACTACAGGCCCTCTTCCCCAGAAGTAAAACTGACCTGTCCATCTTCTGGCTGGCAGATTGCAGGAGCCACTTGGCTCTATCAAACCAACCCGACTAGGCAATGGTGCGCCCTTGTGTCAGGGAATTATCCTGCGCGGTGTGGATTTTAAGGAGCCTGCCGGACATTCCAGGCCACAGGCCCCCAAAAACAAACCACGGCCCTTTTCCCTGGTAAAAAAAAGTTTCCCACCCCGCTTCTGGCTGGCAGATTGCAGGAGCCACTTGGCTCTATCAAAACAGCCCGACTCGGCACTGGTGACAACTTTCATATGGGAACCATCCTGCCTATCGTGGATTTTCAGGATCCAGCCGGCCACTCCCAGCCACAGGCCCCCAAACACAAACTACGGCCCTTTTCCCTGGAAGTAAAACTGGCCTGCCCATCTTCAGGCTGGCAGATTGCAGGAGCCACTTGGCTCTATCAAAACAGCCCGACTCGGCACTGGTGCCCCCTTGGGTCTGGGAACCATCCTGCGTATCGTCGGTTTTCAGGAGCCAGCTGGCCTCTCTCAGCCACAGGGCCCCAAACACATACCACGGCCCTTTTCCCTGGAAGAAAATCTCAGCGGCCCGCCTTCTGGCTGGCAGATTTCAGGAGCCACTCGGAACTATCAAACCAGCCCAACTTGGCACTGGTGTCACCTTTCATCTTGGAACCATCCTGCGTATCGTGGATTTTCAGGAGCCAGCCGGCCACTGCCAGCCAAGGTCCCCAAACACAAACTACGGCCCTTTTTCCTGGAAGTAAAACTGACCTGCCCATCTTCTGGCTGACAGATTGCAGGAGCAACTTGGCTCTTTCAAAACAGCCCGACTCGGCACTGGTGCCACATTTCATCTGGGAACCATCCGGCGCGGCGTGGATTTTAAGGAACCAGCCGGCCATTCCAGGCCACAGGCCCCGGAAAAAAAACCACGGCCTTTTTCTCAGGCAAACAAAACTCACCCACCCCGCATCTGGCTGGCAGATTGCAGGAGCCACTTGGCTCTGTCAAACCAGCCCGACTCAGCACTGGTGCAATTTTTCAATTTGGGAGCCATCCTGCGTATCGTCGATTTTCAGGAGCCAGACTGCCTCTGCCAGCCACAGGCTCCCAAACAAAAACTACGGCCCTTTCCCTGGAAGTAAAACTGACCTGCCCATCTTCTGGCTGGCAGATTGCAGGAGCCACTTGGCACTATCAAACCAGCCCAATTTGGCACTGGTGCAATTTTTCATTTGGGAGCCATCCTGCGTAACGTCGATTTTCAGGAGCCAGCCGGCCACTCCCAGCCACAGGCCCCCAAACACAAACTACGGCCCTTTTCCCTGGAAGTAAAACTGACCTGCCCATCTTCTGGCTGGCAGATTGCAGGAACCACTTGGCTCTATCAAACCAGCCCGACTTGGCAGTGGTTCCAACTAGTGTCTGGGAACCATCCTGCGTATCGTGGATTTTCAGGAGCCAGCCGGCCACTCCCAACCACAGGCCCCCAAACACTAACTACAGGCCCTTTTCCCTGGAAGTAAAACTCACCCGCCCCGCTCCTGGCTGGCAGATTGCAGGAGCCACTTGGCTCTATCAAACCAGCCCGACTCGGCACTGGTGCCACCTTTCATCTGGGAACCATCCTGTGTATCGGGGATTTTCAGGTGCCAGCTTGCCACTCCCAGCCACAGGCCCCCAAACACAAACTACGGCCTTTTTCCCTGGAAGTAAAACTGACCTGCCCATCTTCTGGCTGGCAGATTGCAGGAGCCACTTGGCTCCATCAAACCAGCCCGACTTGGCACTGGTGCTACCTTTCATCTGGGAACCATCCTGCGTATCGTGGATTTTCAGGAGCCAGCCGGCCATTCCCAGCCACAGGCCCCCAAACACAAACTATGGGCCATTTTCCCTGGCAAACAAAACTCACCCACCCCGCTTCTGGCTGGCAGATTGCAGGAGCCACTTGGCCCTATCAAACCAGCCCAACTCGGCACTGGTGCCACCTTTCATCTGGGAACCATCATGCGCGGCGTGGTTTTCAAGGAGCCAGCCGGCCATTCCGAGCCACAGGCCCCCAAACACAAACTACGGCCCTTTTCCCTGGAAGTAAAACAGACCTGCCCATCTTCTGGCTGTCAGATTGCAGTAGCCACTTGGTATTATCACACCAGCCCGACTTGGCACAGGTGCCATTATTCATTTGGGAACCCTCCTGCGTATCGGGGATTTTCAGGAGCCAGCCGGCCACACCCAGCCACAGGCCCCCAAACACAAATTATGGCCCTTTTCCCTGGAAGTAAAACTGACCTGCCCATCTTCTGGCTGGCAGATTGCAGGAGCCGCTTGGCTCTATCAAACCAGCCCGACTTTGCACTGGTGCCCCCTTGGGTCTGGGAACCATCCTGCGTATCGTGGATTTTCAGGAGCCAGCCGGCCACTCCCAGCCACAGGCCCCCAACACACACCACGGCCCTTTACCCTGGCAAAGAAAACAGACCCGCCCCGCTTCTGGCTGGCAGATTGCAGGAGACACTTGGCTCTATCAAACAAGCCCGACTCGGCACTGGTGCCCCTTTGGTCTGGGGATCATCCTGCGTATCGTGGATTTTCAGGAGCCAGCCGGCCACTCCCAGCCACAGGCCCCCAAACACAAACTGTGGGCCTTTTCCCTGGCAAACAAAACTCAAAAACCCCGCTTCTGGCTGGCAGATTGCAGGAGCCACATGGCTCTATCAAACCAGCCCAACTCGGCACTGGTGCCACCTTGGGTATGGGAACCATCATGCACGGCGTGGATTTTAAGGAGCCAGCCGGACATTCGAGGCCACAGGCCCCCAAACACAAACTACGGTCCTTTTCCCTGGAAGTAAAACAGACCTGCCCATCTTCTGGCTGTCAGATTGCAGGAGCCACTTGGTATTATCACACCAGCCCGACTTGGCACTGGTGCCATTATTCATTTGGGAATCATCCTGCGTATCGGGGATTTTCAGGAGCCAGCCGGCTACACCCAGCCACAGGCCCCCAAACACAAATTATGGCCCGTTTCCCTGGAAGGAAAACTGACCTGTCCATCTTCTGGCTGGCAGATTGCAGGAGCCACTTGGCTCTATCAAACCAGCCCGACTCGGCACTGGTGCCCCCTTGGGTCTGGGAACCATCCTGCGTATCGAGGATTTTCAGGAGCCCCCCGGCCTCTCCCAGCCACAGGCCCCCAACACGCACCACGGCCCTTTACCCTGGCAAACAAAACTGACCCGCTCCGCTTCTGGCTGGCACATTGCAGGAGCCACTTGGCTCTATCAAACCAGCCCGACTCGGCACTAGTGCCCCTTTGGTCTGGTAATCATCCTGCATATCGTGGATTTTCAGGAGCCACCAGGCCACTCCCAGCCACAGGCCCCCAAACAAAAACTGTGGGCCTTTTCCCTGGCAAGCAAAATGACCCGCCCCGCTTCTGGCTGGCAGATTGCAGGAGCCACTTGGCTCTATCAAACCAGCCCGACTCGGCACTGGTTCCACCTTTCATCTGGGAACCATCCTGCGTATCGTGGATTTTCAGGAGCCAGCAGGCCATTCCGAGCCACAGGCTCCCGAAAACAAACCACGGCCCTTTTCCCTGGCAAACAAAACTCACACACCCCGCTTCTGGCTGGCAGATTGCAGGAGACACTTGGCCCTATCAAACCAGCCGGCTTGGCACTGGTGCCACCATTCATCTGTGAACCATCCTGCGTATCGTGGATTTTCAGGAGCCAGCCGGCCACTCACAGCCACAGGCCTCCAACACAAACCACGGCCCTTTTCCCTGGCAAAAAAAACTGACCCGCCCCGCTTCTGGCTGGCAGATTGCAGGAGCCACTTGGCTCTATAAAACCAGCCCGACTTGGCACTGGTGCTACCGTTCATCTGGGAATCATCCTGCATGTCGTGGATTTTATGGAGCCAGCCGGCGATTCCCGGCCACAGACCCCGGAAAACAAACCACGGCCCTTTTCCCTGGCAAACAAAACTCACCCACCCCGCTTCTGGCTGGCAGATTGCAGGAGCCACTTGGCTCAATCAAACCAGCCCGACTCGGCACTGGTGCCCCTTTGGTCTGGGAATCATCCTGCGTATCGTGGATTTTCAGGAGCCAGCCGGCCACTCCCGGCCTCAGGCCCCCAAACACACACTACAGGCCCTCTTCCCCGGAAGTAAAACTGACCTGTCCATCTTCTGGCTGGCAGATTGCAGGAGCCACTTGGCTCTATCAAACCAACCCGACTAGGCAATGGTGCGCCCTTGTGTCAGGGAATTATCCTGCGCGGTGTGGATTTTAAGGAGCCTGCCGGACATTCCAGGCCACAGGCCCCCAAAAACAAACCACGGCCCTTTTCCCTGGTAAAAAAAAGTCACCCACCCCGCTTCTGGCTGGCAGATTGCAGGAGAGACGTGGCTCTATCAAACCAGCCCGACTCGGCACTGGTGCCTCCTTTCATCTGGGAACCATCTTGCGTATCGTGGAATTTCAGGAGCCTGCCGGCGACTCCCAGCCTCAGGCCCCCAAACAAAAACTACCGGCCCTTTTCCCTGGAAGTAAAACTGACCTGCCCATCTTCTGGCTGGCAGATTGCAGGAGCCACTTGGCTCTATCAAAACAGCCCGACTCGGCACTGGTGACAACTTTCATATGGGAACCATCCTGCCTATCGTGGATTTTCAGGATCCAGCCGGCCACTCCCAGCCACAGGCCCCCAAACACAAACTACGGCCCTTTTCCCTGGAAGTAAAACTGGCCTGCCCATCTTCAGGCTGGCAGATTGCAGGAGCCACTTGGCTCTATCAAAACAGCCCGACTCGGCACTGGTGCCCCCTTGGGTCTGGGAACCATCCTGCGTATCGTCGGTTTTCAGGAGCCAGCTGGCCTCTCTCAGCCACAGGGCCCCAAACACATACCACGGCCCTTTTCCCTGGAAGAAAATCTCAGCGGCCCGCCTTCTGGCTGGCAGATTTCAGGAGCCACTCGGAACTATCAAACCAGCCCAACTTGGCACTGGTGTCACCTTTCATCTTGGAACCATCCTGCGTATCGTGGATTTTCAGGAGCCAGCCGGCCACTGCCAGCCAAGGTCCCCAAACACAAACTACGGCCCTTTTTCCTGGAAGTAAAACTGACCTGCCCATCTTCTGGCTGACAGATTGCAGGAGCAACTTGGCTCTATCAAAACAGCCCGACTCGGCACTGGTGCCACATTTCATCTGGGAACCATCCGGCGCGGCGTGGATTTTAAGGAACCAGCCGGCCATTCCAGGCCACAGGCCCCGGAAAAAAAACCACAGCCTTTATCTCAGGCAAACAAAACTCACCCACCCCGCATCTGGCTGGCAGATTGCAGGAGCCACTTGGCTCTGTCAAACCAGCCCGACTCAGCACTGGTGCAATTTTTCAATTTGGGAGCCATCCTGCGTATCGTCGATTTTCAGGAGCCAGACTGCCTCTGCCAGCCACAGGCTCCCAAACAAAAACTACGGCCCTTTCCCTGGAAGTAAAACTGACCTGCCCATCTTCTGGCTGGCAGATTGCAGGAGCCACTTGGCACTATCAAACCAGCCCAATTTGGCACTGGTGCAATTTTTCATTTGGGAGCCATCCTGCGTAACGTCGATTTTCAGGAGCCAGCCGGCTACACCCAGCCAAAGGCCCCCAAACACAAACTACGGCCCTTTTCCCTGGAAGTAAAACTGACCTGCCCATCTTCTGGCTGGCAGATTGCAGGAACCACTTGGCTCTATCAAACCAGCCCGACTTGGCAGTGGTTCCAACTAGTGTCTGGGAACCATCCTGCGTATCGTGGATTTTCAGGAGCCAGCCGGCCACTCCCAACCACAGGCCCCCAAACACTAACTACAGGCCCTTTTCCCTGGAAGTAAAACTCACCCGCCCCGCTCCTGGCTGGCAGATTGCAGGAGCCACTTGGCTCTATCAAACCAGCCCGACTCGGCACTGGTGCCACCTTTCATCTGGGAACCATCCTGTGTATCGGGGATTTTCAGGTGCCAGCTTGCCACTCCCAGCCACAGGCCCCCAAACACAAACTACGGCCTTTTTCCCTGGAAGTAAAACTGACCTGCCCATCTTCTGGCTGGCAGATTGCAGGAGCCACTTGGCTCCATCAAACCAGCCCGACTTGGCACTGGTGCTACCTTTCATCTGGGAACCATCCTGCGTATCGTGGATTTTCAGGAGCCAGCCGGCCATTCCCAGCCACAGGCCCCCAAACACAAACTATGGGCCATTTTCCCTGGAAGTAAAACTCACCCACCCCGCTTCTGGCTGGCAGATTGCAGGAGCCACTTGGCCCTATCAAACCAGCCCAACTCAGCACTGGTGCCACCTTTCATCTGTGAACCATCATGCGCGGCGTGGTTTTCAAGGAGCCAGCCGGCCATTCCGAGCCACAGGCCCCCAAACACAAACTACGGCCCTTTTCCCTGGAAGTAAAACAGACCTGCCCATCTTCTGGCTGTCAGATTGCAGTAGCCACTTGGTATTATCACACCAGCCCGACTTGGCACTGGTGCCATTATTCATTTGGGAACCATCCTGCGTATCGGGGATTTTCAGGAGCCAGCCGGCCACTGCCAGCCACAGGCCCCCAAACACAAATTATGGCCCTTTTCCCTGGAAGTAAAACTGACCTGCCCATCTTCTGGCTGGCAGATTGCAGGAGCCGCTTGGCTCTATCAAACCAGCCTGACTTTGCACTGGTGCCCCCTTGGGTCTGGGAACCATCATGCGTATCGTGGATTTTCAGGAGCCAGCCGGCCACTCCCAGCCACAGGCCCCCAACACACACCACGGCCCTTTACCCTGGCAAAGAAAACTGACCCGCCCCGCTTCTGGCTGGCAGATTGCAGGAGACACTTGGCTCTATCAAACAAGCCCGACTCGGCACTGGTGCCCCTTTGGTCTGGGGATCATCCTGCGTATCGTGGATTTTCAGGAGCCAGCTGGCCACTCCCAGCCACAGGCCCCCAAACACAAACTGTGGGCCTTTTCCCTGGCAAACAAAATTCAAAAACCCCGCTTCTGGCTGGCAGATTGCAGGAGCCACATGGCTCTATCAAACCAGCCCGACTCAGCACTGGTGTCACCTTTCATCTGGGAACCATCCTGCGTATCGTGGATTTTCAGGTGCCAGCTTGCCACTCCCAGCCACAGGCCCCCGAACACAAACTGTGGGCCTTTTCCCTGGCAAACAAAACTCACAAAACCCGCTTCTGGCTGGCAGATTGCAGGAGCCACTTGGCCCTATCAAACCAGCCGGCTTGACACTGGTGCCACCATTCGTCTGGGAACCATCCTGGGTATAGTGGATTTTCAGGAACCAGCCGGCCACTCCCAGCCACAGGCACCCAAACACACACTACAGCCCTTTTCCCAGGAAGTTAAACTGACCTGCCCATCTTCTGGCTGGCAGATTGCAGGAGCCACTTGGCTCTATCAAACCAGCACGACTTGGCACTGGTGCCCCCTTGGGTCTGGGAACCATCCTGCGTATCGTGGATTTTCAGGAGCCACCCGGCCCTCCCAGCCACAGGCCCCCAACACAAACAACGGCCCTTTTCCCTGGCAAAAAAAACTGACCCGCCCATCTTCTGGCTGGCAGATTGCAGGAGCCACTTGGCTCTATCAAACCAGCCCGACTCGGCACTGGTGCCACCTTGGGTATGGGAACCATCATGCGCGGCGTTGATTTTAAGGAGCCAGCCGGCCATTCTCAGCCACAGGCCCCTAAACAAAAACTACGGCCCTTTTCCCTGCAAGTAAAACAGACCTGCCCATCTTCTGGCTGGCAGATTGCAGGAGCCACTTGGCTCTATCAAACCAGCCCGACTCGGCACTGATGCCACCTTTCATCTGTGAACCATCCTGCGTATCGTGGATTTTCAGGAGCCAGCCGGCCATTCCCAGCCACAGGCCTCCAAACAAAAATTATGGCCCTTTTCCCTGGAAGTAAAACTGACCTGCCCATCTTCTGGCTGGCAGATTGCAGGAGCCACTTGGCTCTATCAAACCACCCCGACTTGGCACTGGTGCCCCCTTGGGTCTGGGAACCATCCTGCGTATCACGGATTTTCAGAAGCCAGTCGGCCACTCCCGGCCACAGGCCCCCAACACACACCACGGCCCTTTACCCTGGAAAACAAAACTGACCCGCCCCGCTCCTGGCTGGCAGATTGCAGGAGCCACTTGGCTCTATCAAACCAGCCCAACTCGGCACTGGTGCCTCTTTGGTCTGGGAATCATCCTGCGTATCGTGGATTTTCAGGAGCCAGCCAGCCACTACCAGCCACAGGCACCCAAACAAAAACTACGGCCCTTCTCCCTGTAAGTAATACTGACCTGCCCATCTTCTGGCTGGCAGATTGCAGGAGCCACTTGGCTCTATCAAACCAGCCCGACTCGGCACTGGTGCCACCTTTCATCTGGGAACCATCCTCCGTATCGTGGATTTTCAGAAGCCAGCCGGCCATTCCCAGCCACAGGCCCCCAAACAGAAACTATGGACCTTTTCCCTGGCAAACAAAACTCACACATCCCGCTTCTGGCTGGCAGATTGCAGGTGCCACTTGGCTCTATCAAACCAGCCCAACTCGGCACTGGTGCCACCTTGGGCCTAGGAACTATCATGCGCGGCGTGGATTTTCAGGAGCCAGCCGGCCACTGCCAGCCAAGGTCCCCAAACACAAACTACGGCCCTTTTTCCTGGAAGTAAAACTGACCTGCCCATCTTCTGGCTGTCAGATTGCAGGAGCCACTTGGCTCTATCAAATCAGGCCGACTCGGCACTGGTGCAACCTTTCATCTGGGAACCATCCTGCGTATCGTGGATTTTCAGGAGCCAGCGGGCCACTCCCAGCCACAGGCCCCCAACACACACCACGGCCCTTTACCCTGGAAAACAAAACTGACCCGCCCCGCTTCTGGCTGGCAGATTGCAGGAGACACTTGGCTCTATCAAACCAGCCCGACTCGGCACTGGTGCCCCTTTGGTCTGGGAATCATCCTGCGTATCGTGGATTTTCAGGAGCCAGCTGGCCACTCCCAGCCACAGGACCCCAAACACAAACTGTGGGCCTTTTCCCTGGCAAACAAAACTCACCCAGCCCGCTCCTGGCTGGCAGATTGCAGGAGCCACTTGGCTCTATCAAACCAGCCCGACTCGGCACTGGTGCCACCTTTCATCTGGGAACCATCCTGTGTATCATGGATTTTCAGGTGCCAGCTTTCCACTCCCAGCCACAGGCCCCCGAACACAAACTACGGCCTTTTTCCCTGGAAGTAAAACTGACCTACCCATCTTCTGGCTGGCAGATTGCAGGAGCCACTTGGCTCCATGAAACCAGCCCGACTTGGCACTGGTGCCACCTTTCATCTGGGAACCATCCTCCGTATCGTGGATTTTCGGGAGCCTGCCGGCCATTCCCAGCCACAGGTCCCCAAACACAAACTATGGGCCTTTTCCCTGGCAAACAAAACTCACACACCCTGCTTCTGGCTGGCAGATTGCAGGAGCCACTTGGCCCTATCAAACCAGCCCAACTCAGCACTGGTGCCACCTTTCATCTGTGAACCATCATGCGCGGCGTGGTTTTCAAGGAGCCAGCCGGCCATTCCGAGCCACAGGCCCCCAAACACAAACTACGGCCCTTTTCCCTGGAAGTAAAACAGACCTGCCCATCTTCTGGCTGTCAGATTGCAGTAGCCACTTGGTATTATCACACCAGCCCGACTTGGCACTGGTGCCATTATTCATTTGGGAACCATCCTGCGTATCGGGGATTTTCAGGAGCCAGCCGGCCACTGCCAGCCACAGGCCCCCAAACACAAATTATGGCCCTTTTCCCTGGAAGTAAAACTGACCTGCCCATCTTCTGGCTGGCAGATTGCAGGAGCCGCTTGGCTCTATCAAACCAGCCTGACTTTGCACTGGTGCCCCCTTGGGTCTGGGAACCATCATGCGTATCGTGGATTTTCAGGAGCCAGCCGGCCACTCCCAGCCACAGGCCCCCAACACACACCACGGCCCTTTACCCTGGCAAAGAAAACTGACCCGCCCCGCTTCTGGCTGGCAGATTGCAGGAGACACTTGGCTCTATCAAACAAGCCCGACTCGGCACTGGTGCCCCTTTGGTCTGGGGATCATCCTGCGTATCGTGGATTTTCAGGAGCCAGCTGGCCACTCCCAGCCACAGGCCCCCAAACACAAACTGTGGGCCTTTTCCCTGGCAAACAAAATTCAAAAACCCCGCTTCTGGCTGGCAGATTGCAGGAGCCACATGGCTCTATCAAACCAGCCCGACTCAGCACTGGTGTCACCTTTCATCTGGGAACCATCCTGCGTATCGTGGATTTTCAGGTGCCAGCTTGCCACTCCCAGCCACAGGCCCCCGAACACAAACTGTGGGCCTTTTCCCTGGCAAACAAAACTCACAAAACCCGCTTCTGGCTGGCAGATTGCAGGAGCCACTTGGCCCTATCAAACCAGCCGGCTTGACACTGGTGCCACCATTCGTCTGGGAACCATCCTGGGTATAGTGGATTTTCAGGAACCAGCCGGCCACTCCCAGCCACAGGCACCCAAACACACACTACAGCCCTTTTCCCAGGAAGTTAAACTGACCTGCCCATCTTCTGGCTGGCAGATTGCAGGAGCCACTTGGCTCTATCAAACCAGCACGACTTGGCACTGGTGCCCCCTTGGGTCTGGGAACCATCCTGCGTATCGTGGATTTTCAGGAGCCACCCGGCCCTCCCAGCCACAGGCCCCCAACACAAACAACGGCCCTTTTCCCTGGCAAAAAAAACTGACCCGCCCATCTTCTGGCTGGCAGATTGCAGGAGCCACTTGGCTCTATCAAACCAGCCCGACTCGGCACTGGTGCCACCTTGGGTATGGGAACCATCATGCGCGGCGTTGATTTTAAGGAGCCAGCCGGCCATTCTCAGCCACAGGCCCCTAAACAAAAACTACGGCCCTTTTCCCTGCAAGTAAAACAGACCTGCCCATCTTCTGGCTGGCAGATTGCAGGAGCCACTTGGCTCTATCAAACCAGCCCGACTCGGCACTGATGCCACCTTTCATCTGTGAACCATCCTGCGTATCGTGGATTTTCAGGAGCCAGCCGGCCATTCCCAGCCACAGGCCTCCAAACAAAAATTATGGCCCTTTTCCCTGGAAGTAAAACTGACCTGCCCATCTTCTGGCTGGCAGATTGCAGGAGCCACTTGGCTCTATCAAACCACCCCGACTTGGCACTGGTGCCCCCTTGGGTCTGGGAACCATCCTGCGTATCACGGATTTTCAGAAGCCAGTCGGCCACTCCCGGCCACAGGCCCCCAACACACACCACGGCCCTTTACCCTGGAAAACAAAACTGACCCGCCCCGCTCCTGGCTGGCAGATTGCAGGAGCCACTTGGCTCTATCAAACCAGCCCAACTCGGCACTGGTGCCTCTTTGGTCTGGGAATCATCCTGCGTATCGTGGATTTTCAGGAGCCAGCCAGCCACTACCAGCCACAGGCACCCAAACAAAAACTACGGCCCTTCTCCCTGTAAGTAATACTGACCTGCCCATCTTCTGGCTGGCAGATTGCAGGAGCCACTTGGCTCTATCAAACCAGCCCGACTCGGCACTGGTGCCACCTTTCATCTGGGAACCATCCTCCGTATCGTGGATTTTCAGAAGCCAGCCGGCCATTCCCAGCCACAGGCCCCCAAACAGAAACTATGGACCTTTTCCCTGGCAAACAAAACTCACACATCCCGCTTCTGGCTGGCAGATTGCAGGTGCCACTTGGCTCTATCAAACCAGCCCAACTCGGCACTGGTGCCACCTTGGGCCTAGGAACTATCATGCGCGGCGTGGATTTTCAGGAGCCAGCCGGCCACTGCCAGCCAAGGTCCCCAAACACAAACTACGGCCCTTTTTCCTGGAAGTAAAACTGACCTGCCCATCTTCTGGCTGTCAGATTGCAGGAGCCACTTGGCTCTATCAAATCAGGCCGACTCGGCACTGGTGCAACCTTTCATCTGGGAACCATCCTGCGTATCGTGGATTTTCAGGAGCCAGCGGGCCACTCCCAGCCACAGGCCCCCAACACACACCACGGCCCTTTACCCTGGAAAACAAAACTGACCCGCCCCGCTTCTGGCTGGCAGATTGCAGGAGACACTTGGCTCTATCAAACCAGCCCGACTCGGCACTGGTGCCCCTTTGGTCTGGGAATCATCCTGCGTATCGTGGATTTTCAGGAGCCAGCTGGCCACTCCCAGCCACAGGACCCCAAACACAAACTGTGGGCCTTTTCCCTGGCAAACAAAACTCACCCAGCCCGCTCCTGGCTGGCAGATTGCAGGAGCCACTTGGCTCTATCAAACCAGCCCGACTCGGCACTGGTGCCACCTTTCATCTGGGAACCATCCTGTGTATCATGGATTTTCAGGTGCCAGCTTTCCACTCCCAGCCACAGGCCCCCGAACACAAACTACGGCCTTTTTCCCTGGAAGTAAAACTGACCTACCCATCTTCTGGCTGGCAGATTGCAGGAGCCACTTGGCTCCATGAAACCAGCCCGACTTGGCACTGGTGCCACCTTTCATCTGGGAACCATCCTCCGTATCGTGGATTTTCGGGAGCCTGCCGGCCATTCCCAGCCACAGGTCCCCAAACACAAACTATGGGCCTTTTCCCTGGCAAACAAAACTCACACACCCTGCTTCTGGCTGGCAGATTGCAGGAGCCACATGGCTCTATCAAACCAGCCCAACTCGGCACTGGTGCCACCTTTCATCTGGGAACCATCATGCGCGGCGTGGTTTTCAAGGAGCCAGCCGGACATTCCGAGCCACAGGCCCCCAAACACAAACTACGGCCCTTTTCCCTGGAAATAAAACTGACCTGCCCATCTTCTGGCTGTCAGATTGCAGGAGCCACTTGGTATTATCACACCAGCCCGACTTGGCACTGGTGCCATTATTCATTTGGGAACCATCCTGCGTATCGGGGATTTTCAGGAGCCAGCCGGCTACACCCAGCCACAGGCCCCCAAACACAAATTATGGCCCTTTTCCCTGGAAGTAAAACTGACCTGCCCATCTTCTGGCTGGCAGATTGCAGGAGCTACTTGGCTCTATCAAACCAGCCCGACTTGGCACTGGTGCCCCCTTGGGTCTGGGAACCATCCTGCGTATCGTGGATTTTCAGGAGCCAGCGGGCCACTCCCAGCCACAGGCCCCCAACACACACCACGGCCCTTTACCCTGGAAAACAAAACTGACCCGCCCCGCTTCTGGCTGGCAGATTGCAGGAGACACTTGGCTCTATCAAACAAGCCCGACTCGGCACTGGTGCCCCTTTGGTCTGGGGATCATCCTGCGTATCGTGGATTTTCAGGAGCCAGCTGGCCACTCCCAGCCACAGGCCCCCAAACACAAACTGTGGGCCTTTTCCCTGGCAAACAAAATTCAAAAACCCCGCTTCTGGCTGGCAGATTGCAGGAGCCACATGGCTCTATCAAACCAGCCCGACTCAGCACTGGTGTCACCTTTCATCTGGGAACCATCCTGCGTATCGTGGATTTTCAGGTGCCAGCTTGCCACTCCCAGCCACAGGCCCCCGAACACAAACTGTGGGCCTTTTCCCTGGCAAACAAAACTCACAAAACCCGCTTCTGGCTGGCAGATTGCAGGAGCCACTTGGCCCTATCAAACCAGCCGGCTTGACACTGGTGCCACCATTCGTCTGGGAACCATCCTGGGTATAGTGGATTTTCAGGAACCAGCCGGCCACTCCCAGCCACAGGCACCCAAACACACACTACAGCCCTTTTCCCAGGAAGTTAAACTGACCTGCCCATCTTCTGGCTGGCAGATTGCAGGAGCCACTTGGCTCTATCAAACCAGCACGACTTGGCACTGGTGCCCCCTTGGGTCTGGGAACCATCCTGCGTATCGTGGATTTTCAGGAGCCACCCGGCCCTCCCAGCCACAGGCCCCCAACACAAACAACGGCCCTTTTCCCTGGCAAAAAAAACTGACCCGCCCATCTTCTGGCTGGCAGATTGCAGGAGCCACTTGGCTCTATCAAACCAGCCCGACTCGGCACTGGTGCCACCTTGGGTATGGGAACCATCATGCGCGGCGTTGATTTTAAGGAGCCAGCCGGCCATTCTCAGCCACAGGCCCCTAAACAAAAACTACGGCCCTTTTCCCTGCAAGTAAAACAGACCTGCCCATCTTCTGGCTGGCAGATTGCAGGAGCCACTTGGCTCTATCAAACCAGCCCGACTCGGCACTGATGCCACCTTTCATCTGTGAACCATCCTGCGTATCGTGGATTTTCAGGAGCCAGCCGGCCATTCCCAGCCACAGGCCTCCAAACAAAAATTATGGCCCTTTTCCCTGGAAGTAAAACTGACCTGCCCATCTTCTGGCTGGCAGATTGCAGGAGCCACTTGGCTCTATCAAACCACCCCGACTTGGCACTGGTGCCCCCTTGGGTCTGGGAACCATCCTGCGTATCACGGATTTTCAGAAGCCAGTCGGCCACTCCCGGCCACAGGCCCCCAACACACACCACGGCCCTTTACCCTGGAAAACAAAACTGACCCGCCCCGCTCCTGGCTGGCAGATTGCAGGAGCCACTTGGCTCTATCAAACCAGCCCAACTCGGCACTGGTGCCTCTTTGGTCTGGGAATCATCCTGCGTATCGTGGATTTTCAGGAGCCAGCCAGCCACTACCAGCCACAGGCACCCAAACAAAAACTACGGCCCTTCTCCCTGTAAGTAATACTGACCTGCCCATCTTCTGGCTGGCAGATTGCAGGAGCCACTTGGCTCTATCAAACCAGCCCGACTCGGCACTGGTGCCACCTTTCATCTGGGAACCATCCTCCGTATCGTGGATTTTCAGAAGCCAGCCGGCCATTCCCAGCCACAGGCCCCCAAACAGAAACTATGGACCTTTTCCCTGGCAAACAAAACTCACACATCCCGCTTCTGGCTGGCAGATTGCAGGTGCCACTTGGCTCTATCAAACCAGCCCAACTCGGCACTGGTGCCACCTTGGGCCTAGGAACTATCATGCGCGGCGTGGATTTTCAGGAGCCAGCCGGCCACTGCCAGCCAAGGTCCCCAAACACAAACTACGGCCCTTTTTCCTGGAAGTAAAACTGACCTGCCCATCTTCTGGCTGTCAGATTGCAGGAGCCACTTGGCTCTATCAAATCAGGCCGACTCGGCACTGGTGCAACCTTTCATCTGGGAACCATCCTGCGTATCGTGGATTTTCAGGAGCCAGCGGGCCACTCCCAGCCACAGGCCCCCAACACACACCACGGCCCTTTACCCTGGAAAACAAAACTGACCCGCCCCGCTTCTGGCTGGCAGATTGCAGGAGACACTTGGCTCTATCAAACCAGCCCGACTCGGCACTGGTGCCCCTTTGGTCTGGGAATCATCCTGCGTATCGTGGATTTTCAGGAGCCAGCTGGCCACTCCCAGCCACAGGACCCCAAACACAAACTGTGGGCCTTTTCCCTGGCAAACAAAACTCACCCAGCCCGCTCCTGGCTGGCAGATTGCAGGAGCCACTTGGCTCTATCAAACCAGCCCGACTCGGCACTGGTGCCACCTTTCATCTGGGAACCATCCTGTGTATCATGGATTTTCAGGTGCCAGCTTTCCACTCCCAGCCACAGGCCCCCGAACACAAACTACGGCCTTTTTCCCTGGAAGTAAAACTGACCTACCCATCTTCTGGCTGGCAGATTGCAGGAGCCACTTGGCTCCATGAAACCAGCCCGACTTGGCACTGGTGCCACCTTTCATCTGGGAACCATCCTCCGTATCGTGGATTTTCGGGAGCCTGCCGGCCATTCCCAGCCACAGGTCCCCAAACACAAACTATGGGCCTTTTCCCTGGCAAACAAAACTCACACACCCTGCTTCTGGCTGGCAGATTGCAGGAGCCACATGGCTCTATCAAACCAGCCCAACTCGGCACTGGTGCCACCTTTCATCTGGGAACCATCATGCGCGGCGTGGTTTTCAAGGAGCCAGCCGGACATTCCGAGCCACAGGCCCCCAAACACAAACTACGGCCCTTTTCCCTGGAAATAAAACTGACCTGCCCATCTTCTGGCTGTCAGATTGCAGTAGCCACTTGGTATTATCACACCAGCCCGACTTGGCACTGGTGCCATTATTCATTTGGGAACCATCCTGCGTATCGGGGATTTTCAGGAGCCAGCCGGCTACACCCAGCCACAGGCCCCCAAACACAAATTATGGCCCTTTTCCCTGGAAGTAAAACTGACCTGCCCATCTTCTGGCTGGCAGATTGCAGGAGCTACTTGGCTCTATCAAACCAGCCCGACTTGGCACTGGTGCCCCCTTGGGTCTGGGAACCATCCTGCGTATCGTGGATTTTCAGGAGCCAGCGGGCCACTCCCAGCCACAGGCCCCCAACACACACCACGGCCCTTTACCCTGGAAAACAAAACTGACCCGCCCCGCTTCTGGCTGGCAGATTGCAGAAGCCACTTGGCTCCATCCAACCAGCCCGACTCGGCACTGGTGCCCCTTTGGTCTGGGAATCATCCTGCGTATCGTGGATTTTCAGGAGCCAGCTGGCCACTCCCAGCCACAGGCCCCCAAACACAAACTGTGGGCCTTTTCCCTGGCAAACAAAACTCACCCAGCCCGCTCCTGGCTGGCAGATTGCAGGAGCCACTTGGCTCTATCAAATCAGCCCGACTTGGCACTGGTGCTACCTTTCATCTGAGAACCATCCTGCGTATCGTGGATTTTCAGGAGCCAGCCGGCCATTCCCAGCCACAGGCCCCCGAAAACAAACCACGGCCATTTTCCCTGGCAAACAAAACTCACCCACCCCGCTTCTGGCTGGCAGATTGCAGGAGCCACATGGCTCAATCAAACCAGCCCAACTCGGCACTGGTGCCACCTTGGGTCTGGGAACCATCATGCGCGGCGTGGATTTTAAGGAGCCAGCCGGCGATTCCCAGACACAGGCCCCCAACACAAACTAAGGCCCTTTTCCCTGGAAGTAAAACTGACCTGCCCATCTTCTGGCTGGCAGATTGCAGGAGCCACTTGGCTCAATCAAACCAGCCCGACTTGGCACTGGTGCCACCTTTCATCTGGGAACCATCCTGCGTATCGTGGATTTTCAGGAGCCTGCCGGCCATTCCCAGCCACAGGCCCCCAAACACAAACTATGGGCCTTTTCCCTGGCAAACAATACTCACACACCCTGCTTCTGGCTGGCAGATTGCAGGAGCCACATGGCTCTATCAAACCAGCCCAACTCGGCACTGGTGCCACCTTTCATCTGGGAACCATCATGCGCGGCGTGGTTTTCAAGGAGCCAGCCGGACATTCCGAGCCACAGGCCCCCAAACACAAACTACGGCCCTTTTCCCTGGAAGTAAAACTGACCTGCCCATCTTCTGGCTGTCAGATTGCAGTAGCCACTTGGTATTATCACACCAGCCCGACTTGGCACTGGTGCCATTATTCATTTGGGAACCATCCTGCGTATCGGGGATTTTCAGGAGCCAGCCGGCCACACCCAGCCACAGGCCCCCAAACACAAATTATGGCCCTTTTCCCTGGAAGTAAAACTGACCTGCCCATCTTCTGGCTGGCAGATTGCAGGAGCTACTTGGCTCCATCAAACCAGCCCGACTTGGCACTGGTGCCCCCTTGGGTCTGGGAACCATCCTGCGTATCGTGGATTTTCAGGAGCCAGCGGGCCACTCCCAGCCACAGGCCCCCAACACACACCACGGCCCTTTACCCTGGAAAACAAAACTGACCCGCCCCGCTTCTGGCTGGCAGATTGCAGGAGCCACTTGGCTCCATCAAACCAGCCCGACTCGGCACTGGTTCCCCTTTGGTCTGGGAATCATCCTGCGTATCGTGGATTTTCAGGAGCCAGCTGGCCACTCCCAGCCACAGGCCCCCAAACACAAACTGTGGGCCTTTTCCCTGGCAAACAAAACTCACCCAGCCCGCTCCTGGCTGGCAGATTGCAGGAGCCACTTGGCTCTATCAAACCAGCCCGACTCGGCACTGGTGCTACCTTTCATCTGGGAACCATCCTGCGTATCGTGGATTTTCAGGAGCCAGCTGGCGATTCCCAGCCACAGGCCCCCAAACACAAACTGTGGGCCTTTTCCCTGGCAAACAAAACTCACCCACCCCGCTCGTGGCTGGCAGATTGCAGAAGCCACTTGGCTCTATCAAACCAGCCCGACTCGGCACTGGTGCCACCTTTCATCTGGGAACCATCCTGTGTATCATGGATTTTCAGGTGCCAGCTTTCCACTCCCAGCCACAGGCCCCCGAACACAAACTACGGCCTTTTTCCCTGGAAGTAAAACTGACCTACCCATCTTCTGGCTGGCAGATTGCAGGAGCCACTTGGCTCCATCAAACCAGCCCGACTTGGCACTGGTGCTACCTTTCATCTGAGAACCATCCTGCGTATCGTGGATTTTCAGGAGCCAGCCGGCCATTCCCAGCCACAGGCCCCCGAAAACAAACCACGGCCATTTTCCCTGGCAAACAAAACTCACCCACCCCGCTTCTGGCTGGCAGATTGCAGGAGCCACATGGCTCAATCAAACCAGCCCAACTCGGCACTGGTGCCACCTTGGGTCTGGGAACCATCATGCGCGGCGTGGATTTTAAGGAGCCAGCCGGCGATTCCCAGACACAGGCCCCCAACACAAACTAAGGCCCTTTTCCCTGGAAGTAAAACTGACCTGCCCATCTTCTGGCTGGCAGATTGCAGGAGCCACTTGGCTCCATCAAACCAGCCCGACTTGGCACTGGTGCCACCTTTCATCTGGGAACCATCCTGCGTATCGTGGATTTTCAGGAGCCTGCTGGCCACTCCCAGCCACAGGCCCCCAAACACAAACTATGGGCCTTTTCCCTGGCAAACAATACTCACACACCCTGCTTCTGGCTGGCAGATTGCAGGAGCCACATGGCTCTATCAAACCAGCCCAACTCGGCACTGGTGCCACCTTTCATCTGGGAACCATCATGCGCGGCGTGGTTTTCAAGGAGCCAGCCGGCCATTCCGAGCCACAGGCCCCCAAACACAAACTACGGCCCTTTTCCCTGGAAGTAAAACTGACCTGCCCATCTTCTGGCTGTCAGATTGCAGTAGCCACTTGGTATTATCACACCAGCCCGACTTGGCACTGGTGCCATTATTCATTTGGGAACCATCCTGCGTATCGGGGATTTTCAGCAGCCAGCAGGACACACCCAGCCACAGGCCCCCAAACACAAATTATGGCCCTTTTCCCTGGAAGTAAAACTGACCTGCCCATCTTCTGGCTGGCAGATTGCAGGAGCCACTTGGCTCCATCAAACCAGCCCGACTTGGCACTGGTGCCCCCTTGGGTCTGGGAACCATCCTGCGTATCATGGATTTTCAGGAGCCAGCCGGCCACTCCCAGCCACAGGCCCCCAAACACAAACTGTGGGCCCTTTACCCTGGAAAACAAAACTGACCCGCCCCGCTTCTGGCTGGCAGATTGCAGGAGACACTTGGCTCTATCAAACCAGCCCGACTCGGCACTGGTTCCCCTTTGGTCTGGGAATCATCCTGCGTATCGTGGATTTTCAGGAGCCAGCTGGCCACTCCCAGCCACAGGCCCCCAAACACAAACTGTGGGCCTTTTCCCTGGCAAACAAAACTCACCCACCCCGCTCCTGGCTGGCAGATTGCAGGAGCCACTTGGCTCTATCAAACCAGCCCGACTCGGCACTGGTGCCACCTTTCATCTGGGAACCATCCTCCGTATCGTGGATTTTCAGAAGTCAGCCGGCCACTCCCAGCCACAGGCCCCCAAACACAAACTAAGGCCCTTTTCCCTGCAAGTAAAACTGACCTGCCCATCTTCTGGCTGGCAGATTGCAGGAGCCACTTGGCTCTATCAAACCAGCCCGACTTGGCACTGGTGCCCCCTTGGGTCTGGGAACCATCCTGCGTATCGTGGATTTTCAGGAGCCAGCCGGCCACTTCCAGTCACAGGCCCCCAACACACACCATGGCCTTTTACCCTGTGTCCTGGTTTAGGACAAATTAGGGGAAATCTCCAAGAGGGAGCCCCCCAGAACAAAACAAACCTCCAACCACCCCTCCCCCAACACCGGGTTCGGGAAGGAATTCCTCGGAGGAGCAAAGTGGAAAACAAAACCTATTTATTTACAAGTGACAAAAGAACACTCCCCAACACAAGAAAAGAAATAGGGACCAGACTGTGTTGTGGAGGGCGCCGAATCTTCTCTAGCAGGCTTCGGGTGTCCTGGAGCTTGCAGGTCAGGATCCGCAGCCGGTCCAGTATCTTCAGGGGAGGGTAAGAAAGAGAGAGAGAGAACAAAAGAAAAAGAAAAAAAAAAAACAGCGCAAAAGCAAAAAGCAAGCAAGCAAGCAAGCAAGCAGCAGCTAGCAAAAGCCAAGCAGCCCAAGCCAAAAGCCAAAAAGTGCCTGGTCACACCCCCCCCCCCCTCCTCCTCTCTTCCCCATCCCGCCACAGCCAGACTGCCGGGGGGGGGGGTGGGGGAAAAGGCACAGCTGCCAGACATAACACACGATATTGGGATAAAGGCTGTCACCCCACGACGCTCCACCCCTTATCCCATATCGTGAACATACAATAAAAAACATTCATTTCACTTACTCACACCTTTTGACACTTACGCATTCCTCTCATCTTACTTGCTCAAACCTTTGACACTTACAGTTTCCTTCTGTCTCACATTCAACAAACAATGACAGTCATATATGAGTCTCATCCCACAATCAGGTCTCCCTGAGGTACACACCGTGTTGTTCCATCTTTCTGCATTATCCACCATGTATTACCTGGTCCTTGAGCAAAGACAATCCCACGGATGGGTTTGTCTGTACTCGAGGCAGGGTTGATCCATACTGTCTTTCCCAACAAACCTCTGACATGGGCCACTGGGGCTTTATCCCCATCTACTATATTAAGGAGCTCAGACTGAGCAGGACCCGCTCGGTTGGTGGAACCTCGAGTGTTAACTAACCAGGTAGCCTTTGCCAAATGCTGCTCCCAGTTTTTTAAAGACCCCCCTCCCAATGCCTTTAAGGTGGTTTTTAACAATCCATTGTACCTTTCCACCTTCCCTGCAGCTGGTGCATGATAGGGGATATGGTATACCCACTCGATGCCATGTTCCCTAGCCCAAGTATTAATAAGATTGTTTTTAAAATGAGTTCCATTATCCGACTCAATTCTTTCGGGAGTACCGTGCCTCCAAAGGACCTGCTTCTCAAGGCCCAAGATAGTGTTACGGGCTGTAGCATGGGACACAGGGTAGGTTTCCAACCATCCTGTGGTGGCTTCTACCATGGTTAGTACATGGCGCTTGCCCTGGCGTGTCTGGGGCAGTGTGATGTAATCAATCTGCCAGGCCTCCCCGTATTTGTACTTAGACCACCGCCCCCCATACCAGAGGGGCTTCAGTCGCTTGGCCTGCTTAATGGCAGCGCATGTCTCACAGTCACGAATAACCTGGTCTAATGGTTAGATCCACCCCTCGGTCTCGTGCCCACTTATAGGTGGCATCTCTACCCTGGTGGCCTGAGGCATCGTGGGCCCATCGTGCTAAGAATAACTCTCCCTTATGCTCCCAGTCGAGATCTATCTTCAACTCCCCTATCTTTGCAGCCTGATGTACTTGCTGGTTGTTTTGCTGCTCTTCATTAGCTCTACTTCTGGGGACATGGGCATCTACATGGCGAACCTTCACAGGTAACTTCTCTAACCGAGTAGCGATATCCTTCCACTCTTCCGCAGCCCAAATTGGTTTTCCTCTGCGCTGCCAGTTGGCCTCTTTCCATCTCTTCAGCCATCCCCATAGAGCGTTGGCTGCCATCCAAGAATCGGTATACAAATAGAGCCTTGGCCACCTCTCTCTCTCTGCAATACCTAGGGCCAGTTGAATAGCTTTGATTTCAGCAAATTGACTGGATTCACCCTCTCCTTCAGTAGCCTCTGCAACCCGTCGAGTGGGACTCCATACAGCTGCTTTCCACCTCCGTTTCATCCCTATGACACAACAAGAACCATCAGTGAATAGGGCGTAACGTGTTTCTTCTACTGGCAACTGATTGTATGGCGGAGCTTCCTCAACCCGGGTCACTGGCTCTTGCTCCTCATCTGCGACACTAAAGCTTTCACCTTCGGGCCAATTTGTAATTATTTCTAGAATCCCAGGGCGATTTAACTTCCCAATCCGAGCGCGCTGCGTAATGAGGGCAATCCACTTACTCCAAGTAGCACTGGTGGCATGGTGGGTAGAGGGAACCTTTCCTCTGAACATCCATCCCAGCACCGGTAGTCGGGGTGCCAGAAGGAGTTGTGCCTCTGTACCAATCACCTCTGAGGCGGCTTGGACTCCTTCATAGGCGGCCAAGATTTCCTTTTCTGTTGGAGTATAGTTATCTTCAGACCCCCTGTAGCTCCGACTCCAAAATCCCAATGGTCGGCCTCGGGTCTCGCCAGGTAGCTTTTGCCAAAGGCTCCAGGACAGACCATGGCTCCCGGCTGCAGGGTAGAGCACATTCTTCACATCTGGTCCTGTCCTGACTGGACCAAGGGCTACAGCATGAGCGATCTCCTGCTTGATCTGGACAAAAGCTTGCTGCTGCTCAGGGCCCCAATGGAAGTCGTTCTTCTTGCGGGTAACCAGATAAAGGGGTCTCACAATCTGACTATACTCAGGGATGTGCATCCTCCAGAAACCTATAGCACCTAAGAAAGCCTGTGTCTCCTTCTTATCAGTTGGTGGGGACATAGCAGTGATTTTGTTAATAACATCCGCAGGAATCTGACGCCGTCCATCTTGCCACTTCACCCCCAAGAACTGAATTTCTCGGGCAGGTCCCTTGACTTTGCTCTTCTTAATGGCAAATCCGGCGTCCAGGAGAATATGAATTATCTTCTCTCCTTTCTCGAACACTTCTATTGCCGTGTTCCCCCAAACAATGATATCGTCAATATATTGTAAATGTTCTGGAGCCTCACCCTCTTCTAGTGCAGCCTGGATCAGTCCATGACAGATGGTAGGACTGTGTTTCCACCCCTGGGGCAATCGGTTCCAGGTGTACTGCACTCCCCTCCATGTAAAAGCAAACTGAGGCCTGCATTCTACTGCCAGAGGGATGGAGAAAAACGCGTTAGCTATATCAATGGTCGCGTACCACTTTGCTGCCTTGGACTCCAGCTCGTACTGCAGTTCCAGTATGTCCGGTACAGCCGCACTCAGTGGTGGAGTCACTTCATTCAAGGCACGATAGTCCACAGTCAATCTCCACTCTCCGTCAGATTTTCGCACGGGCCAGATAGGGCTGTTAAAGGGTGAGTGGGTTTTACTGACCACCCCTTGGCTCTCCAGCTCTCGAATCATCTTGTGGATGGGGATCACAGCATCTCGATTCGTCCGGTACTGCCTGCGGTGCACTGTTGAGGTGGCAACTGGCACTCGCTGCTCCTCTACCTTCAAAAGTCCTACTGCATATGGGTCCTCTGATAGTCCAGGCAAGGTATTCAATTGTTTAATACCCTCTATCTCAACTGAAGCTATTCCAAAAGCCCACCTAAATCCCTTAGGATCTTTGTAATAGCCATTCCGGAGAAAGTCTATGCCCAAAATACACGGAGCCTCTGGACCAGTCACAATTGGATGTTCCTGCCACTCCTTCCCAGTCAAGCTCACCTCAGCTTCCAACAACGTCAACTGTTGTGATCCCCCCGTCACTCCAGCGATGGAAACAGGTTCTGTCCCCACGTGTTCCGATGGCATTAAGGTACATTGTGATCCAGTGTCAACCAATGCTTCATAGTCTTGTGGCTCTGATGTGCCAGGCCATCTGATCCACACCTTCCAAAAAACCCGGTTCTCCCGTGCCTCTTCCTGGCTGGAGGCAGGGCCCCTCTAAGCCAGATTGTCCTTCTTTCCTTGGGCATATGCCTTGGAAGTTCCTTCAAGGGGATCGGACATGTCATCGTCATCGTCATACTTAACATCTCGGCTACGAGCGACCGGAGCTGCTATCTTTTTGGTTATACTTTCTCTTCTCTTCAAATCACGCACCCGTTGTGCCAAAGCAGCGGTGGGTTTTCCATCCCATCTTCTCATGTCTTCTCCAGACTCACGCAGGAAAAACCATAACTCAGCCCGTGGGATGTACCTTCTCTCCCCATCAAAGGAGCGCCGGCGTTGGACACCAGGGCTTCTAATTTGTACAGCTGAGATTTCAATAAGGTCCTCCTTAATCTCTTCCCGGAGTTTCTTATGATTCTCCTCTATTTTGTCTTCTAGTTTCTGCAGTCGGGTTTCCACTGCTGCAATTCTGGCATGAGTTGGGCCATGCACAGCATCTGCGTACGCTCGAAGCTTCTTTGCCATATCGAGCACAGTCTCATATGTATCATCTTGCTTCATTATTGCTAGGGCGGAAGCGTATTCAGGTGGCCCAAGTCGCACAAGTTTCCTCCACATTATCGGAGTGCATGGTACCAGGTCCGGATTCCTAGTTGTTGTGTCATCTGAGAAAACGAGCTCTGCAACCGCCATCTCTCTCAGGCGTTGGATCCCCTGTTCTATGGTCTTCCACCGTGTCTGCTGCATATAGAGATCATCCGTACACAGGTACCGTTCTGCTACGCTTCTTAGGACCCGTTCCCAGAGGCTGTGAGGGTTAGCCCCCCTCATCACACCTTGATCGATGGCAGGATCATGTGACAGGGATCCCAAATGCCTCACTTCAGTACCATCCAAAATCGTAACCTCCCCTGCAGCATCCCAAAGGCGGACTAACCAACTAATAATAGATTCGTCAGGTTGTCGGCTGTAATCCTTTCTTAGGCCTCTGAGGTCCTTCAGAGAAAAGGAGTCAATATTGGCTCCAGATTCTGTGCCCCTTGATGTGGCCTCTGATTTTGGTGAGGGTCCTTCTTCTGCATCATCGTCATCATCCTCCACCTTCCGATCGGTCTTGCGTTTACACTTTCCACCTCTTGTATTAGCTGCAACAGCCATGGTTTGGGGCCTATTGTCTGATTCAGCTGCTAGCCTGGAGCCTGGGATGTTAGCTGCAGCCTGGGTCACTGGGATAGTAACCAACTTATCTCCCTGTTCCCTTTCTGCTATCTGCTGCTCCACAGTATCTAGCAGAGTACGGTAAACAAACGCCAAGGCCCAGCTCACTGCAGTAATCCTTTCTTCCTTAGTATTACCATGGCACTTCTCCCTCAAATACTTTGCCACCTCGACTGGATTCTGAATTTGATCAGATGGAAAGTCCCAGTCTATAGGATCAGAAAATTCCTTTAAAGTCTGGCCCATATATTCCCATTTCCCACTCCAGTCAAGATTTTTCCTGCTTTGTTTTACTCCTGAATCAGGAGTCTCTCTAACCCCTCTAGAAATCTCAGCTTTCATTTTATATACACTCCAGACAGTATAGACAAGGCTTAATAAATTAAATGCCAGAAAGATGG
Source organism: Zonotrichia albicollis (assembly GCF_047830755.1). Lineage (NCBI taxonomy): Eukaryota > Metazoa > Chordata > Aves > Passeriformes > Passerellidae > Zonotrichia > Zonotrichia albicollis. The sequence continues at coordinate 1,375,701 of NW_027428350.1, read as the reverse complement.
TTTCTTTCAAACTCAGGGGAAAGTCAGTATTTTCTAATAGAGATGTCAACAATTTGTAGGAGAAGAAGGAAGACAAAGGCTGAAAAGCCCCTTCCTCTTCTTCTCCCCAAACAAACTGAGTACACAGCCATGACAACAATCCATACATTCCTGAAATAAAGTCCAGCACTGTTATCCGACACATCATCACACATAAGGCCAGCACAATGATTATTCTGGTTAGTGCCCCCCGCTTACAAAAGCTACTTATTAGGGACAACATCAGAGCTATTTTGGGGTAAGGAAATAACCCTAGGGACCACAAAGGTATTAAAACTTCAAAAGCCCCTAGGGACCAGAAAAACCGGCAAGCTTCCACTCCAAATGACATTATAAATCACCAATATGCCCACAAAACAACCAAAACCAAAATATTATTGTTATAGGTTTTTTTTCCACTGTTTTTGGCCTCCGGTTTTCCCGGCCAACACACCAAAAAATTTATTGTCCTGGTTTAGGACAAATTAGGGGAAATCTCCAAGAGGGAGCCCCCCAGAACAAAACAAACCTCCAACCACCCCTCCCCCAACACCGGGTTCGGGAAGGAATTCCTCGGAGGAGCAAAGTGGAAAACAAAACCTATTTATTTACAAGTGACAAAAGAACACTCCCCAACACAAGAAAAGAAAAAGGGACCAGACTGTGTTGTGGAGGGCGCCGAATCTTCTCTAGCAGGCTTCGGGTGTCCTGGAGCTTGCAGGTCAGGATCCGCAGCCGGTCCAGTATCTTCAGGGGAGGGTAAGAAAGAGAGAGAGAGAACAAAAGAAAAAGGAAAAAAAAAACAGCGCAAAAGCAAAAAGCAAGCAAGCAAGCAAGCAAGCAAGCAGCAGCTAGCAAAAGCCAAGCAGCCCAAGCCAAAAGCCAAAAAGTGCCTGGTCACACCCCCCCCCCCCCCTCCTCTCTTCCCCATCCCGCCACAGCCAGACTGCCGGGGGGGGGGTGGGGGAAAAGGCACAGCTGCCAGACATAACACACGATATTGGGATAAAGGCTGTCACCCCACGACACCCTGGCAAACAAAACTGACCCGCCCCGCTTCTGGCTGGCAGATTGCAGGAGCCACTTGGCTCTATCAAACCAGCTCGACTCGGCACTGGTGCCACCTTGGGTCTGGGAATCATCCTGCGTATCGTGGATTTTCAGGAGCCAGCCGGCCACTCCCAGCCACACGCCCCCAAACAAAATCTACCGGCCCTTTTCCCTGCAAGTAAAACTGACCTGCCCATCTTCTGGCTGGCAGATTGCAGGAGCCACTTGGCTCTATCAAACCAGCCCAACTTGTCACTGGTGCCACCATTCATCTGGGAACCATCCTGCGTATCGTGGATTATCAGGAGCCAGCCGGCCAATCCCAGCCACAGGCCCCCAAATACAAACTACGGCCCTTTTCCCTGGAAGTAAAACTGACCTACCCATCTTCTGGCTGGCAGATTGCAGAAGCCACTTGGCTCTATCAAACCAGCTCGACTCGGCACTGGTGCCACCTTGGGTCCGGGAATCATCCTGCGTATCGTGGATTTTCAGGAGCCAGCCGGCCACTCCCAGCCACACGCCCCCAAACAAAATCTACCGGCCCTTTTCCCTGCAAGTAAAACTGACCTGCCCATCTTCTGGCTGGCAGATTGCAGGAGCCACTTGGCTCTATCAAACCAGCCCAACTTGTCACTGGTGCCACCAATCATCTGGGAACCATCCTGCGTATCGTGGATTATCAGGAGCCAGCCGGCCACTCCCAGCCACAGGCCCCCAAATACAAACTACGGCCCTTTTCCCTGGAAGTAAAACTGACCTGCCCATCTTCTGGCTGGCAGATTGCAGGAGCCACTTGGCTCTATCAAACCAGCCCGACTCGGCACTGGTTCCCCTTTGGTCTGGGAATCATCCTGCGTATCGTGGATTTTCAGGAGCCAGCTGGCCACTCCCAGCCACAGGCCCCCAAACACAAACTGTGGGCCTTTTCCCTGGCAAACAAAACTGACCCGCCCCGCTTCTGGCTGGCAGATTGCAGGAGCCACTTGGCTCTATCAAACCAGCCCGACTCGGCACTGGTGCCACCTTTCATCTGGGAACCATCCTCCGTATCGTGGATTTTCAGAAGTCAGCCGGCCACTCCCAGCCACAGGCCCCCAAACACAAACTAAGGCCCTTTTCCCTGCAAGTAAAACTGACCTGCCCATCTTCTGGCTGGCAGATTGCAGGAGCCACTTGGCTCTATCAAACCAGCCCGACTTGGCACTGGTACCCCTTGGGTCTGGGAACCATCCTGCGTATCGGGGATTTTCGGGAGCCAGCCGGCCACTTCCAGCCACAGGCCCCCAACACACACCATGGCCTTTTACCCTGGCAAACAAAACTGACCCGCCCCGCTTCTGGCTGGCAGATTGCAGGAGCCACTTGGCTCTATCAAACCAGCTCGACTCGGCACTGGTGCCACCTTGGCTCTGGGAACCATCATGCGCGGCGTGGATTTTCAGGAGCCAGCCGGCCACTCCCAGCCACACGCCCCCAAATACAAACTACGGCCCTTTTCCCTGGAAGGAAAACTGACCTGCCCATCTTCTGGCTGTCAGATTGCAGGAGCCACTTGGCTCTATCAAATCAGGCCGACTCGGCACTGGTGCCACCTTTCATCTGGGAACCATCCTGCGTATCGTGGATTTTCAGGAGCCAGCCGGCCACTCCCAGCCACAGGCCCCCAACACACACCACGGCCCATTACCCTGGAAAACAAAACTGACCCGCCCCGCTTCTGGCTGGCAGATTGCAGGAGACACTTGGCTCTATCAAACCAGCCCGACTCGGCACTGGTGCCCCTTTGGTCTGGGAATCATCCTGCGTATCGTGGATTTTCAGGAGCCAGCTGGCCACTCCCAGCCACAGGCCCCCAAACACAAACTGTGGGCCTTTTCCCTGGCAAACAAAACTCACCCACCCCGCTCCTGGCTGGCAGATTGCAGGATCCACTTGGCTCTATCAAACCAGCCCGACTCGGCACTGGTGCCACCTTTCATCTGGGAACCATCCTGTGTATCATGGATTTTCAGGTGCCAGTTTTCCACTCCCAGCCACTGGCCCCCGAACACAAACTAGGGCCTTTTTCCCTGGAAGTAAAACTGACCTACCCATCTTCTGGCTGGCAGATTGCAGGAGCCACTTGGCTCCATCAAACCAGCCCGACTTGGCACTGGTGCTACCTTTCATCTGAGAACCATCCTGCGTATCGTGGATTTTCAGGAGCCAGCCGGCCATTCCCAGCCACAGGCCCCCGAAAACAAACCACGGCCATTTTCCCTGGCAAACAAAACTCACCCACCCCGCTTCTGGCTGGCAGATTGCAGGAGCCACACGGCTCAATCAAACCAGCCCAACTCGGCACTGGTGCCACCTTGGGTCTGGGAACCATCATGCGCGGCGTGGATTTTAAGGAGCCAGCCGGCGATTCCCAGACACAGGCCCCCAACACAAACTACGGCCCTTTTCCCTGGAAGTAAAACTGACCTGCCCATCTTCTGGCTGGCAGATTGCAGGAGCCACTTGGCTCCATCAAACCAGCCCGACTTGGCATTGGTGCCACCTTTCATCTGGGAACCATCCTGCGTATCGTGGATTTTCAGGAGCCTGCCGGCCATTCCCAGCCACAGGCCCCCAAACACAAACTATGGGCCTTTTCCCTGGCAAACAATACTCACACACCCTGCTTCTGGCTGGCAGATTGCAGGAGCCACATGGCTCTATCAAACCAGCCCAACTCGGCACTGGTGCCACCTTTCATCTGGGAACCATCATGCGCGGCGTGGTTTTTAAGGAGCCAGCCGGCCATTCCGAGCCACAGGCCCCCAAACACAAACTACGGCCCTTTTCCCTGGAAGTAAAACTGACCTGCCCATCTTCTGGCTGTCAGATTGCAGTAGCCACTTGGTATTATCACACCAGCCCGACTTGGCACTGGTGCCATTATTCATTTGGGAACCATCCTGCGTATCGGGGATTTTCAGGAGCCAGCAGGACACACCCAGCCACAGGCCCCCAAACACAAATTATGGCCCTTTTCCCTGGAAGGAAAACTGACCTGCCCATCTTCTGGCTGGCAGATTGCAGGAGCCACTTGGCTCTATCAAACCAGCCCGACTTGGCACTGGTGCCCCCTTGGGTCTGGGAACCATCCTGCGTATCGTGGATTTTCAGGAGCCAGCCGGCCACTCCCAGCCACAGGCCCCCAACACACACCACGGCCCTTTACCCTGGAAAACAAAACTGACCCGCCCCGCTTCTGGCTGGCAGATTGCAGGAGCCACTTGGCTCTATCAAACCAGCCCGACTCGGCACTGGTGCCCCTTTGGTCTGGGAATCATCCTGCGTATCGTGGATTTTCAGGAGCCAGCTGGCCACTCCCAGCCACAGGCCCCCAAACACAAATTGTGGGCCTTTTCCCTGGCAAACAAAACTGACCCGCCCCGCTCCTGGCTGGCAGATTGCAGGAGCCACTTGGCTCTATCAAACCAGCCCGACTCGGCACTGGTGCCACCTTTCATCTGGGAACCATCCTGCGTATCGTGGATTTTTAGGAGCCAGCTGGCCACTCCCAGCCACAGGCCCCCAACACAAACCATGGCCTTTTACCCTGGCAAACAAAACTGACCCGCCCCGCTTCTGCCTGGCAGATTGCAGGAGCCACATGGCTCTACCAAACCAGACCGACTTGGCAGTGGTTCCAACCTTGGTCTGGGAAGCATCCTGCGTATCATGGATTTTCAGGAGCCAACCGGCGACTCCCAGCCTCAGGCCCCAAACAAAAACTACCGGCCCTTTTCCCTGGAAGTAAAACTGACCTGCCCATCTTCTGGCTGGCAGATTGCAGGAGCCACTTGGCTCTATCAAACCAGCCCGACTCGGCACTGGTGCCACCTTTCATCTGGGAACCATCCTGTGTATCATGGATTTTCAGGTGCCAGCTTTCCACTCCCAGCCACAGGCCCCCGAACACAAACTACAGCCTTTTTCCCTGGAAGTAAAACTGACCTACCCATCTTCTGGCTGGCAGATTGCAGGAGCCACTTGGCTCCATCACACCAGCCCGACTTGGCACTGGTGCTACCTTTCATCTGGGAACCATGCTGCGTATCGTGGATTTTCAGGAGCCAGCCGGCCATTCCCAGCCACAGGCCCCCGAAAACACACCACGGCCATTTTCCCTGGCAAACAAAACTCACCCACCCCGCTTCTGGCTGGCAGATTGCAGGAGCCACATGGCTCTATCAAACCAGCCCAACTCGGCACTGCTGCCACCTTGGGTCTGGGAACCATCATGCGCGGCGTGGATTTTAAGGAGCCAGCCGGCGATTCCCAGCCACAGGCCCCCAAACACAAACTATGGGCCTTTTCCCTGGCAAACAAAACTCACACACCCTGCTTCTGGCTGGCAGATTGCAGGAGCCACATGGCTCTATCAAACCAGCCCAACTCGGCACTGGTGCCACCTTTCATCTGGGAACCATCATGCGCGGCGTGGTTTTCAAGGAGCCAGCCGGCCATTCCGAGCCACAGACCCCCAAACACAAACTACGGCCCTTTTCCCTGGAAGTAAAACTGACCTGCCCATCTTCTGGCTGTCAGATTGCAGTAGCCACTTGGTATTATCACACCAGCCCGACTTGGCACTGGTGCCATTATTCATTTGGGAACCATCCTGCGTATCGGGGATTTTCAGGAGCCAGCCGGACATTCGAGGCCACAGGCCCCCAAACACAAATTATGGCCCTTTTCCCTGGAAGTAAAACTGACCTGCCCATCTTCTGGCTGGCAGATTGCAGGAGCCGCTTGGCTCTATCAAACCAGCCCGACTTGGCACTGCTGCCCCATTGGGTCTGGGAACCATCCTGCGTATCGTGGATTTTCAGGAGCCAGCCGGCCACTCCCAGCCACAGGCCCCCAACACACACCACGGCCCTTTACCCTGGCAAAGAAAACTGACCCGCCCCGCTTCTGGCTGGCAGATTGCAGGAGCCACTTGGCTCTATCAAACCAGCCCGACTCGGCACTGGTGCCACCTTTCATCTGGGAACCATCCTCCGTATCGTGGATTTTCAGGAGCCAGCCGGCCATTCCCAGCCACAGGCCCCCAAACAGAAACTATGGACCTTTTCCCTGGCAAACAAAACTCACACATCCCGCTTCTGGCTGGCAGATTGCAGGTGCCACTTGGCTCTATCAAACCAGCCCAACTCGGCACTGGTGCCACCTTGGGCCTAGGAACTATCATGCGCGACGTGGATTTTAAGGAGCCAGCCGGCCTTTCTCAGCCACAGGCCCCCAAACACAAACTACGGCCTTTTCCCTGGAAGGAAAACTGACCTGCCCATCTTCTGGCTGTCAGATTGCAGGAGCCACTTGGCTCTATCAAATCAGGCCGACTCGGCACTGGTGCCACCTTTCATCTGGGAACCATCCTGCGTATCGTGGATTTTCAGGAGCCAGCCGGCCACTCCCAGCCACAGGCCCCCAACACACACCACGGCCCATTACCCTGGAAAACAAAACTGACCCGCCCCGCTTCTGGCTGGCAGATTGCAGGAGACACTTGGCTCTATCAAACCAGCCCGACTCGGCACTGGTGCCCCTTTGGTCTGGGAATCATCCTGCGTATCGTGGATTTTCAGGAGCCAGCTGGCCACTCCCAGCCACAGGCCCCCAAACACAAACTGTGGGCCTTTTCCCTGGCAAACAAAACTCACCCACCCCGCTCCTGGCTGGCAGATTGCAGGATCCACTTGGCTCTATCAAACCAGCCCGACTCGGCACTGGTGCCACCTTTCATCTGGGAACCATCCTGTGTATCATGGATTTTCAGGTGCCAGTTTTCCACTCCCAGCCACTGGCCCCCGAACACAAACTAGGGCCTTTTTCCCTGGAAGTAAAACTGACCTGCCCATCTTCTGGCTGGCAGATTGCAGGAGCCACTTGGCTCCATCAAACCAGCCCGACTTGGCACTGGTGCTACCTTTCATCTGAGAACCATCCTGCGTATCGTGGATTTTCAGGAGCCAGCCGGCCATTCCCAGCCACAGGCCCCCGAAAACAAACCACGGCCATTTTCCCTGGCAAACAAAACTCACCCACCCCGCTTCTGGCTGGCAGATTGCAGGAGCCACACGGCTCAATCAAACCAGCCCAACTCGGCACTGGTGCCACCTTGGGTCTGGGAACCATCATGCGCGGCGTGGATTTTAAGGAGCCAGCCGGCGATTCCCAGACACAGGCCCCCAACACAAACTACGGCCCTTTTCCCTGGAAGTAAAACTGACCTGCCCATCTTCTGGCTGGCAGATTGCAGGAGCCACTTGGCTCCATCAAACCAGCCCGACTTGGCATTGGTGCCACCTTTCATCTGGGAACCATCCTGCGTATCGTGGATTTTCAGGAGCCTGCCGGCCATTCCCAGCCACAGGCCCCCAAACACAAACTATGGGCCTTTTCCCTGGCAAACAATACTCACACACCCTGCTTCTGGCTGGCAGATTGCAGGAGCCACATGGCTCTATCAAACCAGCCCAACTCGGCACTGGTGCCACCTTTCATCTGGGAACCATCATGCGCGGCGTGGTTTTCAAGGAGCCAGCCAGCCATTCCGAGCCACAGGCCCCCAAACACAAACTACGGCCCTTTTCCCTGGAAGTAAAACTGACCTGCCCATCTTCTGGCTGTCAGATTGCAGTAGCCACTTGGTATTATCACACCAGCCCGACTTGGCACTGGTGCCATTATTCATTTGAGAATCATCCTGCGTATCGGGGATTTTCAGGAGCCAGCAGGACACACCCAGCCACAGGCCCCCAAACACAAATTATGGCCCTTTTCCCTGGAAGGAAAACTGACCTGCCCATCTTCTGGCTGGCAGATTGCAGGAGCCACTTGGCTCTATCAAACCAGCCCGACTTGGCACTGGTGCCCCCTTGGGTCTGGGAACCATCCTGCGTATCGTGGATTTTCAGGAGCCAGCCGGCCACTCCCAGCCACAGGCCCCCAACACACACCACGGCCCTTTACCCTGGAAAACAAAACTGACCCGCCCCGCTTCTGGCTGGCAGATTGCAGGAGCCACTTGGCTCTATCAAACCAGCCCGACTCGGCACTGGTGCCCCTTTGGTCTGGGAATCATCCTGCGTATCGTGGATTTTCAGGAGCCAGCTGGCCACTCCCAGCCACAGGCCCCCAAACACAAATTGTGGGCCTTTTCCCTGGCAAACAAAACTGACCCGCCCCGCTCCTGGCTGGCAGATTGCAGGAGCCACTTGGCTCTATCAAACCAGCCCGACTCGGCACTGGTGCCACCTTTCATCTGGGAACCATCCTGCGTATCGTGGATTTTTAGGAGCCAGCTGGCCACTCCCAGCCACAGGCCCCCAAACACAAACTGTGGGCCTTTTCCCTGGCAAACAAAACTCACCCACCCCGCTCCTGGCTGACAGATTGCAGGAGTCACTTGGCTCTATCAAACCAGCCCGACTCGGCACTGGTGCCACCTTTCATCTGGGAACCATCCTGTGTATCATGGATTTTCAGGTGCCAGCTTTCCACTCCCAGCCACAGGCCCCCGAACACAAACTACGGCCTTTTTCCCTGGAAGTAAAACTGACCTACCCATCTTCTGGCTGGCAGATTGCAGGAGCCACTTGGCTCCATCAAACCAGCCCGACTTGGCACTGGTGCTACCTTTCATCTGGGAACCATCCTGCGTATCGTGGATTTTAAGGAGCCAGCCGGCCATTCCCAGCCACAGGCCCCCGAAAACACACCACGGCCATTTTCCCTGGCAAACAAAACTCACCCACCCCGCTTCTGGCTGGCAGATTGCAGGAGCCACATGGCTCTATCAAACCAGCCCAACTCGGCACTGCTGCCACCTTGGGTCTGGGAACCATCATGCGCGGCGTGGATTTTAAGGAGCCAGCCGGCGATTCCCAGCCACAGGCCCCCAAACACAAACTATGGGGCTTTTCCCTGGCAAACAAAACTCACACACCCTGCTTCTGGCTGGCAGATTGCAGGAGCCACATGGCTCTATCAAACCAGCCCAACTCGGCACTGGTGCCACCTTTCATCTGGGAACCATCATGCGCGGCGTGGTTTTCAAGGAGCCAGCCGGCCATTCCGAGCCACAGACCCCCAAACACAAACTACGGCCCTTTTCCCTGGAAGTAAAACTGACCTGCCCATCTTCTGGCTGTCAGATTGCAGTAGCCACTTGGTATTATCACACCAGCCCGACTTGGCACTGGTGCCATTATTCATTTGGGAGCCATCCTGCGTATCGGGGATTTTCAGGAGCCAGCCGGACATTCGAGGCCACAGGCCCCCAAACACAAATTATGGCCCTTTTCCCTGGAAGTAAAACTGACCTGCCCATCTTCTGGCTGGCAGATTGCAGGAGCCGCTTGGCTCTATCAAACCAGCCCGACTTGGCTCTGCTGCCCCCTTGGGTCTGGGAACCATCCTGCGTATCGTGGATTTTCAGGAGCCAGCCGGCCACTCCCAGCCACAGGCCCCCAACACACACCACGGCCCTTTACCCTGGCAAAGAAAACTGACCCGCCCCGCTTCTGGCTGGCAGATTGCAGGAGCCACTTGGCTCTATCGAACCAGCCCGACTCGGCACTGGTTCCCCTTTGGTCTGGGAATCATCCTGCGTATCGTGGATTTTCAGGAGCCAGCTGGCCACTCCCAGCCACAGGCCCCCAAACACAAACTGTGGGCCTTTTCCCTGGCAAACAAAACTCACCCACCCCGCTCCTGGCTGGCAGATTGCAGGAGTCACTTGGCTCTATCAAACCAGCCCGACTCGGCACTGGTGCCACCTTTCATCTGGGAACCATCCTCCGTATCGTGGATTTTCAGAAGTCAGCCGGCCACTCCCAGCCACAGGCCCCCAAACACAAACTAAGGCCCTTTTCCCTGCAAGTAAAACTGACCTGCCCATCTTCTGGCTTGCAGATTGCAGGAGCCACTTGGCTCTATCAAACCAGCCCGACTTGGCACTGGTGCCCCCTTGGGTCTGGGAACCATCCTGCGTATCGTGGATTTTCAGGAGCCAGCCGGTCATTCCCAGCCACTCGCCCCCTAAAACAAACCACGGCCCTTTTCCCTGGCAAACAAAACTCACCCACCCCGCTTCTGGCTGGCAGATTGCAGGACACACATGGCGCTATCAAACCAGCCGGCTTGGCACTTGTGCCACCTTTCATCTGGGAACCATCCTGCGTATCGTGGATTTTCAGGAGCCAGCCGGCCATTCCTAGCCACAGGCCCCCAAACAAAAGCTATGGTCCTTTTCCCTGGATGTAAAACTGACCTGCTCATCTTCTGGCTGGCAGATTGCAGGAGCCACTTGGCTCTATCAAACCAGCCCGACTCGGCACTGGTGCCACCTTGGGTCTGGGAATCATCCTGCGTATCGTGGATTTTCAGGAGCCAGCCGGCCACTCCCAGCCACAGGCCCCCAACACAAACCATGGCCTTTTACCCTGGCAAACAAAACTGACCCGCCCCGCTTCTGCCTGGCAGATTGCAGGAGCCACTTGGCTCTATCAAACCAGCTCGACTCGGCACTGGTGCCACCTTGGGTCTGGGAATCATCCTGCGTATCGTGGATTTTCAGGAGCCAGCCGGCCACTCCCAGCCACAGGCACCCAAACACAAACTACCGGCCCTTTTCCCTGCAAGTAAAACTGACCTGCCCATCTTCTGGCTGGCAGATTGCAGGAGCCACTTGGCTTTATCAAACCAGCCCAACTTGTCACTGGTGCCACATTTCATCTGGGAACCATCCTGCGTATCGTGGATTATCAGGAGCCAGCCGGCCACTCCCAGCCACAGGCCCCCAAATACAAACTACGGCCCTTTTCCCTGGAAGTAAAACTGACCTGCCCATCTTCTGGCTGGCAGATTGCAGGAGCCACTTGGCTCTATCAAACCAGCTCGACTCGGCAATGGTGCCCCTTTGGTCTGGGAATCATCCTGCGTATAGTGGATTTTCAGGAGCCAGCCAGCCAATCCCAGCCACAGGCCCCAAACACAACCTACCGGCCCTTTTCCCTGCAAGTAAAACTGACCTGCCCATCTTCTGGCTGGCAGATTGCAGGAGCCACTTGGTACTCTCAAACCAGCCCGACTTGGCACTGGTGCCATTTTTCATTTGGGAAGCATCTTGCGTATCGTGGATTTTCAGGAGCCAGCCGGCCACTCCCAGCCACAGGCCCCCAAACAAAATCTACGGCCCTTTTCCCTGGAAGTAAAACTGACCTGCCCATCTTCTGGCTGGCAGATTGCAGGAGCCACTTGGCTCCATCAAACCAGCCCGACTTGGCACTTGTGCCACCTTTCATCTGGGAACCAACCGGCGCGGAGTGGATTTTAAGGAACCAGCCGGCCATTCCCGGCCACAGGCCCCGGAAAACAAACCACGGCCCTTTTCCCTGGCAAACAAAACTCACCCACCCCGCTTCTGGCTGGCAGATTGCAGGAGCCACTTGGTACTATCAAACCAGCCCGACTTTGCGGTGGTTCCAAATTGGCTCTGGGAACCATCCAGCGCGGATTGGATTTTAAGCCGCCAGCCGGCCACTCCCAGCCCCAGGCCCCAAACACAAACTTCCGGCCCTTTTGCCGGGAAGTAAAACTGAACTGCTCATCTTCTGGCTGGCAGATTGCAGGAGCCACTTGGTACTATCAAACCAGCCCGACTTGGCTGTGGTTCCAACTTGGGTCTGGGAACCATCCTGCGCGGCGTGGATTTTAAGCCACCAGCGTGCCACTCCCAGCCTCAGGCCCCCAAACACAAACTACCGTCCCTTTTCCCTGGAAGTAAAACTGACCTGCCCATCTTCTGGCTGGCAGATTGCAGGAGCCACATGGCTCGATCAAAACAGCCCGACTCGGCACTGGTGCCCCCTTGGGTCTGGGAACCATCCTGCGCGGCGTGGATTTTAAGGAGCCAGCCGGCCATTCCAGGCTACAGGCCCCGGAAAAAAAACCACGTCCCATTTCCCTGGCAAACAAAACTCACCCACCCCGCTTCTGGCTGGCAGATTGCAGGAGCCACTTGGCTCTATCAAACCAGCCCGACTTGGCAGTGGTTCCAACTTGGGTCTGGGAACCATCCTGCGCGTCGTGGATTTTAAGAAGCGAGGGGGACGTTCCCATCCACAGGCCCCCGAAAACTAACCACGGCCGTTTTCCATCGTAGTAAAACTGACCTGCCCATCTTCTGGCTGGCAGATTGCAGGAGCCACTTGGCTCTATCAAACCAGCCCGACTTGGCACTGTTGCCACCTTTCATCTGGGAACCATCCTGCGTATCGTGGATTTTCAGGAGCCAGCCGGCCACTCCCAGCCACAGGACCCCAAACACAAACTACGGCCCTATTCCCTGGAAGTAAAACTGACCTGCCCATCTTCTGGCTGGCAGATTGCTGGAGCCACTTGGTACTATCAAACAAACCCGACTCGGCACTGGTTCCCTCTTGGGTCTGGGAACCATCCAGCGCGGCCTGGATTTTAAGCCGCCAGCCGGCCACTCCCAGCCACAGGCACCGAACACAAACCATGGCCTTTTTCCCGGGCAAACAAAGCTCACCCGCCCCGCTTCTGGCTGGCAGATTGCAGGAGCCACTTGGCTCTATCGAACCAGCCCGACTCGGCACTGGTGCCACCTTTCATCTGGGAACCATCCTGCGTATCGTGGATTTTCAGGAGCCAGCCGGCCACTACCAGCCACAGGCCCCCAAACACAGACTACGGCCCTTTTCCCTGGAAGTAAAACTGACCTGCCCATCTTCTGGCTGGCAGATTGCAGGAGCCACTTGGTACTATCATTCCAGCCCGACTTGGCACTGGTGCCATTTTTCATTTGGGAGCCATCCTGCGTATCGTGGATTTTCAGGAGCCAGCCGGCCACTGCCAGCCACAGGCCCCCAAACACAAACTACGGCCCTTTTCCCTGGAAGTAAAACTGACCTGCCCATCTTCTGGATGGCAGATTGCAAGAGCCACTTGGCTCTATCAAACCAGGCTGACTCGGCACTTGTGCCACCTTTCTTTTGGAAGCATCTTGCGTATCGTGGATTTTCAGGAGCCAGCCTGCCACTGCCTGCCACAGGCCCCCAACAGAAACCACCACCCCATTACCTGGAAACAAAATTCAGCCGCCCCACTTCTTGCTGGCAGATTGCAGGGGCTACTCTGTATTATCAAACCATCACGACTTGGCACTGGTGCCACCTTTTATCTGGGAACCACCCTGCGTATCGAGGATTTTCAGGAGCCTGCCGGCCACTCCCAGCCCCTGGCCCGGAAACACAAACCACAGCCCTTTTCCCTGGAAACAAAACTAGACAAATCTGGGACTTTTTTACCGACTAAAATTTTTTTAATAATCTCGTCATAATAATAGATTTCTAGAAGAAATTTTTATAATCTTTCTTAGTGTTGAGAAAGTCCAGGACTGAGGTCTTTTTCTTCCCTTATCAATATTGCAACGAAATTGATAAATAAAGACCAACTCTTTATTTTTCTTTTTAACCCAAGGAAATAATTCCCATTCATTAATCCATTTTGTGGACCAATATTTGCCATTCTGATGTAAGTTGTCACTTCTTTACAATAGACATTCTGTGACTATGTTGACAAGTCTTGGGTGATGATCCTAACTGGTCTTAGGTACACATAGGGGGAAATTTCCTCAGCCAGTGTCAGTCCTAAGCATGCGTATCAGAAGATCTTTCTATAGCTGGGAATTTTCCCATGAAAGGGATTCAGTTAGGGAAGAGACACTTGTCCCAGAGTTTTACATTCTTCTTGAACACTGCTTAAGGAACATGGATCCCATGTCCATTTGGATCTCTGTCTGCACAGAACTTTGTCATGCCAGTGCTTGAAATGCATCTCGAAGAGAATTCACTACACAGAATGAATGAGAGTGGTAGGGCTCAGTGGGGCTCACCAGGCCCAACGCCCCTGTTAAAGCAGGATACCTAGAGCCTCTTGCCCGGGATTCTATCTGGGTGTACTTTTAATGTCTTCTAAGATCCAGGCTTCAGAAGCTTTCTGGGCAGTCTGTGCCGCGGTTCAGTCACCCTCACAGTAAAACATCATTTGGTGATGTTCATAGGCAATCTCCTGTATTTCAGTGTGTGCCCACTGCCTCTTGTCTTTTCACTCAGCATCACTTAAAAGACACTGGTTCCCTCCCTTTTGCATTATTGCTTCCCGTATGTATGTGTGCAGCCATGTAGAGAAATGTAAAAACCTCCCTGAAGGCCACGCAGACAATATTCCCTTCATCTACCAGTCAAGTTGATTCATCAGAGGTGTTGAAAAAGTTGTTCAGCATGAAATTCCCCAGGAAAATCCACGCCGAGTACATTGCTTTGTCCTCCTTCATATGCCAGGCAAGGCTTTCAGGAATAGCTGCCCCATCAACTTTGTAGGGATAAAAAAGAGGCTGGCTGATTTGTACTTTTCCGAGTCCTCCTAATTGCCATTTTTGAAGAGGGCAGTCTTTTGCTTTCATGCATTCTTAGCTACGGAAAACTCCATACTTTCGTCTTTAGCGTTTCTTGTCCTCTTCAACTTCGCAAAAAGTTTTTCCACTATGTCTGGCAAGGAGAATCTGGGTCAGGGCTGAAAACATCTCCCATGGTGTTGTACATGTTGCAGAGAAGTCTGCAGAGTGTTTTGCAGGAAGAAAAAGAAAGATGTCCAAAACACCTTCCAACCGAATGTTCATGTGTTTGGAAAAGCTAGGAGAGTTGTAAGGAACTGTTTTCTATCAGTTTGCAACCTGCGCACACTATCCCAGTGTTGTGCAGCTTCATTCTCACCTTTCCGAAGCTACTGCTCCCTACGGCTTCCGGAGGCGAAGACGAGGTTTCTTCGAGCAAATGGGATTGTACCGGAGCCAATGCTCTAAAGTGCGGCGGCTTCTGCCGAAATGTGCCCGGGACGGGCGCTTACCTCCGGGGACATCCGTACCTTCTTCTATCGGGACTTTTGTGGTCTACATCACTGCAAAAAGCTTTTCCACTATGTCTGGCAAGGAGAAACTGTGCCTGCACAGAAAACATCTCCCGTGGTGCTTTACATGTTGCAGAGAGCTCTGCTGAGTGTTTTGCACGAAGAAAAAGAAAGTTGTCCAAAACAACTTCCAATCGAATGTTCATGTGTTTGGAAAAGGTAGGAAAATGGTAAGGTACTGTTTTCTAACAGTTTGAAAGTTGCGCACACTATCCCAGTGTTGTGCAGCTTCATTCTTCACCTTTCCGAAGCAGCCGCTCTCTCCGGCTCGCGCAGGCAAGGAAGCGTCTTCTTCGCGCAAAGGGGATTGTGCAGGTCACAGTGCACTCCAGTGCGGCGGCTTCTTCCGAAATGTGCCCGGGACCGGCGCTTAGCTCCAGGGAGCTCCGCACCTTCGTCTTTAGCGTCTCTTGTGGTCTACATCATTGCAAAAAGCTTTTCCACTATGTCTGGCATGGAGAAACTGTGCCTGCACAGAAAACATCTCCCGTGGTGTTTTACAGGTTGCAGAGAGCTCTGCTGAGTGTTTTGCAAGAAGAAAAAGAAAGTTTTCCATAACACCTTCCAACCCAATATTCATATGTTTGGAAAAGGTAGGAAAGTGGTAAGGTACTGTTTTCTATCAGTTTGCAAGCTGCGCACACTATCCCAGTGTTGTGCAGCTTCATTCCCACCTTTCCGAAGCAGCCGCTCACTCCGGCCCCCGGAGACGAAGAGGCGGCTTCTTCGCTCAAAGGCGATTGTGCCGGTCACAGTGCACTCCAGTGCGGCGGCTTCGGCCGAAATGTGCCTGGGACCGGCGCTTACCTCCGGGGACATCCGTACCTTCTTCTTTCGGGACTTTTGTGGTCTACATGACTGCAAAATGCTTTTCCACTATGTCTGGAAAGGAGAAACTGTGCCAGAACAGAAAACATCTCCCGTGGTGTTTTACATGTTGCAGAGAGCTCTGCTGAGTGTTTTGCACGAAGAAAAAGAAAGTTGTCCAAAACACCTTCCAACAGGATATTCATGTTTTTGGAAAAGGTAGGAAAGTTGTAAGGTACTGTTTTCTATCAGTTTGCAAGCTGCGCACACTATCCCAGTGTTGTGTAGCTTCATTCTCACCTTTCCGTAGCTACTGGTCTCTCCGGCTCCCGGATTCGAAGAATCGGCTTCTTCGCGCAAAGGCGATTGTGCCGGTCACAGTGCACTCCAGTGCGGCGGCATCTGCCGAAATGTGCCCGGGATCGCGGCATAGCTCGGGGAGCTGCGTACCTAGGTCTTTCGGGACTTTTGTGGTCTACATGACTGCAAAAAGCTTTTCCACTATGTTAGGCAAGGAGAAACTGTGCCTGCACAGAAAACATCTCTCATGGTGTTTTTCATGTTGCACAGAGCTCTGCTGAGTGTTTTGCACGATGAAAAAGAAAGTTTTCCAAAACACCTTCCAATCGAATGTTCATGTGTTTGGAAAAGGTAGAAGTCGTAAAATACTGTTTTTTATCAGTTGGCAAGCTGCACACACTACCCAGTGATGTGCAGCTTCATTCTACACCTTTTGAAAGCAGCCGCTCTCTCCGGCTCCCGGAGGCGAAGAATCGGCTTCTTCGCGCAAAGGCGATTGTGCCGGTCACAGTGCACTCCAGTGCGGTGGCTTCTTCCGAAATGCGCCCGGGCCCGGCGCTTAGCTCCGGGGAACTCTGTATTTCGACTTTAGCGTCTCTTGTGTTCTACATCACTACTAAAAGCATTTCCACTCTGTCTGGCAAGTAGAAACTGTGCCTGCACAGAAAACATCTCCCATCGTGTTTTACATGTTGCACAGAGCTCTGCTGAGTGTTTTGCACGAAGAAAATAAAGTTGTTGAAAACACCTTCCAATCGAATATTCATATGTTTGGAAAAGGTAGGAAAGTGGTAAGGTACTGTTTTCTATCAGTTTGCAAGCTGCGCACACTATCCCCGTATTGTGCAGCTACATTCCCACCTTTCCGAAGCAGCCGCTCTCTCCGGCTCGCGGAGGCAAGGAAGCGGCTTCTTCGCGCAAAGGCGATTGTGCCGGTCACAGTGCACTCCAGTGCGGCGGCTTCGGCCGAAATGTGCCCGGGACCGGCGCTTACCTCCGGGGACATCCGTACCTTCTTCTTTCGGGACTTTTGTGGTCTACATCACTGCAAAAGCTTTTCCACTATGTTAGGCAAGGAGAAACTGTGCCTGCACAGAAAACATCTCTCATGGTGTTTTACATGTTGCAGAGAGCTCTGCTGAGTGTTTTGCACGAAGAAAAAGAAAGTTTTCCAAAACACCTTCCAATCGAATGTTCATGTGTTTGGAAAAGGTAGGAGAGTGGTAAGGTACTGTTTTTTATCAGTTGGCAAGCTGCACACACTATCCCAGTGATGTGCAGCTTCATTCTACACCTTTTGAATGCAGCCGCTCTCTCCGGCTCCCGGAGGCGAAGAATCGGCTTCTTCGCGCAAAGGCGATTGTGCCGGTCACAGTGCACTCCAGTGCGGCGGCTTCGGCCGAAATGTGCCCGGGCCCGGCGCTTAGCTCCGGGGAACTCTGTATTTCGACTTTAGCGTCTCTTGTGTTCTACATCACTACTAAAAGCATTTCCACTATGTCTGGCAGGTAGAAACTGTGCCTGCACAGAAAACATCTCCCATCATGTTTTACATGTTGCAGAGAGCTCTGCTGAGTGTTTTGCACGAAGAAAATAAAGTTGTTGAAAACACCTTCCAACCGAATATTCATATGTTTGGAAAGATAGGAAAGTGGTAAGGTACTGTTTTCTATCAGTTTGCATGCTGCGCACACTATCCCAGTATTGTGCAGCTTCATTCTTCTCCTTTTGAAAGCAGCCGCTCTCTCTGGCTCACGGAGACGAAGAGGCGGCTTCTTTGCGCAAAGGCGATTGTGCCGGTCCAGTGCACTCCAGGGCGGCGGCTTCTGACGAAATGTGCCTGGGCCCGGCGCTCACCTCCGGGGAGCTCCATATTTCGTCTTTAGCGTCTTTAAGGGTCTACATCACTGCAAAACGCTTTTCCACTATGTCTGGTAATGAGAAACTGTGCCTGCACAGAAAACATCTCTCATGGTGTTTTACATGTTGCAGAGAGCTCTGCTGAGTGTTTTGCAAGAAGAAAAAGAAAGTTTTCCAAAACACCTTCCAATCGAATGTTCATGTGTTTGGAAAAGGTAGGAGTGGTAAGGTACTGTTTTTTATCAGTTGGCAAGCTGCACACACCATCCCAGTGATGTGCAGCTTCATTCTACACCTTTTGAAAGCAGCCGCTCTCTCCGGCTCCCGGAGGCGAAGAATCGGCTTCTTCGCGCAAAGGCGATTGTGCCGGTCACAGTGCACTCCAGTGCGGCGGCTTCTTCCGAAATGCGCCCGGGCCCTGCGCTTAGCTCCGGGGAACTCTGTATTTCGACTTTAGCGTCTCTTGTGTTCTACATCACTACTAAAAGCATTTCCACTATGTCTGGCAGGTAGAAACTGTGCCTGCACAGAAAACATCTCCCATCATGTTTTACATGTTGCAGAGAGCTCTGCTGAGTGTTTTGCACGAAGAAAATAAAGTTGTTGAAAACACCTTCTAACCGAATATTCATATGTTTGGAAAAGGTAGGAAAGTGGTAAGGTACTGTTTTCTATCAGTTTGCATGCTGCGCACACTATCCCAGTATTGTGCAGCTTCATTCTTCTCCTTTTGAAAGCAGCCGCTCTCTCTGGCTCACGGAGACGAAGAGGCGGCTTCTTTGCGCAAAGGCGATTGTGCCGGTCCAGTGCACTCCAGGGCGGCGGCTTCTGACGAAATGTGCCTGGGCCCGGCGCTCACCTCCGGGGAGCTCCATATTTCGTCTTTAGCGTCTTTAAGGGTCTACATCACTGCAAAACGCTTTTCCACTATGTCTGGTAATGAGAAACTGTGCCTGCACAGAAAACATCTCTCATGGTGTTTTACATGTTGCAGAGAGCTCTGCTGAGTGTTTTGCACGAAGAAAAAGAAAGTTTTCCAAAACACCTTCCAATCGAATGTTCATGTGTTTGGAAAAGGTAGGAGTGGTAAGGTACTGTTTTTTATCAGTTGGCAAGCTGCACACACCATCCCAGTGATGTGCAGCTTCATTCTACACCTTTTGAAAGCAGCCGCTCTCTCCGGCTCCCGGAGGCGAAGAATCGGCTTCTTCGCGCAAAGGCGATTGTGCCGGTCACAGTGCACTCCAGTGCGGCGGCTTCTTCCGAAATGCGCCCGGGCCCTGCGCTTAGCTCCGGGGAACTCTGTATTTCGACTTTAGCGTCTCTTGTGTTCTACATCACTACTAAAAGCATTTCCACTATGTCTAGCAAGTAGAAACTGTGCCTGCACAGAAAACATCTCCCATCATGTTTTACATGTTGCAGAGAGCTCTGCTGAGTGTTTTGCACGAAGAAAATAAAGTTGTTGAAAACACCTTCCAACCGAATATTCATATGTTTGGAAAAGGTAGGAAAAAGGTAAGGTACTGTTTTCTATCAGTTTGCAAGCTGCGCACACTATCCCAGTGTTGTGCAGCTTCATTCTTCTCCTTTTGAAAGCAGCCGCTCTCTCTGGCTCCCGGAGACGAAGAGGCGCTCGGGACCGGCGCTTAGCTCCGGGGACATACGTACCTTCCTCTGTAGGGACTTTTGTGGTCTACATCACTGCAAAACGCTTTTCCACTATGTCTGCTAATGAGAAACTGTGCCTCACAGAAAACATCTCCCGTGGTGTTTTGCATGTTGCAGAGAGCTCTGCAGAAGTTTAAGCAAGAAGAAAAAGAAAGTTTTCCAAAACACCTTCCAATCGAATGTTCATGTGTTTGGAAAAGGTAGGAGAGTGGTAAGGTAGTGTTTTTTATCAGTTTGCAATCTGCGCACACTATCCCAGTCTTGTGCAGCTTCATTCTACACCTTTTGAAAGCAGACTCTCTCTCCGGCTCGGGGAGGCAAGGAAGCGTCTTCTTCGCTCAAAGGCGATTGGTCCGGTCACAGTGCACTCCAGTGCGGCGGCATCTTCCGAAATGTGCCTGGGACCGACGCTTAGCTCCGGGGAGCTCCATATTTCGACTTTAGCGTCTTTTGTGGTCTACATCACTGCAAAAAGCTTTTCCACTATGTTAGGCAAGGAGAAACTGTGCCTGCACAGAAAACATCTCTCATGGTGTTTTACATGTTTCAGAGAGCTCTGCTGAGTGTTTTGCACAAAGAAAAAGAAAGTTGTCCAAAACACCTTCCAATCAAATATTCATATGTTTGGAAAAGGTAGGAAAGTGGTAACGTAGTGTTTTCTAAAAGTTTGCAAGCTGCGCACACTATCCCAGTGTTGTGCAGCTTCATTCCCACCTTTCCGAAGCAGCCGCTCTCTCCGGCTCGCGGAGGCAAGGAAGCGGCTTCTTCGCGCCAAGGCGATTGTGCCGGTCACAGTGCACTCCAGTTCGGCGTCATGTGCCGAAATGGCCCGGGACCGGCGCTTACCTCCGGGGACATCCGTACCTTCTTCTTTCGGGACTTTTGTGGTCTACATCACTGCAAAAAGCTTTTCCACTATGTTAGGCAAGGAGAAACTGTGCCTGCACAGAAAACATCTCTCATGGTGTTTTACATGTTTCAGAGAGCTCTGCTGAGTGTTTTGCACGAAGAAAAAGAAAGTTGTCCAAAACACCTTCCAATCGAATGTTCATGTGTTTGGAAAAGGTAGGAGAGTGGTAAGGTACTGTTTTTTATCAGTTGGCAAGCTGCACACACTATCCCAGTGATGTGCAGCTTCATTCTACACCTTTTGAAAGCAGCCGCTCTCTCCGGCTCCCGGAGGCGAAGAATCGGCTTCTTCGCGCAAAGGCGATTGTGCCGGTCACAGTGCACTCCAGTGCGGCGGCTTCGGCCGAAATGTGCCCGGGCCCGGCGCTTAGCTCCGGGGAACTCTGTATTTCGACTTTAGCGTCTCTTGTGTTCTACATCACTACTAAAAGCATTTCCACTATGTCTGGCAGGTAGAAACTGTGCCTGCACAGAAAACATCTCCCATCATGTTTTACATGTTGCAGAGAGCTCTGCTGAGTGTTTTGCACGAAGAAAATAAAGTTGTTGAAAACACCTTCCAACCGAATATTCATATGTTTGGAAAGATAGGAAAGTGGTAAGGTACTGTTTTCTATCAGTTTGCATGCTGCGCACACTATCCCAGTATTGTGCAGCTTCATTCTTCTCCTTTTGAAAGCAGCCGCTCTCTCTGGCTCACGGAGACGAAGAGGCGGCTTCTTTGCGCAAAGGCGATTGTGCCGGTCCAGTGCACTCCAGAGCGGCGGCTTCTGACGAAATGTGCCTGGGCCCGGCGCTCACCTCCGGGGAGCTCCATATTTCGTCTTTAGCGTCTCTAAGGGTCTACATCACTGCAAAACGCTTTTCCACTATGTCTGGTAATGAGAAACTGTGCCTGCACAGAAAACATCTCTCATGGTGTTTTACATGTTGCAGAGAGCTCTGCTGAGTGTTTTGCACGAAGAAAAAGAAAGTTTTCCAAAATACCTTCCAATCGAATGTTCATGTGTTTGGAAAAGGTAGGAGTGGTAAGGTACTGTTTCTTATCAGTTGGCAAGCTGCACACACCATCCCAGTGATGTGCAGCTTCATTCTACACCTTTTGAAAGCAGCCGCTCTCTCCGGCTCCCGGAGGCGAAGAATCGGCTTCTTCGCGCAAAGGCGATTGTGCCGGTCACAGTGCACTCCAGTGCGGCGGCTTCTTCCGAAATGCGCCCGGGCCCTGCGATTAGCTCCGGGGAACTCTGTATTTCGACTTTAGCGTCTCTTGTGTTCTACATCACTACTAAAAGCATTTCCACTATGTCTAGCAAGTAGAAACTGTGCCTGCACAGAAAACATCTCCCATCATGTTTTACATGTTGCAGAGAGCTCTGCTGAGTGTTTTGCACGAAGAAAATAAAGTTGTTGAAAACACCTTCCAACCGAATATTCATATGTTTGGAAAAGGTAGGAAAAAGGTAAGGTACTGTTTTCTATCAGTTGGCAAGCTGCACACACCATCCCAGTGATGTGCAGCTTCATTCTACACCTTTTGAAAGCAGCCGCTCTCTCCGGCTCCCGGAGGCGAAGAGGCGGCTTCTTCGCGCAAAGGCGATTGTGCCGGGCACAGTGCACTCCAGTGCGGCGGCATCTGCCGAAATGTGCCCGGGACCGGCGCTTACCTCCGGGGAGCTCCATATTTCGTCTTTAGCGTCTTTTGTGGTCTATATCATTGCAAAGATCCTTTCCACTATGTCTGGCATGGAGAAACTGTGCCTGCCCAGAAAACATCTCCCGTGGTGTTTTACATGTTGCAGAGAGCTCTGCTGAGTGTTTTGCACGAAGAAAAAGAAAGTTTTCCAAAACACCTTCCAACCGTATGCTCACGTGTTTGGTAAAGGTAGGAGAGTTATAAGGTACTGTTTTTTATCAGTTGGCAAGCTGCTCACACTATCCCAGTGTTGTGCAGCCTTATTCTCACCTTTCCGAAGCTACTGGTCTCTCCGGCACCCGGAGGCGAAGAATCGGCTTCTTCGCGCATTGGCTATTGTACCGGTCACAGCGCTCTCCAGTGCCGCGGCATCTGCCGAAATGTGCCCGGGACCGGGGCATAGCTCCGGGGAGCTGCGTACCTTCGTCTTTCGCGTCTTTTGTGGTCTACATCATTGCAAAAATCTTTTCCACTATGTCTGGCAAGGAAAAACTGTGCCAGCATAGAAAACATCTCCCATCGGATTTTACATGTTGCAGGGAAGTCTGCAGTGTGTTTTGCAGGAAGAAAAAGAAAGTTGTCCAAAACACTTTCCAACAGAATGTTCATGTGTTTGGAAAAGGTGGAGAGTGGTAAGGTACTGTTTTGGATCAGTGTGCAAGCTGTGCACACAATCCCAGTGTTGTGCAGCTTCATTCTTCAGCTTTCAGAGGTAGCCGCTCTCTCCGGCTTCCAGAGGCGAAGAAGCGGCTTCTTCGCGCAAAGGCGATTGTGCTGGTCACAGTGCACTGCAGACGGCGGCTTCTTCCGAAATGTGCCCCGTATCTGCTCATAGCTCCGGGCGTCTCTGCAACTTCCAATTCCGTTTTTGGTCTTGGCAATGCAAATGGTTTACTTGCAGCAATAGGATGGGACAATGAACTGGACTTTTTGCTTTTAGAGAGAAGCTAATGAAAAAGTTTCACCAGGATCAGAGCAGGTTGTAAAACAGAAAAATTGTCATGAAAAGAAGCCAGCCTTGTGCCCTTAGATTTGCTAGCTGTGTTTGAACAACATGAAATGTGTCAACTCGGTGTTCCTGGGTATCACATCAGTAACAGGTACTTCAGTTGCTGAATTTCTCTCGTCAAGTTAAGAAGAGAATCCAAGGAATTGTGATTTCATGCTCACAATTCACCCTATGGTGCCGAAAGGTGAAAAAGGGGTGGAAGGTGCACGGGTCAACTAACTTGAATGGCCTATGTAAATCAGCGGCCACTGATTTCCTGAAGGCTTCAACAGGTCAGTTGCCTATGTTTTTCTTGGAATTGTTTTAACCTTCGGTCATGTTTTTCTTGGGATTCTTTTACCCTTTCCCTATTAGTTCAGCCTTTGGTCTCCAGCCTTTGCTGACATTTCAAGTATCTCGGTAGCCTGGAAATGTGTTGTCTTAATTGCTGACATCATTATTCCCTTCAAAGGGTTGTTTGCCTCAAGTCTCAGTTTTGCTGGTTCTCTGCTAGTTGATTGTCAGAGGGCAGCAGGTGTTGTGTAGGAGCAAGTACACAAACCCATAGCTGGCTTTTCTTTTGATTTGGCCTGTGTAGCTAATGGAATGACTGAACATCTGTGAGAGGCTTTTCTCTCCCCGTTAGGTTTCACTGGAAGGGCAGATGCAAATCGTCTACCTGAAGTCTTGGCACAGAAGAAAGTAGTGGTTTGCTGCTGCATCTAGCTAGAAGCTTACAAAAGGAAGGCCTTGGGCTGAGGTCCATTCCATTGGCTAAGTAGAAAAGGACTGTGGGAAGGTGAGGCAGCTGAATTAGAGGTAGATCAACAAGTTCTAGAACGGTCGTGTGTTCAAAGCCTGGTGTATGGTGGTTGGTTGAATGGTGTTTGTTATGGCTTAAAGCTATGGAACTGATAAAGGCAAAGTTGCAAGAAAGCAGCTCTCCTTTGCATCTTGCTGGGGACTCTGCTTCACCACGGACCCTCAACTCCAAGTTCGCCAAGGAGATGATCAGTAGGACTGTTGCAGAGCTGCTGTGTGCATCTGAATGGAACGGCAGAGAGTGAAGCGCTGGACATTTCTGGCTTTAGTCCAATGCTGCTGCATTGGTGCCAGTTTAGTTGGTTTTCCATCAGTGGCCTTTCTGTCTAGAAGTACACTGCCCAGTGTACTTCTTTCCTAGTCTTTCTAGCATGTGATGCCGTTTCCTTCCTGTTGTTTTCATACCTTCCTTCAGTTGAAAGGATGATACAATCTTTCCATTTTGAAGATCCCTGTTAGGAAACACTATGCAAGAGGAGTCATCGCTCCCTTTTCTTCAGCCTCCTTTGTCATTTTCAGAGACTCATTTCAAATTTCTGCTAATGTCAAGACCAATACTGAGATTACCTAGCAGGGTTGGCACTCTCAGCTGCTTTCTTCTTTCATGCTGCTTCATACTGGATGTGACTTAAAAGGCCTCGTTTTGTCATCTGCATTCTGCTGTGATCCAAAGCTAAATATTCCAGGCGTGTGAACACAAAAAGAACTCCTAGGCTTTTGCAAGAACTAGCCCAGGAGGATGTGTGTTCAAGTTGATCTCTACAGTGTTTCAGAAAAAAGGAGATTGTACTGTCTTCTTGTGTACTCTCTTCTTGTGCTCTCATGCCTTGCATGTCCTAGTTAATCTACCGGCGTGACTCATTTGGCATCATCTCATGGTACAAATTCTGCATAGTTTCGTGTCCTTACAAATGCCAGTTGCCAAGGAGCCTATCTGACCATTCAAGGGGCAAAGAATTGTAAGGCTGGCAAGTTCAGTTGCTGAAACTGGAAGTCATGCCATATCAAAGTGACAGAGGAAATCCATTGATCTAGGACTTTCAGCTGGACACCTCTGAGAATAGCAGCTTGTCAGCAATGACACAGCCATCTTCCTAGCTGTATTCCAGAAAGAGGAAAGGGACACCTTCAATGATTAATATGTTTGGCATGAGAAAAACGCAAGAAATGCACCGGAAATTACTTTAGTCAGATAAAGTGCGTTTCTCTAGTGAGAATTTTGCACTTGCTCTTTCTTGTCTGCGCCTCTACTTTTCACAGAAGACAGGGGAGCATTTCATTAGTATTGTTCTTTTGTTTTCTTTCGTTGGCCTCCCTCTTTCCACCTGCAATTAACAAATTTGCCTTTGTTTACTGGCTTCTCTTACTTTACTACGAGAATTTTACATTAGGTCAACTTACATAATGGTCAAAGTTCTCAGACAGTGGAGAGAAGTAGAAGGTAGAGAAAAAAGAAAAAAACAAATCCAGAAAAATAGACAAATTTTAACAGTCTTCTGTGAGAACATTAGGACACAAGATTACTTTGAACTGAGCAACGCAGGGGATATTTGACGCAGTCAAATCAGGCCGACATTGCACTGGAGCCAGCAAGGGTCTGGAAACCATCCTGCGTATCGTGGATTTTCAGGAGCCAGCTGCCCCTACCAGCTACAGGACGCCAAACACAAACGACGGCCCTTTTCCCTGAAAAAAAACTCAGCTGCCCCGCTTCTGGATGGCAGATTGCAGGAGTCACATGGTAATACACGACTTGGTATTGGTGCCACCATTCATCTGGAAACAATGCTGCCCGGCGTGGATTTTCAGGAGCCAGCCGGCCATCCCCAGCCTCAGGCCCCCAAACTCAAAATACGGCCCATTTCCCAGGCAAACAAAACTCAGCCACGCCGCTTCTGGCTGGCAGATTGCAGGAGGCACATGGCTCTATCAAACCAGCCCGACTTAACAGTGGTGCCAACTTCGGTATGGGAATCATCCTGCGTAAAGTGGATTTTCAGGAGCCAGGCGGCCATTCCAGGCCACAGGCCCCGGAAAAAAAACCACGGCCCTTTTCCCTGGCAAACAAAACTCACCCACCCCGCTTCTGGCTGGCAGATTGCAGGAGTCACTTGGTTCTATCAAACCAGCCCGACTCTGCACTGGTGCCACCTTTCATCGGGGAACCATCCTGCGTATCGTGGATTTTCAGGAGCCAGCCAGCCACTGCCAGCCACAGGCCCCCAAACACAAACTACGGCCCTTTTTCCTGGAAGTAAAACTGACCTGCCCATCTTCTGGCTGGCAGATTGCAGGAGCCACTTGGCTCCATCAAACCAGCCCGACTTGGCACTGGTGCCATTTTTCATTTGGGAGCCATCCTGCGTATCGTGGATTTTCAGGAGCTAGCCGGCCATTCCAGGCCACAGGCCCCGGAAAAAAAACCACGGCCCTTTTCCTGGCAAACAAAACTGACCCGCCCCGCTTCTGGCTGGCAGATTGCAGGAGCCACTTGGCTCTATCAAAGCAGCCCGACTCGGCTCTGGTGCCCCTTTGGTCTGGGAATCATCCTGCGTATCGTGGATTTTCAGGAGCCAGCCGGCCACTCCCAGCCACAGGCCCCAAACACACACTACCGGCCCTCTTCCCCGGAAGTAAAACTGACCTGCCCATCTTCTGGCTGGCAGATTGCAGGAGCCACATGACTCTATCAAACCAGCCTCAGTTGGCAGTGGTTCCAACTTGGGTCTGGGAACCATCCTGCGCGGCGTGGATTTTAAGAAGCCAGGCGGCCGTTCCCAGCCACAGGCCCCCGAAAACTAACCATGGCCCTTTTCCATGGAAGTAAAACTGACCTGCCCATCTTCTGGCTGGCAGATTGCAGGAGCCACTTGGTACTATCAAACCAACCCGATTCGCACTGGTACACCCTTGGGTCTGGGAACCATCCAGAGCGGCGTGCATTTTAAGCCGCCAGCCGGCCACTCCCAGCCACAGGCCCCCAAGCAGAGACTACGGCTTTTTCCCTGGCAAACAAAACTTACCCACCCCGCTTCTGGCTGGCAGATTGCAGGAGTCACTTGGCTCTATCAAACCAGCCCGACTCGGCTCTGGTGCCCCTTTGGTCTGGGAATCATCCTGCGTATCGTGGATTTTCAGGAGCCAGCCGGCCACTCCCAGCCTCAGGCCCCCAAACACACACTACCGGCCCTCTTCCCTGGAAGCAAAAATGACCTGTCCATCTTCTGGCGGGCAGATTGCAGGAGACACTTAGCTCTATCAAACCAGCCCGACTCGGCACTGGTGCCACCTTTCATCTGGGAACCATCCTTTGTATCGTGGATTTTCAGGAGCCACCCGGCCACTGCCAGCCACAGGTCCCCAAACACAAACTAAGGCCCTTTTCCCTGGAAGTAAAACTGACCTGACCATCTTCTGGCTGGCAGATTGCAGGAGCCACTTGGCTCTATCAAACCAGCCCAACTTGGCACTGGTGTAATTTTTCATGTGGGAGCCATCCTGCGTAACGTCGATTTTCAGGAGCCAGCCGGCCACTCCCAGCCACAGGCCCCCAAACATAAACTACGGCCGTTTTCCCTGGAAGTTAAACTGACCTGCCCATCCTCTGGCTGGCAGATTGCAGGAGCCACTTGGCTCTATCAAACCAGCCCGACTCGGCTCTGGTGCCCCTCTGGTCTGGGAATCATCCTGCGTATCGTGGATTTTCAGAAGCCAGCCGGCCACTCCCAGCCACAGGCCCCCAAACACAAACTACGGCTTTTTCCCTGGAAGTAAAACTAACCTGCCCATCTTCTGGCTGGCAGATTGCAGGAGCCACTTGGCTCTATCAAACCAGCCCGACTCGGCACTGGTGCCCCCTTGGGTCTGGGAACCATCCTGCGTATCGTGGATTTTAAGGAGCCGGCCGGCCATTCCAGGCCACAGTCCCCGGAAAAGAATCCTCGGCCTTTTTCCCTGGAAGTAAAACTGACCTGCCCATCTTCTGGCTGGCAGATTGCAGGAGCCACTTGGCTCTATGAGAACAGGCCGACTCGGCACTGGTGCCACCTTTCATTTGGGAATCATCCTGCGTATCGTGGATTTTCAGGAGCCAGCCGGCCACTCCCAGCCTCAGGCCCCAAACACACACTACCGGCCCTCTTCCCCGGAAGTAAAACTGACCTGCCCATCTTCTGGCTGGCAGATTGCAGGAGCCACATGACTCTATCAAACCAGCCTGACTTGGCAGTGGTTCCAAATTGGGTCTGGGAACCATCCTGTGCGGCGTGGATTTTAAGAAGCCAGGAGGCCGTTCCCAGCCACAGGCCCCCGAAAACTAACCATGGCCCATTTCCATGGAAGTAAAACTGACCTGCCCATCTTCTGGCTGACAGATTGCAGGAGCCACTTGGTACTATCAAACCAACCCGATTCGCACTGGTACACCCTTGGGTCTGGGAACCATCCAGAGCGGCGTGCATTTTAAGCCGCCAGCCGGCCACTCCCAGCCACAGGCCCCCAAGCAGAGACTACGGCTTTTTCCCTGGCAAACAAAACTTACCCAACCCGCTTCTGGCTGGCAGATTGCAGGAGCCACTTGGCTCTATCAAACCAGCCCGACTCGGCTCTGGTGCCCCTTTGGTCTGGGAATCATCCTGCGTATCGTGGATTTTCAGGAGCCAGCCGGCCACTCCCAGCCACAGGGCCCCAAACACACACTACCGGCCCTCTTCCCCGGAAGTAAAACTAACCTGCCCATCTTCTGGCTGGCGGATTGCAGGAGCCACTTGGCTCTATCAAACCAGCCCGACTCGGCACTGGTGCCCCCTTGGGTCTGGGAACCATCCTGCGTATCGTGGATTTTCAGGAGCCAGCCGGCCACTCCCAGCCACAGGCCCCCAACACACACCACGGCCCTTTACCCTGGCAAAGAAAACTGACCCGCCCCGCTTCTGGCTGGCAGATTGCAGGAGCCACTTGGCTCTATCGAACCAGCCCGACTCGGCACTGGTTCCCCTTTGGTCTGGGAATCATCCTGCGTATCGTGGATTTTCAGGAGCCAGCTGGCCACTCCCAGCCACAGGCCCCCAAACACAAACTGTGGGCCTTTTCCCTGGCAAACAAAACTCACCCGCCCCGCTCCTGGCTGGCAGATTGCAGGAGCCACTTGGCTCTATCAAACCAGCCCGACTCGGCACTGGTGCCACCTTTCATCTGGGAACCATCCTCCGTATCGTGGATTTTCAGAAGTCAGCCGGCCACTCCCAGCCACAGGCCCCCAAACACAAACTAAGGCCCTTTTCCCTGCAAGTAAAACTGACCTGCCCATCTTCTGGCTGGCAGATTGCAGGAGCCACTTGGCTCTATCAAACCAGCCCGACTTGGCACTGGTGCCCCCTTGGGTCTGGGAACCATCCTGCGTATCGTGGATTTTCAGGAGCCAGCCGGTCATTCCCAGCCACTCGCCCCCGAAAACAAACCACGGCCCTTTTCCCTGGCAAACAAAACTCACCCACCCCGCTTCTGGCTGGCAGATTGCAGGACACACATGGCGCTATCAAACCAGCCGGCTTGGCACTTGTGCCACCTTTCCTCTGGGAACCATCCTGCGTATCATGGATTTTCAGGAGCCAACCGGCGACTCCCAGCCTCAGGCCCCAAACAAAAACTACCGGCCCTTTTCCCTGGAAGTAAAACTGACCTGCCCATCTTCTGGCTGGCAGATTGCAGGAGCCACTTGGCTCTATCAAACCAGCCCGACTCGGCACTGGTGCCACCTTTCATCTGGGAACCATCCTGTGTATCATGGATTTTCAGGTGCCAGCTTTCCACTCCCAGCCACAGGCCCCCGAACACAAACTACAGCCTTTTTCCCTGGAAGTAAAACTGACCTACCCATCTTCTGGCTGGCAGATTGCAGGAGCCACTTGGCTCCATCAAACCAGCCCGACTTGGCACTGGTGCTACCTTTCATCTGAGAACCATCCTGCGTATCGTGGATTTTCAGGAGCCAGCCGGCCATTCCCAGCCACAGGCCCCCGAAAACACACCACAGCCATTTTCCCTGGCAAACAAAATTCACCCACCCCGCTCCTGGCTGGCAGATTGCAGGAGCCACATGGCTCTATCAAACCAGCCCAACTCGGCACTGCTGCCACCTTGGGTCTGGGAACCATCATGCGCGGCGTGGATTTTAAGGAGCCAGCCGGCGATTCCCAGCCACAGGCCCCCAAACACAAACTATGGGCCTTTTCCCTGGCAAACAAAACTCACACACCCTGCTTCTGGCTGGCAGATTGCAGGAGCCACTTGGCTCCATCAAACCAGCCCGACTTGGCACTGGTGCTACCTTTCATCTGAGAACCATCCTGCGTATCGTGGATTATCAGGAGCCAGCCGGCCACTCCCAGCCACAGGCCCCCAAATACAAACTACGGCCCTTTTCCCTGGAAGTAAAACTGACCTGCCCATCTTCTGGCTGGCAGATTGCAGGAGCCACTTGGCTCTATCAAACCAGCTCGACTCGGCAATGGTGCCCCTTTGGTCTGGGAATCATCCTGCGTATAGTGGATTTTCAGGAGCCAGCCAGCCAATCCCAGCCACAGGCCCCAAACACAACCTACCGGCCCTTTTCCCTGCAAGTAAAACTGACCTGCCCATCTTCTGGCTGGCAGATTGCAGGAGCCACTTGGTACTCTCAAACCAGCCCGACTTGGCACTGGTGCCATTTTTCATTTGGGAAGCATCTTGCGTATCGTGGATTTTCAGGAGCCAGCCGGCCACTCCCAGCCACAGGCCCCCAAACAAAATCTACGGCCCTTTTCCCTGGAAGTAAAACTGACCTGCCCATCTTCTGGCTGGCAGATTGCAGGAGCCACTTGGCTCTATCAAACCAGCCCGACTTGGCACTTGTGCCACCTTTCATCTGGGAACCAACCGGCGCGGAGTGGATTTTAAGGAACCAGCCGGCCATTCCCGGCCACAGGCCCCGGAAAACAAACCACGGCCCTTTTCCCTGGCAAACAAAACTCACCCACCCCGCTTCTGGCTGGCAGATTGCAGGAGCCACTTGGTACTATCAAACCAGCCCGACTTTGCGGTGGTTCCAAATTGGCTCTGGGAACCATCCAGCGCGGATTGGATTTTAAGCCGCCAGCCGGCCACTCCCAGCCCCAGGCCCCAAACACAAACTTCCGGCCCTTTTGCCGGGAAGTAAAACTGAACTGCTCATCTTCTGGCTGGCAGATTGCAGGAGCCACTTGGTACTATCAAACCAGCCCGACTTGGCTGTGGTTCCAACTTGGGTCTGGGAACCATCCTGCGCGGCGTGGATTTTAAGCCACCAGCGTGCCACTCCCAGCCTCAGGCCCCCAAACACAAACTACCGTCCCTTTTCCCTGGAAGTAAAACTGACCTGCCCATCTTCTGGCTGGCAGATTGCAGGAGCCACATGGCTCGATCAAAACAGCCCGACTCGGCACTGGTGCCCCCTTGGGTCTGGGAACCATCCTGCGCGGCGTGGATTTTAAGGAGCCAGCCGGCCATTCCAGGCTACAGGCCCCGGAAAAAAAACCACGTCCCATTTCCCTGGCAAACAAAACTCACCCACCCCGCTTCTGGCTGGCAGATTGCAGGAGCCACTTGGCTCTATCAAACCAGCCCGACTTGGCAGTGGTTCCAACTTGGGTCTGGGAACCATCCTGCGCGTCGTGGATTTTAAGAAGCGAGGGGGACGTTCCCATCCACAGGCCCCCGAAAACTAACCACGGCCGTTTTCCATCGTAGTAAAACTGACCTGCCCATCTTCTGGCTGGCAGATTGCAGGAGCCACTTGGCTCTATCAAACCAGCCCGACTTGGCACTGTTGCCACCTTTCATCTGGGAACCATCCTGCGTATCGTGGATTTTCAGGAGCCAGCCGGCCACTCCCAGCCACAGGACCCCAAACACAAACTACGGCCCTATTCCCTGGAAGTAAAACTGACCTGCCCATCTTCTGGCTGGCAGATTGCTGGAGCCACTTGGTACTATCAAACAAACCCGACTCGGCACTGGTTCCCTCTTGGGTCTGGGAACCATCCAGCGCGGCCTGGATTTTAAGCCGCCAGCCGGCCACTCCCAGCCACAGGCACCGAACACAAACCACGGCCTTTTTCCCGGGCAAACAAAGCTCACCCGCCCCGCTTCTGGCTGGCAGATTGCAGGAGCCACTTGGCTCTATCGAACCAGCCCGACTCGGCACTGGTGCCACCTTTCATCTGGGAACCATCCTGCGTATCGTGGATTTTCAGGAGCCAGCCGGCCACTACCAGCCACAGGCCCCCAAACACAGACTACGGCCCTTTTCCCTGGAAGTAAAACTGACCTGCCCATCTTCTGGCTGGCAGATTGCAGGAGCCACTTGGTACTATCATTCCAGCCCGACTTGGCACTGGTGCCATTTTTCATTTGGGAGCCATCCTGCGTATCGTGGATTTTCAGGAGCCAGCCGGCCACTGCCAGCCACAGGCCCCCAAACACAAACTACGGCCCTTTTCCCTGGAAGTAAAACTGACCTGCCCATCTTCTGGATGGCAGATTGCAAGAGCCACTTGGCTCTATCAAACCAGGCTGACTCGGCACTTGTGCCACCTTTCTTTTGGAAGCATCTTGCGTATCGTGGATTTTCAGGAGCCAGCCTGCCACTGCCTGCCACAGGCCCCCAACAGAAACCACCACCCCATTACCTGGAAACAAAATTCAGCCGCCCCACTTCTTGCTGGCAGATTGCAGGGGCTACTCTGTATTATCAAACCATCACGACTTGGCACTGGTGCCACCTTTTATCTGGGAACCACCCTGCGTATCGAGGATTTTCAGGAGCCTGCCGGCCACTCCCAGCCCCTGGCCCGGAAACACAAACCACAGCCCTTTTCCCTGGAAACAAAACTAGACAAATCTGGGACATTTTTACCGACTAAAATTTTTTTAATAATCTCGTCATAATAATAGATTTCTAGAAGAAATTTTTATAATCTTTCTTAGTGTTGAGAAAGTCCAGGACTGAGGTCTTTTTCTTCCCTTATCAATATTGCAACGAAATTGATAAATAAAGACCAACTCTTTATTTTTCTTTTTAACCCAAGGAAATAATTCCCATTCATTAATCCATTTTGTGGACCAATATTTGCCATTCTGATGTAAGTTGTCACTTCTTTACAATAGACATTCTGTGACTATGTTGACAAGTCTTGGGTGATGATCCTAACTGGTCTTAGGTACACATAGGGGGAAATTTCCTCAGCCAGTGTCAGTCCTAAGCATGCGTATCAGAAGATCTTTCTATAGCTGGGAATTTTCCCATGAAAGGGATTCAGTTAGGGAAGAGACACTTGTCCCAGAGTTTTACATTCTTCTTGAACACTGCTTAAGGAACATGGATCCCATGTCCATTTGGATCTCTGTCTGCACAGAACTTTGTCATGCCAGTGCTTGAAATGCATCTCGAAGAGAATTCACTACACAGAATGAATGAGAGTGGTAGGGCTCAGTGGGGCTCACCAGGCCCAACGCCCCTGTTAAAGCAGGATACCTAGAGCCTCTTGCCCGGGATTCTATCTGGGTGTACTTTTAATGTCTTCTAAGATCCAGGCTTCAGAAGCTTTCTGGGCAGTCTGTGCCGCGGTTCAGTCACCCTCACAGTAAAACATCATTTGGTGATGTTCATAGGCAATCTCCTGTATTTCAGTGTGTGCCCACTGCCTCTTGTCTTTTCACTCAGCATCACTTAAAAGACACTGGTTCCCTCCCTTTTGCATTATTGCTTCCCGTATGTATGTGTGCAGCCATGTAGAGAAATGTAAAAACCTCCCTGAAGGCCACGCAGACAATATTCCCTTCATCTACCAGTCAAGTTGATTCATCAGAGGTGTTGAAAAAGTTGTTCAGCATGAAATTCCCCAGGAAAATCCACGCCGAGTACATTGCTTTGTCCTCCTTCATATGCCAGGCAAGGCTTTCAGGAATAGCTGCCCCATCAACTTTGTAGGGATAAAAAAGAGGCTGGCTGATTTGTACTTTTCCGAGTCCTCCTAATTGCCATTTTTGAAGAGGGCAGTCTTTTGCTTTCATGCATTCTTAGCTACGGAAAACTCCATACTTTCGTCTTTAGCGTTTCTTGTCCTCTTCAACTTCGCAAAAAGTTTTTCCACTATGTCTGGCAAGGAGAATCTGGGTCAGGGCTGAAAACATCTCCCATGGTGTTGTACATGTTGCAGAGAAGTCTGCAGAGTGTTTTGCAGGAAGAAAAAGAAAGATGTCCAAAACACCTTCCAACCGAATGTTCATGTGTTTGGAAAAGCTAGGAGAGTTGTAAGGAACTGTTTTCTATCAGTTTGCAACCTGCGCACACTATCCCAGTGTTGTGCAGCTTCATTCTCACCTTTCCGAAGCTACTGCTCCCTACGGCTTCCGGAGGCGAAGACGAGGTTTCTTCGAGCAAATGGGATTGTACCGGAGCCAATGCTCTAAAGTGCGGCGGCTTCTGCCGAAATGTGCCCGGGACGGGCGCTTACCTCCGGGGACATCCGTACCTTCTTCTATCGGGACTTTTGTGGTCTACATCACTGCAAAAAGCTTTTCCACTATGTCTGGCAAGGAGAAACTGTGCCTGCACAGAAAACATCTCCCGTGGTGCTTTACATGTTGCAGAGAGCTCTGCTGAGTGTTTTGCACGAAGAAAAAGAAAGTTGTCCAAAACAACTTCCAATCGAATGTTCATGTGTTTGGAAAAGGTAGGAAAATGGTAAGGTACTGTTTTCTAACAGTTTGAAAGTTGCGCACACTATCCCAGTGTTGTGCAGCTTCATTCTTCACCTTTCCGAAGCAGCCGCTCTCTCCGGCTCGCGCAGGCAAGGAAGCGTCTTCTTCGCGCAAAGGGGATTGTGCAGGTCACAGTGCACTCCAGTGCGGCGGCTTCTTCCGAAATGTGCCCGGGACCGGCGCTTAGCTCCAGGGAGCTCCGCACCTTCGTCTTTAGCGTCTCTTGTGGTCTACATCATTGCAAAAAGCTTTTCCACTATGTCTGGCATGGAGAAACTGTGCCTGCACAGAAAACATCTCCCGTGGTGTTTTACAGGTTGCAGAGAGCTCTGCTGAGTGTTTTGCAAGAAGAAAAAGAAAGTTTTCCATAACACCTTCCAACCCAATATTCATATGTTTGGAAAAGGTAGGAAAGTGGTAAGGTACTGTTTTCTATCAGTTTGCAAGCTGCGCACACTATCCCAGTGTTGTGCAGCTTCATTCCCACCTTTCCGAAGCAGCCGCTCACTCCGGCCCCCGGAGACGAAGAGGCGGCTTCTTCGCTCAAAGGCGATTGTGCCGGTCACAGTGCACTCCAGTGCGGCGGCTTCGGCCGAAATGTGCCTGGGACCGGCGCTTACCTCCGGGGACATCCGTACCTTCTTCTTTCGGGACTTTTGTGGTCTACATGACTGCAAAATGCTTTTCCACTATGTCTGGAAAGGAGAAACTGTGCCAGAACAGAAAACATCTCCCGTGGTGTTTTACATGTTGCAGAGAGCTCTGCTGAGTGTTTTGCACGAAGAAAAAGAAAGTTGTCCAAAACACCTTCCAACAGGATATTCATGTTTTTGGAAAAGGTAGGAAAGTTGTAAGGTACTGTTTTCTATCAGTTTGCAAGCTGCGCACACTATCCCAGTGTTGTGTAGCTTCATTCTCACCTTTCCGTAGCTACTGGTCTCTCCGGCTCCCGGATTCGAAGAATCGGCTTCTTCGCGCAAAGGCGATTGTGCCGGTCACAGTGCACTCCAGTGCGGCGGCATCTGCCGAAATGTGCCCGGGATCGCGGCATAGCTCGGGGAGCTGCGTACCTAGGTCTTTCGGGACTTTTGTGGTCTACATGACTGCAAAAAGCTTTTCCACTATGTTAGGCAAGGAGAAACTGTGCCTGCACAGAAAACATCTCTCATGGTGTTTTTCATGTTGCACAGAGCTCTGCTGAGTGTTTTGCACGATGAAAAAGAAAGTTTTCCAAAACACCTTCCAATCGAATGTTCATGTGTTTGGAAAAGGTAGAAGTCGTAAAATACTGTTTTTTATCAGTTGGCAAGCTGCACACACTACCCAGTGATGTGCAGCTTCATTCTACACCTTTTGAAAGCAGCCGCTCTCTCCGGCTCCCGGAGGCGAAGAATCGGCTTCTTCGCGCAAAGGCGATTGTGCCGGTCACAGTGCACTCCAGTGCGGTGGCTTCTTCCGAAATGCGCCCGGGCCCGGCGCTTAGCTCCGGGGAACTCTGTATTTCGACTTTAGCGTCTCTTGTGTTCTACATCACTACTAAAAGCATTTCCACTCTGTCTGGCAAGTAGAAACTGTGCCTGCACAGAAAACATCTCCCATCGTGTTTTACATGTTGCACAGAGCTCTGCTGAGTGTTTTGCACGAAGAAAATAAAGTTGTTGAAAACACCTTCCAATCGAATATTCATATGTTTGGAAAAGGTAGGAAAGTGGTAAGGTACTGTTTTCTATCAGTTTGCAAGCTGCGCACACTATCCCCGTATTGTGCAGCTTCATTCTTCTCCTTTTGAAAGCAGCCGTTCTCTCTGGCTCACGGAGACGAAGAGGCGGCTTCTTTGCGCAAAGGCGATTGTGCCGGTCCAGTGCACTCCAGGGCGGCGGCTTCTGACGAAATGTGCCTGGGCCCGGCGCTCACCTCCGGGGAGCTCCATATTTCGTCTTTAGCGTCTTTAAGGGTCTACATCACTGCAAAACGCTTTTCCACTATGTCTGGTAATGAGAAACTGTGCCTGCACAGAAAACATCTCTCATGGTGTTTTACATGTTGCAGAGAGCTCTGCTGAGTGTTTTGCAAGAAGAAAAAGAAAGTTTTCCAAAACACCTTCCAATCGAATGTTCATGTGTTTGGAAAAGGTAGGAGTGGTAAGGTACTGTTTTTTATCAGTTGGCAAGCTGCACACACCATCCCAGTGATGTGCAGCTTCATTCTACACCTTTTGAAAGCAGCCGCTCTCTCCGGCTCCCGGAGGCGAAGAATCGGCTTCTTCGCGCAAAGGCGATTGTGCCGGTCACAGTGCACTCCAGTGCGGCGGCTTCTTCCGAAATGCGCCCGGGCCCTGCGCTTAGCTCCGGGGAACTCTGTATTTCGACTTTAGCGTCTCTTGTGTTCTACATCACTACTAAAAGCATTTCCACTATGTCTGGCAGGTAGAAACTGTGCCTGCACAGAAAACATCTCCCATCATGTTTTACATGTTGCAGAGAGCTCTGCTGAGTGTTTTGCACGAAGAAAATAAAGTTGTTGAAAACACCTTCTAACCGAATATTCATATGTTTGGAAAAGGTAGGAAAGTGGTAAGGTACTGTTTTCTATCAGTTTGCATGCTGCGCACACTATCCCCGTATTGTGCAGCTTCATTCTTCTCCTTTTGAAAGCAGCCGCTCTCTCTGGCTCACGGAGACGAAGAGGCGGCTTCTTTGCGCAAAGGCGATTGTGCCGGTCCAGTGCACTCCAGGGCGGCGGCTTCTGACGAAATGTGCCTGGGCCCGGCGCTCACCTCCGGGGAGCTCCATATTTCGTCTTTAGCGTCTCTAAGGGTCTACATCACTGCAAAACGCTTTTCCACTATGTCTGGTAATGAGAAACTGTGCCTGCACAGAAAACATCTCTCATGGTGTTTTACATGTTGCAGAGAGCTCTGCTGAGTGTTTTGCACGAAGAAAAAGAAAGTTTTCCAAAACACCTTCCAATCGAATGTTCATGTGTTTGGAAAAGGTAGGAGTGGTAAGGTACTGTTTTTTATCAGTTGGCAAGCTGCACACACCATCCCAGTGATGTGCAGCTTCATTCTACACCTTTTGAAAGCAGCCGCTCTCTCCGGCTCCCGGAGGCGAAGAATCGGCTTCTTCGCGCAAAGGCGATTGTGCCGGTCACAGTGCACTCCAGTGCGGCGGCTTCTTCCGAAATGCGCCCGGGCCCTGCGCTTAGCTCCGGGGAACTCTGTATTTCGACTTTAGCGTCTCTTGTGTTCTACATCACTACTAAAAGCATTTCCACTATGTCTAGCAAGTAGAAACTGTGCCTGCACAGAAAACATCTCCCATCATGTTTTACATGTTGCAGAGAGCTTTGCTGAGTGTTTTGCACGAAGAAAATAAAGTTGTTGAAAACACCTTCCAACCGAATATTCATATGTTTGGAAAAGGTAGGAAAAAGGTAAGGTACTGTTTTCTATCAGTTTGCAAGCTGCGCACACTCTCCCAGTGTTGTGCAGCTTCATTCTTCTCCTTTTGAAAGCAGCCGCTCTCTCTGGCTCCCGGAGACGAAGAGGCGCTCGGGACCGGCGCTTAGCTCCGGGGACATACGTACCTTCCTCTGTAGGGACTTTTGTGGTCTACATCACTGCAAAACGCTTTTCCACTATGTCTGCTAATGAGAAACTGTGCCTCACAGAAAACATCTCCCGTGGTGTTTTGCATGTTGCAGAGAGCTCTGCAGAAGTTTAAGCAAGAAGAAAAAGAAAGTTTTCCAAAACACCTTCCAATCGAATGTTCATGTGTTTGGAAAAGGTAGGAGAGTGGTAAGGTAGTGTTTTTTATCAGTTTGCAATCTGCGCACACTATCCCAGTCTTGTGCAGCTTCATTCTACACCTTTTGAAAGCAGACTCTCTCTCCGGCTCGGGGAGGCAAGGAAGCGTCTTCTTCACTCAAAGGCGATTGGTCCGGTCACAGTGCACTCCAGTGCGGCGGCATCTTCCGAAATGTGCCTGGGACCGACGCTTAGCTCCGGGGAGCTCCATATTTCGACTTTAGCGTCTTTTGTGGTCTACATCACTGCAAAAAGCTTTTCCACTATGTTAGGCAAGGAGAAACTGTGCCTGCACAGAAAACATCTCTCATGGTGTTTTACATGTTTCAGAGAGCTCTGCTGAGTGTTTTGCACGAAGAAAAAGAAAGTTGTCCAAAACACCTTCCAATCAAATATTCATGTGTTTGGAAAAGGTAGGAAAGTGGTAACGTAGTGTTTTCTAAAAGTTTGCAAGCTGCGCACACTATCCCAGTGTTGTGCAGCTTCATTCTTCACCTTCCGAAGCAGCCGCTCTCTCCGGCTCCCGGAGACGAAGAATCGGCTTCTTTGCGCAAAGGCGATTGTGCCGGTCACAGTGCACTCCAGTTCGGCGGCTTCGGCCTAAATGTGCCCGGGACCGACGCTTAGCTCCGGGGAGCTCCATATTTCGTCTTTAGCGTCTTTTGAGGTCTACATCATTGCAAAAATCCTTTCCACTATGTCTGGCATGGAGAAACTGTGCCAGCACAGAAAACATCTCTCCTGGTGTTATACATGTTGCAGAGAGGTCTGCTGAGTGTTTTGCACGAAGAAAATAAAGTTGTTGGAAACACCTTCCGACCCAATATTCATATGTTTGGAAAAGGTAGGAAAGTGGTAAAGTACTGTTTTCTATCAGTTTGCAACCTGCGCACACTATCCCAGTGTTGTGCAGCTTCATTCCCACCTTTCCGAAGCAGCCGCTCTCTCCGGCTCGCGGAGGCAAGGAAGCGGCTTCTTCGCGCCAAGGCGATTGTGCCGGTCACAGTGCACTCCAGTTCGGCGTCATGTGCCGAAATGGCCCGGGACCGGCGCTTACCTCCGGGGACATCCGTACCTTCTTCTTTCGGGACTTTTGTGGTCTACATCACTGCAAAAAGCTTTTCCACTATGTTAGGCAAGGAGAAACTGTGCCTGCACAGAAAACATCTCTCATGGTGTTTTACATGTTTCAGAGAGCTCTGCTGAGTGTTTTGCACGAAGAAAAAGAAAGTTGTCCAAAACACCTTCCAATCGAATGTTCATGTGTTTGGAAAAGGTAGGAGAGTGGTAAGGTACTGTTTTTTATCAGTTGGCAAGCTGCACACACTATCCCAGTGATGTGCAGCTTCATTCTACACCTTTTGAAAGCAGCCGCTCTCTCCGGCTCCCGGAGGCGAAGAATCGGCTTCTTCGCGCAAAGGCGATTGTGCCGGTCACAGTGCACTCCAGTGCGGCGGCTTCGGCCGAAATGTGCCCGGGCCCGGCGCTTAGCTCCGGGGAACTCTGTATTTCGACTTTAGCGTCTCTTGTGTTCTACATCACTACTAAAAGCATTTCCACTATGTCTGGCAGGTAGAAACTGTGCCTGCACAGAAAACATCTCCCATCATGTTTTACATGTTGCAGAGAGCTCTGCTGAGTGTTTTGCACGAAGAAAATAAAGTTGTTGAAAACACCTTCCAACCGAATATTCATATGTTTGGAAAGATAGGAAAGTGGTAAGGTACTGTTTTCTATCAGTTTGCATGCTGCGCACACTATCCCAGTATTGTGCAGCTTCATTCTTCTCCTTTTGAAAGCAGCCGCTCTCTCTGGCTCACGGAGACGAAGAGGCGGCTTCTTTGCGCAAAGGCGATTGTGCCGGTTCAGTGCACTCCAGAGCGGCGGCTTCTGACGAAATGTGCCTGGGCCCGGCGCTCACCTCCGGGGAGCTCCATATTTCGTCTTTAGCGTCTCTAAGGGTCTACATCACTGCAAAACGCTTTTCCACTATGTCTGGTAATGAGAAACTGTGCCTGCACAGAAAACATCTCTCATGGTGTTTTACATGTTGCAGAGAGCTCTGCTGAGTGTTTTGCACGAAGAAAAAGAAAGTTTTCCAAAATACCTTCCAATCGAATGTTCATGTGTTTGGAAAAGGTAGGAGTGGTAAGGTACTGTTTCTTATCAGTTGGCAAGCTGCACACACCATCCCAGTGATGTGCAGCTTCATTCTACACCTTTTGAAAGCAGCCGCTCTCTCCGGCTCCCGGAGGCGAAGAATCGGCTTCTTCGCGCAAAGGCGATTGTGCCGGTCACAGTGCACTCCAGTGCGGCGGCTTCTTCCGAAATGCGCCCGGGCCCTGCGATTAGCTCCGGGGAACTCTGTATTTCGACTTTAGCGTCTCTTGTGTTCTACATCACTACTAAAAGCATTTCCACTATGTCTAGCAAGTAGAAACTGTGCCTGCACAGAAAACATCTCCCATCATGTTTTACATGTTGCAGAGAGCTCTGCTGAGTGTTTTGCACGAAGAAAATAAAGTTGTTGAAAACACCTTCCAACCGAATATTCATATGTTTGGAAAAGGTAGGAAAAAGGTAAGGTACTGTTTTCTATCAGTTGGCAAGCTGCACACACCATCCCAGTGATGTGCAGCTTCATTCTACACCTTTTGAAAGCAGCCGCTCTCTCCGGCTCCCGGAGGCGAAGAGGCGGCTTCTTCGCGCAAAGGCGATTGTGCCGGGCACAGTGCACTCCAGTGCGGCGGCATCTGCCGAAATGTGCCCGGGACCGGCGCTTACCTCCGGGGAGCTCCATATTTCGTCTTTAGCGTCTTTTGTGGTCTATATCATTGCAAAGATCCTTTCCACTATGTCTGGCATGGAGAAACTGTGCCTGCCCAGAAAACATCTCCCGTGGTGTTTTACATGTTGCAGAGAGCTCTGCTGAGTGTTTTGCACGAAGAAAAAGAAAGTTTTCC
This sequence comes from Zonotrichia albicollis, assembly GCF_047830755.1. NCBI lineage: Eukaryota > Metazoa > Chordata > Aves > Passeriformes > Passerellidae > Zonotrichia > Zonotrichia albicollis. The sequence goes on along the minus strand of NW_027428350.1, from coordinate 1,333,996 downwards.
AAAACACCTTCCAACCGTATGCTCACGTGTTTGGTAAAGGTAGGAGAGTTATAAGGTACTGTTTTTTATCAGTTGGCAAGCTGCTCACACTATCCCAGTGTTGTGCAGCCTTATTCTCACCTTTCCGAAGCTACTGGTCTCTCCGGCACCCGGAGGCGAAGAATCGGCTTCTTCGCGCATTGGCTATTGTACCGGTCACAGCGCTCTCCAGTGCCGCGGCATCTGCCGAAATGTGCCCGGGACCGGGGCATAGCTCCGGGGAGCTGCGTACCTTCGTCTTTCGCGTCTTTTGTGGTCTACATCATTGCAAAAATCTTTTCCACTATGTCTGGCAAGGAAAAACTGTGCCAGCATAGAAAACATCTCCCATCGGATTTTACATGTTGCAGGGAAGTCTGCAGTGTGTTTTGCAGGAAGAAAAAGAAAGTTGTCCAAAACACTTTCCAACAGAATGTTCATGTGTTTGGAAAAGGTGGAGAGTGGTAAGGTACTGTTTTGGATCAGTGTGCAAGCTGTGCACACAATCCCAGTGTTGTGCAGCTTCATTCTTCAGCTTTCAGAGGTAGCCGCTCTCTCCGGCTTCCAGAGGCGAAGAAGCGGCTTCTTCGCGCAAAGGCGATTGTGCTGGTCACAGTGCACTGCAGACGGCGGCTTCTTCCGAAATGTGCCCCGTATCTGCTCATAGCTCCGGGCGTCTCTGCAACTTCCAATTCCGTTTTTGGTCTTGGCAATGCAAATGGTTTACTTGCAGCAATAGGATGGGACAATGAACTGGACTTTTTGCTTTTAGAGAGAAGCTAATGAAAAAGTTTCACCAGGATCAGAGCAGGTTGTAAAACAGAAAAATTGTCATGAAAAGAAGCCAGCCTTGTGCCCTTAGATTTGCTAGCTGTGTTTGAACAACATGAAATGTGTCAACTCGGTGTTCCTGGGTATCACATCAGTAACAGGTACTTCAGTTGCTGAATTTCTCTCGTCAAGTTAAGAAGAGAATCCAAGGAATTGTGATTTCATGCTCACAATTCACCCTATGGTGCCGAAAGGTGAAAAAGGGGTGGAAGGTGCACGGGTCAACTAACTTGAATGGCCTATGTAAATCAGCGGCCACTGATTTCCTGAAGGCTTCAACAGGTCAGTTGCCTATGTTTTTCTTGGAATTGTTTTAACCTTCGGTCATGTTTTTCTTGGGATTCTTTTACCCTTTCCCTATTAGTTCAGCCTTTGGTCTCCAGCCTTTGCTGACATTTCAAGTATCTCGGTAGCCTGGAAATGTGTTGTCTTAATTGCTGACATCATTATTCCCTTCAAAGGGTTGTTTGCCTCAAGTCTCAGTTTTGCTGGTTCTCTGCTAGTTGATTGTCAGAGGGCAGCAGGTGTTGTGTAGGAGCAAGTACACAAACCCATAGCTGGCTTTTCTTTTGATTTGGCCTGTGTAGCTAATGGAATGACTGAACATCTGTGAGAGGCTTTTCTCTCCCCGTTAGGTTTCACTGGAAGGGCAGATGCAAATCGTCTACCTGAAGTCTTGGCACAGAAGAAAGTAGTGGTTTGCTGCTGCATCTAGCTAGAAGCTTACAAAAGGAAGGCCTTGGGCTGAGGTCCATTCCATTGGCTAAGTAGAAAAGGACTGTGGGAAGGTGAGGCAGCTGAATTAGAGGTAGATCAACAAGTTCTAGAACGGTCGTGTGTTCAAAGCCTGGTGTATGGTGGTTGGTTGAATGGTGTTTGTTATGGCTTAAAGCTATGGAACTGATAAAGGCAAAGTTGCAAGAAAGCAGCTCTCCTTTGCATCTTGCTGGGGACTCTGCTTCACCACGGACCCTCAACTCCAAGTTCGCCAAGGAGATGATCAGTAGGACTGTTGCAGAGCTGCTGTGTGCATCTGAATGGAACGGCAGAGAGTGAAGCGCTGGACATTTCTGGCTTTAGTCCAATGCTGCTGCATTGGTGCCAGTTTAGTTGGTTTTCCATCAGTGGCCTTTCTGTCTAGAAGTACACTGCCCAGTGTACTTCTTTCCTAGTCTTTCTAGCATGTGATGCCGTTTCCTTCCTGTTGTTTTCATACCTTCCTTCAGTTGAAAGGATGATACAATCTTTCCATTTTGAAGATCCCTGTTAGGAAACACTATGCAAGAGGAGTCATCGCTCCCTTTTCTTCAGCCTCCTTTGTCATTTTCAGAGACTCATTTCAAATTTCTGCTAATGTCAAGACCAATACTGAGATTACCTAGCAGGGTTGGCACTCTCAGCTGCTTTCTTCTTTCATGCTGCTTCATACTGGATGTGACTTAAAAGGCCTCGTTTTGTCATCTGCATTCTGCTGTGATCCAAAGCTAAATATTCCAGGCGTGTGAACACAAAAAGAACTCCTAGGCTTTTGCAAGAACTAGCCCAGGAGGATGTGTGTTCAAGTTGATCTCTACAGTGTTTCAGAAAAAAGGAGATTGTACTGTCTTCTTGTGTACTCTCTTCTTGTGCTCTCATGCCTTGCATGTCCTAGTTAATCTACCGGCGTGACTCATTTGGCATCATCTCATGGTACAAATTCTGCATAGTTTCGTGTCCTTACAAATGCCAGTTGCCAAGGAGCCTATCTGACCATTCAAGGGGCAAAGAATTGTAAGGCTGGCAAGTTCAGTTGCTGAAACTGGAAGTCATGCCATATCAAAGTGACAGAGGAAATCCATTGATCTAGGACTTTCAGCTGGACACCTCTGAGAATAGCAGCTTGTCAGCAATGACACAGCCATCTTCCTAGCTGTATTCCAGAAAGAGGAAAGGGACACCTTCAATGATTAATATGTTTGGCATGAGAAAAACGCAAGAAATGCACCGGAAATTACTTTAGTCAGATAAAGTGCGTTTCTCTAGTGAGAATTTTGCACTTGCTCTTTCTTGTCTGCGCCTCTACTTTTCACAGAAGACAGGGGAGCATTTCATTAGTATTGTTCTTTTGTTTTCTTTCGTTGGCCTCCCTCTTTCCACCTGCAATTAACAAATTTGCCTTTGTTTACTGGCTTCTCTTACTTTACTACGAGAATTTTACATTAGGTCAACTTACATAATGGTCAAAGTTCTCAGACAGTGGAGAGAAGTAGAAGGTAGAGAAAAAAGAAAAAAACAAATCCAGAAAAATAGACAAATTTTAACAGTCTTCTGTGAGAACATTAGGACACAAGATTACTTTGAACTGAGCAACGCAGGGGATATTTGACGCAGTCAAATCAGGCCGACATTGCACTGGAGCCAGCAAGGGTCTGGAAACCATCCTGCGTATCGTGGATTTTCAGGAGCCAGCTGCCCCTACCAGCTACAGGACGCCAAACACAAACGACGGCCCTTTTCCCTGAAAAAAAACTCAGCTGCCCCGCTTCTGGATGGCAGATTGCAGGAGTCACATGGTAATACACGACTTGGTATTGGTGCCACCATTCATCTGGAAACAATGCTGCCCGGCGTGGATTTTCAGGAGCCAGCCGGCCATCCCCAGCCTCAGGCCCCCAAACTCAAAATACGGCCCATTTCCCAGGCAAACAAAACTCAGCCACGCCGCTTCTGGCTGGCAGATTGCAGGAGGCACATGGCTCTATCAAACCAGCCCGACTTAACAGTGGTGCCAACTTCGGTATGGGAATCATCCTGCGTAAAGTGGATTTTCAGGAGCCAGGCGGCCATTCCAGGCCACAGGCCCCGGAAAAAAAACCACGGCCCTTTTCCCTGGCAAACAAAACTCACCCACCCCGCTTCTGGCTGGCAGATTGCAGGAGTCACTTGGTTCTATCAAACCAGCCCGACTCTGCACTGGTGCCACCTTTCATCGGGGAACCATCCTGCGTATCGTGGATTTTCAGGAGCCAGCCAGCCACTGCCAGCCACAGGCCCCCAAACACAAACTACGGCCCTTTTTCCTGGAAGTAAAACTGACCTGCCCATCTTCTGGCTGGCAGATTGCAGGAGCCACTTGGCTCCATCAAACCAGCCCGACTTGGCACTGGTGCCATTTTTCATTTGGGAGCCATCCTGCGTATCGTGGATTTTCAGGAGCTAGCCGGCCATTCCAGGCCACAGGCCCCGGAAAAAAAACCACGGCCCTTTTCCTGGCAAACAAAACTGACCCGCCCCGCTTCTGGCTGGCAGATTGCAGGAGCCACTTGGCTCTATCAAAGCAGCCCGACTCGGCTCTGGTGCCCCTTTGGTCTGGGAATCATCCTGCGTATCGTGGATTTTCAGGAGCCAGCCGGCCACTCCCAGCCACAGGCCCCAAACACACACTACCGGCCCTCTTCCCCGGAAGTAAAACTGACCTGCCCATCTTCTGGCTGGCAGATTGCAGGAGCCACATGACTCTATCAAACCAGCCTCAGTTGGCAGTGGTTCCAACTTGGGTCTGGGAACCATCCTGCGCGGCGTGGATTTTAAGAAGCCAGGCGGCCGTTCCCAGCCACAGGCCCCCGAAAACTAACCATGGCCCTTTTCCATGGAAGTAAAACTGACCTGCCCATCTTCTGGCTGGCAGATTGCAGGAGCCACTTGGTACTATCAAACCAACCCGATTCGCACTGGTACACCCTTGGGTCTGGGAACCATCCAGAGCGGCGTGCATTTTAAGCCGCCAGCCGGCCACTCCCAGCCACAGGCCCCCAAGCACAGACTACGGCTTTTTCCCTGGCAAACAAAACTTACCCACCCCGCTTCTGGCTGGCAGATTGCAGGAGTCACTTGGCTCTATCAAACCAGCCCGACTCGGCTCTGGTGCCCCTTTGGTCTGGGAATCATCCTGCGTATCGTGGATTTTCAGGAGCCAGCCGGCCACTCCCAGCCTCAGGCCCCCAAACACACACTACCGGCCCTCTTCCCTGGAAGCAAAAATGACCTGTCCATCTTCTGGCGGGCAGATTGCAGGAGACACTTAGCTCTATCAAACCAGCCCGACTCGGCACTGGTGCCACCTTTCATCTGGGAACCATCCTTTGTATCGTGGATTTTCAGGAGCCACCCGGCCACTGCCAGCCACAGGTCCCCAAACACAAACTAAGGCCCTTTTCCCTGGAAGTAAAACTGACCTGACCATCTTCTGGCTGGCAGATTGCAGGAGCCACTTGGCTCTATCAAACCAGCCCAACTTGGCACTGGTGTAATTTTTCATGTGGGAGCCATCCTGCGTAACGTCGATTTTCAGGAGCCAGCCGGCCACTCCCAGCCACAGGCCCCCAAACATAAACTACGGCCGTTTTCCCTGGAAGTTAAACTGACCTGCCCATCCTCTGGCTGGCAGATTGCAGGAGCCACTTGGCTCTATCAAACCAGCCCGACTCGGCTCTGGTGCCCCTCTGGTCTGGGAATCATCCTGCGTATCGTGGATTTTCAGAAGCCAGCCGGCCACTCCCAGCCACAGGCCCCCAAACACAAACTACGGCTTTTTCCCTGGAAGTAAAACTAACCTGCCCATCTTCTGGCTGGCAGATTGCAGGAGCCACTTGGCTCTATCAAACCAGCCCGACTCGGCACTGGTGCCCCCTTGGGTCTGGGAACCATCCTGCGTATCGTGGATTTTAAGGAGCCGGCCGGCCATTCCAGGCCACAGTCCCCGGAAAAGAATCCTCGGCCTTTTTCCCTGGAAGTAAAACTGACCTGCCCATCTTCTGGCTGGCAGATTGCAGGAGCCACTTGGCTCTATGAGAACAGGCCGACTCGGCACTGGTGCCACCTTTCATTTGGGAATCATCCTGCGTATCGTGGATTTTCAGGAGCCAGCCGGCCACTCCCAGCCTCAGGCCCCAAACACACACTACCGGCCCTCTTCCCCGGAAGTAAAACTGACCTGCCCATCTTCTGGCTGGCAGATTGCAGGAGCCACATGACTCTATCAAACCAGCCTGACTTGGCAGTGGTTCCAAATTGGGTCTGGGAACCATCCTGTGCGGCGTGGATTTTAAGAAGCCAGGAGGCCGTTCCCAGCCACAGGCCCCCGAAAACTAACCATGGCCCATTTCCATGGAAGTAAAACTGACCTGCCCATCTTCTGGCTGACAGATTGCAGGAGCCACTTGGTACTATCAAACCAACCCGATTCGCACTGGTACACCCTTGGGTCTGGGAACCATCCAGAGCGGCGTGCATTTTAAGCCGCCAGCCGGCCACTCCCAGCCACAGGCCCCCAAGCAGAGACTACGGCTTTTTCCCTGGCAAACAAAACTTACCCAACCCGCTTCTGGCTGGCAGATTGCAGGAGCCACTTGGCTCTATCAAACCAGCCCGACTCGGCTCTGGTGCCCCTTTGGTCTGGGAATCATCCTGCGTATCGTGGATTTTCAGGAGCCAGCCGGCCACTCCCAGCCACAGGGCCCCAAACACACACTACCGGCCCTCTTCCCCGGAAGTAAAACTAACCTGCCCATCTTCTGGCTGGCGGATTGCAGGAGCCACTTGGCTCTATCAAACCAGCCCGACTCGGCACTGGTGCCCCCTTGGGTCTGGGAACCATCCTGCGTATCGTGGATTTTCAGGAGCCAGCCGGCCACTCCCAGCCACAGGCCCCCAACACACACCACGGCCCTTTACCCTGGCAAAGAAAACTGACCCGCCCCGCTTCTGGCTGGCAGATTGCAGGAGACACTTGGCTCTATCGAACCAGCCCGACTCGGCACTGGTTCCCCTTTGGTCTGGGAATCATCCTGCGTATCGTGGATTTTCAGGAGCCAGCTGGCCACTCCCAGCCACAGGCCCCCAAACACAAACTGTGGGCCTTTTCCCTGGCAAACAAAACTCACCCACCCCGCTCCTGGCTGGCAGATTGCAGGAGCCACTTGGCTCTATCAAACCAGCCCGACTCGGCACTGGTGCCACCTTTCATCTGGGAACCATCCTCCGTATCGTGGATTTTCAGAAGTCAGCCGGCCACTCCCAGCCACAGGCCCCCAAACACAAACTAAGGCCCTTTTCCCTGCAAGTAAAACTGACCTGCCCATCTTCTGGCTGGCAGATTGCAGGAGCCACTTGGCTCTATCAAACCAGCCCGACTTGGCACTGGTGCCCCCTTGGGTCTGGGAACCATCCTGCGTATCGTGGATTTTCAGGAGCCAGCCGGTCATTCCCAGCCACTCGCCCCCGAAAACAAACCACGGCCCTTTTCCCTGGCAAACAAAACTCACCCACCCCGCTTCTGGCTGGCAGATTGCAGGACACACATGGCGCTATCAAACCAGCCGGCTTGGCACTTGTGCCACCTTTCCTCTGGGAACCATCCTGCGTATCATGGATTTTCAGGAGCCAGCCGGCCATTCCTAGCCACAGGCCCCCAAACAAAAGCTATGGTCCTTTTCCCTGGATGTAAAACTGACCTGCTCATCTTCTGGCTGGCAGATTGCAGGAGCCACATGGCTCTATCAAACCAGCCCGACTCGGCACTGGTGCCACCTTGGGTCTGGGAATCATCCTGCGTATCGTGGATTTTCAGGAGCCAGCCGGCCACTCCCAGCCACAGGCCCCCAACACAAACCATGGCCTTTTACCCTGGCAAACAAAACTGACCCGCCCCGCTTCTGCCTGGCAGATTGCAGGAGCCACATGGCTCTACCAAACCAGACCGACTTGGCAGTGGTTCCAACTTGGGTCTGGGAAGCATCCTGCGTATCATGGATTTTCAGGAGCCAACCGGCGACTCCCAGCCTCAGGCCCCAAACAAAAACTACCGGCCCTTTTCCCTGGAAATAAAACTGACCTGCCCATCTTCTGGCTGGCAGATTGCAGGAGCCACTTGGCTCTATCAAACCAGCCCGACTCGGCACTGGTGCCACCTTTCATCTGGGAACCATCCTGTGTATCATGGATTTTCAGGTGCCAGCTTTCCACTCCCAGCCACAGGCCCCCGAACACAAACTACAGCCTTTTTCCCTGGAAGTAAAACTGACCTGCCCATCTTCTGGCTGGCAGATTGCAGGAGCCACTTGGCTCCATCAAACCAGCCCGACTTGGCACTGGTGCCATTTTTCATTTGGGAGCCATCCTGCGTATCGTGGATTTTCAGGAGCTAGCCGGCCATTCCAGGCCACAGGCCCCGGAAAAAAAACCACGGCCCTTTTCCTGGCAAACAAAACTGACCCGCCCCGCTTCTGGCTGGCAGATTGCAGGAGCCACTTGGCTCTATCAAAGCAGCCCGACTCGGCTCTGGTGCCCCTTTGGTCTGGGAATCATCCTGCGTATCGTGGATTTTCAGGAGCCAGCCGGCCACTCCCAGCCACAGGCCCCAAACACACACTACCGGCCCTCTTCCCCGGAAGTAAAACTGACCTGCCCATCTTCTGGCTGGCAGATTGCAGGAGCCACATGACTCTATCAAACCAGCCTCAGTTGGCAGTGGTTCCAACTTGGGTCTGGGAACCATCCTGCGCGGCGTGGATTTTAAGAAGCCAGGCGGCCGTTCCCAGCCACAGGCCCCCGAAAACTAACCATGGCCCTTTTCCATGGAAGTAAAACTGACCTGCCCATCTTCTGGCTGGCAGATTGCAGGAGCCACTTGGTACTATCAAACCAACCCGATTCGCACTGGTACACCCTTGGGTCTGGGAACCATCCAGAGCGGCGTGCATTTTAAGCCGCCAGCCGGCCACTCCCAGCCACAGGCCCCCAAGCACAGACTACGGCTTTTTCCCTGGCAAACAAAACTTACCCACCCCGCTTCTGGCTGGCAGATTGCAGGAGTCACTTGGCTCTATCAAACCAGCCCGACTCGGCTCTGGTGCCCCTTTGGTCTGGGAATCATCCTGCGTATCGTGGATTTTCAGGAGCCAGCCGGCCACTCCCAGCCTCAGGCCCCCAAACACACACTACCGGCCCTCTTCCCTGGAAGCAAAAATGACCTGTCCATCTTCTGGCGGGCAGATTGCAGGAGACACTTAGCTCTATCAAACCAGCCCGACTCGGCACTGGTGCCACCTTTCATCTGGGAACCATCCTTTGTATCGTGGATTTTCAGGAGCCACCCGGCCACTGCCAGCCACAGGTCCCCAAACACAAACTAAGGCCCTTTTCCCTGGAAGTAAAACTGACCTGACCATCTTCTGGCTGGCAGATTGCAGGAGCCACTTGGCTCTATCAAACCAGCCCAACTTGGCACTGGTGTAATTTTTCATGTGGGAGCCATCCTGCGTAACGTCGATTTTCAGGAGCCAGCCGGCCACTCCCAGCCACAGGCCCCCAAACATAAACTACGGCCGTTTTCCCTGGAAGTTAAACTGACCTGCCCATCCTCTGGCTGGCAGATTGCAGGAGCCACTTGGCTCTATCAAACCAGCCCGACTCGGCTCTGGTGCCCCTCTGGTCTGGGAATCATCCTGCGTATCGTGGATTTTCAGAAGCCAGCCGGCCACTCCCAGCCACAGGCCCCCAAACACAAACTACGGCTTTTTCCCTGGAAGTAAAACTAACCTGCCCATCTTCTGGCTGGCAGATTGCAGGAGCCACTTGGCTCTATCAAACCAGCCCGACTCGGCACTGGTGCCCCCTTGGGTCTGGGAACCATCCTGCGTATCGTGGATTTTAAGGAGCCGGCCGGCCATTCCAGGCCACAGTCCCCGGAAAAGAATCCTCGGCCTTTTTCCCTGGAAGTAAAACTGACCTGCCCATCTTCTGGCTGGCAGATTGCAGGAGCCACTTGGCTCTATGAGAACAGGCCGACTCGGCACTGGTGCCACCTTTCATTTGGGAATCATCCTGCGTATCGTGGATTTTCAGGAGCCAGCCGGCCACTCCCAGCCTCAGGCCCCAAACACACACTACCGGCCCTCTTCCCCGGAAGTAAAACTGACCTGCCCATCTTCTGGCTGGCAGATTGCAGGAGCCACATGACTCTATCAAACCAGCCTGACTTGGCAGTGGTTCCAAATTGGGTCTGGGAACCATCCTGTGCGGCGTGGATTTTAAGAAGCCAGGAGGCCGTTCCCAGCCACAGGCCCCCGAAAACTAACCATGGCCCATTTCCATGGAAGTAAAACTGACCTGCCCATCTTCTGGCTGACAGATTGCAGGAGCCACTTGGTACTATCAAACCAACCCGATTCGCACTGGTACACCCTTGGGTCTGGGAACCATCCAGAGCGGCGTGCATTTTAAGCCGCCAGCCGGCCACTCCCAGCCACAGGCCCCCAAGCAGAGACTACGGCTTTTTCCCTGGCAAACAAAACTTACCCAACCCGCTTCTGGCTGGCAGATTGCAGGAGCCACTTGGCTCTATCAAACCAGCCCGACTCGGCTCTGGTGCCCCTTTGGTCTGGGAATCATCCTGCGTATCGTGGATTTTCAGGAGCCAGCCGGCCACTCCCAGCCACAGGGCCCCAAACACACACTACCGGCCCTCTTCCCCGGAAGTAAAACTAACCTGCCCATCTTCTGGCTGGCGGATTGCAGGAGCCACTTGGCTCTATCAAACCAGCCCGACTCGGCACTGGTGCCCCCTTGGGTCTGGGAACCATCCTGCGTATCGTGGATTTTCAGGAGCCAGCCGGCCACTCCCAGCCACAGGCCCCCAACACACACCACGGCCCTTTACCCTGGCAAAGAAAACTGACCCGCCCCGCTTCTGGCTGGCAGATTGCAGGAGACACTTGGCTCTATCGAACCAGCCCGACTCGGCACTGGTTCCCCTTTGGTCTGGGAATCATCCTGCGTATCGTGGATTTTCAGGAGCCAGCTGGCCACTCCCAGCCACAGGCCCCCAAACACAAACTGTGGGCCTTTTCCCTGGCAAACAAAACTCACCCGCCCCGCTCCTGGCTGGCAGATTGCAGGAGCCACTTGGCTCTATCAAACCAGCCCGACTCGGCACTGGTGCCACCTTTCATCTGGGAACCATCCTCCGTATCGTGGATTTTCAGAAGTCAGCCGGCCACTCCCAGCCACAGGCCCCCAAACACAAACTAAGGCCCTTTTCCCTGCAAGTAAAACTGACCTGCCCATCTTCTGGCTGGCAGATTGCAGGAGCCACTTGGCTCTATCAAACCAGCCCGACTTGGCACTGGTGCCCCCTTGGGTCTGGGAACCATCCTGCGTATCGTGGATTTTCAGGAGCCAGCCGGTCATTCCCAGCCACTCGCCCCCGAAAACAAACCACGGCCCTTTTCCCTGGCAAACAAAACTCACCCACCCCGCTTCTGGCTGGCAGATTGCAGGACACACATGGCGCTATCAAACCAGCCGGCTTGCCACTTGTGCCACCTTTCCTCTGGGAACCATCCTGCGTATCGTGGATTTTCAGGAGCCAGCCGGCCATTCCTAGCCACAGGCCCCCAAACAAAAGCTATGGTCCTTTTCCCTGGATGTAAAACTGACCTGCCCATCTTCTGGCTGGCAGATTGCAGGAGCCACATGGCTCTATCAAACCAGCCCGACTCGGCACTGGTGCCACCTTGGGTCTGGGAATCATCCTGCGTATCGTGGATTTTCAGGAGCCAGCCGGCCACTCCCAGCCACAGGCCCCCAACACAAACCATGGCCTTTTACCCTGGCAAACAAAACTGACCCGCCCCGCTTCTGCCTGGCAGATTGCAGGAGCCACATGGCTCTACCAAACCAGACCGACTTGGCAGTGGTTCCAACTTGGGTCTGGGAAGCATCCTGCGTATCATGGATTTTCAGGAGCCAACCGGCGACTCCCAGCCTCAGGCCCCAAACAAAAACTACCGGCCCTTTTCCCTGGAAATAAAACTGACCTGCCCATCTTCTGGCTGGCAGATTGCAGGAGCCACTTGGCTCTATCAAACCAGCCCGACTCGGCACTGGTGCCACCATTCATCTGGGAACCATCCTGTGTATCATGGATTTTCAGGTGCCAGCTTTCCACTCCCAGCCACAGGCCCCCGAACACAAACTACAGCCTTTTTCCCTGGAAGTAAAACTGACCTACCCATCTTCTGGCTGGCAGATTGCAGGAGCCACTTGGCTCCATCAAACCAGCCCGACTTGGCACTGGTGCTACCTTTCATCTGAGAACCATCCTGCGTATCGTGGATTTTCAGGAGCCAGCCGGCCATTCCCAGCCACAGGCCCCCGAAAACACACCACGGCCATTTTCCCTGGCAAACAAAACTCACCCACCCCGCTCCTGGCTGGCAGATTGCAGGAGCCACATGGCTCTATCAAACCAGCCCAACTCGGCACTGCTGCCACCTTGGGTCTGGGAACCATCATGCGCGGCGTGGATTTTAAGGAGCCAGCCGGCGATTCCCAGCCACAGGCCCCCAAACACAAACTATGGGCCTTTTCCCTGGCAAACAAAACTCACACACCCTGCTTCTGGCTGGCAGATTGCAGGAGCCACATGGCTCTATCAAACCAGCCCAACTCGGCACTGGTGCCACCTTTCATCTGGGAACCATCATGCGCGGCGTGGTTTTCAAGGAGCCAGCCGGCCATTCCGAGCCACAGACCCCCAAACACAAACTACGGCCCTTTTCCCTGGAAGTAAAACTGACCTGCCCATCTTCTGGCTGTCAGATTGCAGTAGCCACTTGGTATTATCACACCAGCCCGACTTGGCACTGGTGCCATTATTCATTTGGGAACCATCCTGCGTATCGGGGATTTTCAGGAGCCAGCCGGACATTCGAGGCCACAGGCCCCCAAACACAAATTATGGCCCTTTTCCCTGGAAGTAAAACTGACCTGCCCATCTTCTGGCTGGCAGATTGCAGGAGCCGCTTGGCTCTATCAAACCAGCCCGACTTGGCTCTGCTGCCCCCTTGGGTCTGGGAACCATCCTGCGTATCGTGGATTTTCAGGAGCCAGCCGGCCACTCCCAGCCACAGGCCCCCAACACACACCACGGCCCTTTACCCTGGCAAAGAAAACTGACCCGCCCCGCTTCTGGCTGGCAGATTGCAGGAGCCACTTGGCTCTATCGAACCAGCCCGACTCGGCACTGGTTCCCCTTTGGTCTGGGAATCATCCTGCGTATCGTGGATTTTCAGGAGCCAGCTGGCCACTCCCAGCCACAGGCCCCCAAACACAAACTGTGGGCCTTTTCCCTGGCAAACAAAACTCACCCACCCCGCTCCTGGCTGGCAGATTGCAGGAGTCACTTGGCTCTATCAAACCAGCCCGACTCGGCACTGGTGCCACCTTTCATCTGGGAACCATCCTCCGTATCGTGGATTTTCAGAAGTCAGCCGGCCACTCCCAGCCACAGGCCCCCAAACACAAACTAAGGCCCTTTTCCCTGCAAGTAAAACTGACCTGCCCATCTTCTGGCTTGCAGATTGCAGGAGCCACTTGGCTCTATCAAACCAGCCCGACTTGGCACTGGTGCCCCCTTGGGTCTGGGAACCATCCTGCGTATCGTGGATTTTCAGGAGCCAGCCGGTCATTCCCAGCCACTCGCCCCCTAAAACAAACCACGGCCCTTTTCCCTGGCAAACAAAACTCACCCACCCCGCTTCTGGCTGGCAGATTGCAGGACACACATGGCGCTATCAAACCAGCCGGCTTGGCACTTGTGCCACCTTTCATCTGGGAACCATCCTGCGTATCGTGGATTTTCAGGAGCCAGCCGGCCATTCCTAGCCACAGGCCCCCAAACAAAAGCTATGGTCCTTTTCCCTGGATGTAAAACTGACCTGCTCATCTTCTGGCTGGCAGATTGCAGGAGCCACTTGGCTCTATCAAACCAGCCCGACTCGGCACTGGTGCCACCTTGGGTCTGGGAATCATCCTGCGTATCGTGGATTTTCAGGAGCCAGCCGGCCACTCCCAGCCACAGGCCCCCAACACAAACCATGGCCTTTTACCCTGGCAAACAAAACTGACCCGCCCCGCTTCTGCCTGGCAGATTGCAGGAGCCACTTGGCTCTATCAAACCAGCTCGACTCGGCACTGGTGCCACCTTGGGTCTGGGAATCATCCTGCGTATCGTGGATTTTCAGGAGCCAGCCGGCCACTCCCAGCCACAGGCACCCAAACACAAACTACCGGCCCTTTTCCCTGCAAGTAAAACTGACCTGCCCATCTTCTGGCTGGCAGATTGCAGGAGCCACTTGGCTTTATCAAACCAGCCCAACTTGTCACTGGTGCCACATTTCATCTGGGAACCATCCTGCGTATCGTGGATTATCAGGAGCCAGCCGGCCACTCCCAGCCACAGGCCCCCAAATACAAACTACGGCCCTTTTCCCTGGAAGTAAAACTGACCTGCCCATCTTCTGGCTGGCAGATTTCAGGAGCCACTTGGCTCTATCAAACCAGCTCGACTCGGCAATGGTGCCCCTTTGGTCTGGGAATCATCCTGCGTATAGTGGATTTTCAGGAGCCAGCCAGCCAATCCCAGCCACAGGCCCCAAACACAACCTACCGGCCCTTTTCCCTGCAAGTAAAACTGACCTGCCCATCTTCTGGCTGGCAGATTGCAGGAGCCACTTGGTACTCTCAAACCAGCCCGACTTGGCACTGGTGCCATTTTTCATTTGGGAAGCATCTTGCGTATCGTGGATTTTCAGGAGCCAGCCGGCCACTCCCAGCCACAGGCCCCCAAACAAAATCTACGGCCCTTTTCCCTGGAAGTAAAACTGACCTGCCCATCTTCTGGCTGGCAGATTGCAGGAGCCACTTGGCTCCATCAAACCAGCCCGACTTGGCACTTGTGCCACCTTTCATCTGGGAACCAACCGGCGCGGAGTGGATTTTAAGGAACCAGCCGGCCATTCCCGGCCACAGGCCCCGGAAAACAAACCACGGCCCTTTTCCCTGGCAAACAAAACTCACCCACCCCGCTTCTGGCTGGCAGATTGCAGGAGCCACTTGGTACTATCAAACCAGCCCGACTTTGCGGTGGTTCCAAATTGGCTCTGGGAACCATCCAGCGCGGATTGGATTTTAAGCCGCCAGCCGGCCACTCCCAGCCCCAGGCCCCAAACACAAACTTCCGGCCCTTTTGCCGGGAAGTAAAACTGAACTGCTCATCTTCTGGCTGGCAGATTGCAGGAGCCACTTGGTACTATCAAACCAGCCCGACTTGGCTGTGGTTCCAACTTGGGTCTGGGAACCATCCTGCGCGGCGTGGATTTTAAGCCACCAGCGTGCCACTCCCAGCCTCAGGCCCCCAAACACAAACTACCGTCCCTTTTCCCTGGAAGTAAAACTGACCTGCCCATCTTCTGGCTGGCAGATTGCAGGAGCCACATGGCTCGATCAAAACAGCCCGACTCGGCACTGGTGCCCCCTTGGGTCTGGGAACAATCCTGCGCGGCGTGGATTTTAAGGAGCCAGCCGGCCATTCCAGGCTACAGGCCCCGGAAAAAAAACCACGTCCCATTTCCCTGGCAAACAAAACTCACCCACCCCGCTTCTGGCTGGCAGATTGCAGGAGCCACTTGGCTCTATCAAACCAGCCCGACTTGGCAGTGGTTCCAACTTGGGTCTGGGAACCATCCTGCGCGTCGTGGATTTTAAGAAGCGAGGGGGACGTTCCCATCCACAGGCCCCCGAAAACTAACCACGGCCGTTTTCCATCGTAGTAAAACTGACCTGCCCATCTTCTGGCTGGCAGATTGCAGGAGCCACTTGGCTCTATCAAACCAGCCCGACTTGGCACTGTTGCCACCTTTCATCTGGGAACCATCCTGCGTATCGTGGATTTTCAGGAGCCAGCCGGCCACTCCCAGCCACAGGACCCCAAACACAAACTACGGCCCTATTCCCTGGAAGTAAAACTGACCTGCCCATCTTCTGGCTGGCAGATTGCTGGAGCCACTTGGTACTATCAAACAAACCCGACTCGGCACTGGTTCCCTCTTGGGTCTGGGAACCATCCAGCGCGGCCTGGATTTTAAGCCGCCAGCCGGCCACTCCCAGCCACAGGCACCGAACACAAACCACGGCCTTTTTCCCGGGCAAACAAAGCTCACCCGCCCCGCTTCTGGCTGGCAGATTGCAGGAGCCACTTGGCTCTATCGAACCAGCCCGACTCGGCACTGGTGCCACCTTTCATCTGGGAACCATCCTGCGTATCGTGGATTTTCAGGAGCCAGCCGGCCACTACCAGCCACAGGCCCCCAAACACAGACTACGGCCCTTTTCCCTGGAAGTAAAACTGACCTGCCCATCTTCTGGCTGGCAGATTGCAGGAGCCACTTGGTACTATCATTCCAGCCCGACTTGGCACTGGTGCCATTTTTCATTTGGGAGCCATCCTGCGTATCGTGGATTTTCAGGAGCCAGCCGGCCACTGCCAGCCACAGGCCCCCAAACACAAACTACGGCCCTTTTCCCTGGAAGTAAAACTGACCTGCCCATCTTCTGGATGGCAGATTGCAAGAGCCACTTGGCTCTATCAAACCAGGCTGACTCGGCACTTGTGCCACCTTTCTTTTGGAAGCATCTTGCGTATCGTGGATTTTCAGGAGCCAGCCTGCCACTGCCTGCCACAGGCCCCCAACAGAAACCACCACCCCATTACCTGGAAACAAAATTCAGCCGCCCCACTTCTTGCTGGCAGATTGCAGGGGCTACTCTGTATTATCAAACCATCACGACTTGGCACTGGTGCCACCTTTTATCTGGGAACCACCCTGCGTATCGAGGATTTTGAGGAGCCTGCCGGCCACTCCCAGCCCCTGGCCCGGAAACACAAACCACAGCCCTTTTCCCTGGAAACAAAACTAGACAAATCTGGGACTTTTTTACCGACTAAAATTTTTTTAATAATCTCGTCATAATAATAGATTTCTAGAAGAAATTTTTATAATCTTTCTTAGTGTTGAGAAAGTCCAGGACTGAGGTCTTTTTCTTCCCTTATCAATATTGCAACGAAATTGATAAATAAAGACCAACTCTTTATTTTTCTTTTTAACCCAAGGAAATAATTCCCATTCATTAATCCATTTTGTGGACCAATATTTGCCATTCTGATGTAAGTTGTCACTTCTTTACAATAGACATTCTGTGACTATGTTGACAAGTCTTGGGTGATGATCCTAACTGGTCTTAGGTACACATAGGGGGAAATTTCCTCAGCCAGTGTCAGTCCTAAGCATGCGTATCAGAAGATCTTTCTATAGCTGGGAATTTTCCCATGAAAGGGATTCAGTTAGGGAAGAGACACTTGTCCCAGAGTTTTACATTCTTCTTGAACACTGCTTAAGGAACATGGATCCCATGTCCATTTGGATCTCTGTCTGCACAGAACTTTGTCATGCCAGTGCTTGAAATGCATCTCGAAGAGAATTCACTACACAGAATGAATGAGAGTGGTAGGGCTCAGTGGGGCTCACCAGGCCCAACGCCCCTGTTAAAGCAGGATACCTAGAGCCTCTTGCCCGGGATTCTATCTGGGTGTACTTTTAATGTCTTCTAAGATCCAGGCTTCAGAAGCTTTCTGGGCAGTCTGTGCCGCGGTTCAGTCACCCTCACAGTAAAACATCATTTGGTGATGTTCATAGGCAATCTCCTGTATTTCAGTGTGTGCCCACTGCCTCTTGTCTTTTCACTCAGCATCACTTAAAAGACACTGGTTCCCTCCCTTTTGCATTATTGCTTCCCGTATGTATGTGTGCAGCCATGTAGAGAAATGTAAAAACCTCCCTGAAGGCCACGCAGACAATATTCCCTTCATCTACCAGTCAAGTTGATTCATCAGAGGTGTTGAAAAAGTTGTTCAGCATGAAATTCCCCAGGAAAATCCACGCCGAGTACATTGCTTTGTCCTCCTTCATATGCCAGGCAAGGCTTTCAGGAATAGCTGCCCCATCAACTTTGTAGGGATAAAAAAGAGGCTGGCTGATTTGTACTTTTCCGAGTCCTCCTAATTGCCATTTTTGAAGAGGGCAGTCTTTTGCTTTCATGCATTCTTAGCTACGGAAAACTCCATACTTTCGTCTTTAGCGTTTCTTGTCCTCTTCAACTTCGCAAAAAGTTTTTCCACTATGTCTGGCAAGGAGAATCTGGGTCAGGGCTGAAAACATCTCCCATGGTGTTGTACATGTTGCAGAGAAGTCTGCAGAGTGTTTTGCAGGAAGAAAAAGAAAGATGTCCAAAACACCTTCCAACCGAATGTTCATGTGTTTGGAAAAGCTGGAGAGTTGTAAGGAACTGTTTTCTATCAGTTTGCAACCTGCGCACACTATCCCAGTGTTGTGCAGCTTCATTCTCACCTTTCCGAAGCTACTGCTCCCTACGGCTTCCGGAGGCGAAGACGAGGTTTCTTCGAGCAAATGGGATTGTACCGGAGCCAATGCTCTAAAGTGCGGCGGCTTCTGCCGAAATGTGCCCGGGACGGGCGCTTACCTCCGGGGACATCCGTACCTTCTTCTATCGGGACTTTTGTGGTCTACATCACTGCAAAAAGCTTTTCCACTATGTTAGGCAAGGAGAAACTGTGCCTGCACAGAAAACATCTCTCATGGTGTTTTTCATGTTGCACAGAGCTCTGCTGAGTGTTTTGCACGATGAAAAAGAAAGTTTTCCAAAACACCTTCCAATCGAATGTTCATGTGTTTGGAAAAGGTAGAAGTCGTAAAATACTGTTTTTTATCAGTTGGCAAGCTGCACACACTACCCAGTGATGTGCAGCTTCATTCTACACCTTTTGAAAGCAGCCGCTCTCTCCGGCTCCCGGAGGCGAAGAATCGGCTTCTTCGCGCAAAGGCGATTGTGCCGGTCACAGTGCACTCCAGTGCGGTGGCTTCTTCCGAAATGCGCCCGGGCCCGGCGCTTAGCTCCGGGGAACTCTGTATTTCGACTTTAGCGTCTCTTGTGTTCTACATCACTACTAAAAGCATTTCCACTCTGTCTGGCAAGTAGAAACTGTGCCTGCACAGAAAACATCTCCCATCGTGTTTTACATGTTGCACAGAGCTCTGCTGAGTGTTTTGCACGAAGAAAATAAAGTTGTTGAAAACACCTTCCAATCGAATATTCATATGTTTGGAAAAGGTAGGAAAGTGGTAAGGTACTGTTTTCTATCAGTTTGCAACCTGCGCACACTATCCCCGTATTGTGCAGCTACATTCCCACCTTTCCGAAGCAGCCGCTCTCTCCGGCTCGCGGAGGCAAGGAAGCGGCTTCTTCGCGCAAAGGCGATTGTGCCGGTCACAGTGGACTCCAGTGCGGCGGCTTCGGCCGAAATGTGCCCGGGACCGGCGCTTACCTCCGGGGACATCCGTACCTTCTTCTTTCGGGACTTTTGTGGTCTACATCACTGCAAAAAGCTTTTCCACTATGTTAGGCAAGGAGAAACTGTGCCTGCACAGAAAAAATCTCTCATGGTGTTTTACATGTTGCAGAGAGCTCTGCTGAGTGTTTTGCACGAAGAAAAAGAAAGTTGTCCAAAACACCTTCCAATCGAATGTTCATGTGTTTGGAAAAGGTAGGAGAGTGGTAAGGTACTGTTTTTTATCAGTTGGCAAGCTGCACACACTATCCCAGTGATGTGCAGCTTCATTCTACACCTTTTGAAAGCAGCCGCTCTCTCCGGCTCCCGGAGGCGAAGAATCGGCTTCTTCGCGCAAAGGCGATTGTGCCGGTCACAGTGCACTCCAGTGCGGCGGCTTCGTCCGAAATGTGCCCGGGCCCGGCGCTTAGCTCCGGGGAACTCTGTATTTCGACTTTAGCGTCTCTTGTGTTCTACATCACTACTAAAAGCATTTCCACTATGTCTGGCAGGTAGAAACTGTGCCTGCACAGAAAACATCTCCCATCATGTTTTACATGTTGCAGAGAGCTCTGCTGAGTGTTTTGCACGAAGAAAATAAAGTTGTTGAAAACACCTTCCAACCGAATATTCATATGTTTGGAAAGATAGGAAAGTGGTAAGGTACTGTTTTCTATCAGTTTGCATGCTGCGCACACTATCCCAGTATTGTGCAGCTTCATTCTTCTCCTTTTGAAAGCAGCCGCTCTCTCTGGCTCACGGAGACGAAGAGGCGGCTTCTTTGCGCAAAGGCGATTGTGCCGGTCCAGTGCACTCCAGGGCGGCGGCTTCTGACGAAATGTGCCTGGGCCCGGCGCTCACCTCCGGGGAGCTCCATATTTCGTCTTTAGCGTCTTTAAGGGTCTACATCACTGCAAAACGCTTTTCCACTATGTCTGGTAATGAGAAACTGTGCCTGCACAGAAAACATCTCTCATGGTGTTTTACATGTTGCAGAGAGCTCTGCTGAGTGTTTTGCACGAAGAAAAAGAAAGTTTTCCAAAACACCTTCCAATCGAATGTTCATGTGTTTGGAAAAGGTAGGAGTGGTAAGGTACTGTTTTTTATCAGTTGGCAAGCTGCACACACCATCCCAGTGATGTGCAGCTTCATTCTACACCTTTTGAAAGCAGCCGCTCTCTCCGGCTCCCGGAGGCGAAGAATCGGCTTCTTCGCGCAAAGGCGATTGTGCCGGTCACAGTGCACTCCAGTGCGGCGGCTTCTTCCGAAATGCGCCCGGGCCCTGCGCTTAGCTCCGGGGAACTCTGTATTTCGACTTTAGCGTCTCTTGTGTTCTACATCACTACTAAAAGCATTTCCACTATGTCTAGCAAGTAGAAACTGTGCCTGCACAGAAAACATCTCCCATCATGTTTTACATGTTGCAGAGAGCTCTGCTGAGTGTTTTGCACGAAGAAAATAAAGTTGTTGAAAACACCTTCCAACCGAATATTCATATGTTTGGAAAAGGTAGGAAAAAGGTAAGGTACTGTTTTCTATCAGTTTGCAAGCTGCGCACACTATCCCAGTGTTGTGCAGCTTCATTCTTCTCCTTTTGAAAGCAGCCGCTCTCTCTGGCTCCCGGAGACGAAGAGGCGCTCGGGACCGGCGCTTAGCTCCGGGGACATACGTACCTTCCTCTGTAGGGACTTTTGTGGTCTACATCACTGCAAAACGCTTTTCCACTATGTCTGCTAATGAGAAACTGTGCCTCACAGAAAACATCTCCCGTGGTGTTTTGCATGTTGCAGAGAGCTCTGCAGAAGTTTAAGCAAGAAGAAAAAGAAAGTTTTCCAAAACACCTTCCAATCGAATGTTCATGTGTTTGGAAAAGGTAGGAGAGTGGTAAGGTAGTGTTTTTTATCAGTTTGCAATCTGCGCACACTATCCCAGTCTTGTGCAGCTTCATTCTACACCTTTTGAAAGCAGACTCTCTCTCCGGCTCGGGGAGGCAAGGAAGCGTCTTCTTCGCTCAAAGGCGATTGGTCCGGTCACAGTGCACTCCAGTGCGGCGGCATCTTCCGAAATGTGCCTGGGACCGACGCTTAGCTCCGGGGAGCTCCATATTTCGACTTTAGCGTCTTTTGTGGTCTACATCACTGCAAAAAGCTTTTCCACTATGTTAGGCAAGGAGAAACTGTGCCTGCACAGAAAACATCTCTCATGGTGTTTTACATGTTGCACAGAGCTCTGCTGAGTGTTTTGCACGAAGAAAAAGAAAGTTGTCCAAAACACCTTCCAATCAAATATTCATGTGTTTGGAAAAGGTAGGAAAGTGGTAACGTAGTGTTTTCTAAAAGTTTGCAAGCTGCGCACACTATCCCAGTGTTGTGCAGCTTCATTCTTCACCTTCCGAAGCAGCCGCTCTCTCCGGCTCCCGGAGACGAAGAATCGGCTTCTTTGCGCAAAGGCGATTGTGCCGGTCACAGTGCACTCCAGTTCGGCGGCTTCGGCCTAAATGTGCCCGGGACCGACGCTTAGCTCCGGGGAGCTCCATATTTCGTCTTTAGCGTCTTTTGAGGTCTACATCATTGCAAAAATCCTTTCCACTATGTCTGGCATGGAGAAACTGTGCCAGCACAGAAAACATCTCTCCTGGTGTTATACATGTTGCAGAGAGGTCTGCTGAGTGTTTTGCACGAAGAAAATAAAGTTGTTGGAAACACCTTCCGACCCAATATTCATATGTTTGGAAAAGGTAGGAAAGTGGTAAAGTACTGTTTTCTATCAGTTTGCAACCTGCGCACACTATCCCAGTGTTGTGCAGCTTCATTCCCACCTTTCCGAAGCAGCCGCTCTCTCCGGCTCGCGGAGGCAAGGAAGCGGCTTCTTCGCGCCAAGGCGATTGTGCCGGTCACAGTGCACTCCAGTTCGGCGTCATGTGCCGAAATGGCCCGGGACCGGCGCTTACCTCCGGGGACATCCGTACCTTCTTCTTTCGGGACTTTTGTGGTCTACATCACTGCAAAAAGCTTTTCCACTATGTTAGGCAAGGAGAAACTGTGCCTGCACAGAAAACATCTCTCATGGTGTTTTACATGTTTCAGAGAGCTCTGCTGAGTGTTTTGCACGAAGAAAAAGAAAGTTGTCCAAAACACCTTCCAATCGAATGTTCATGTGTTTGGAAAAGGTAGGAGAGTGGTAAGGTACTGTTTTTTATCAGTTGGCAAGCTGCACACACTATCCCAGTGATGTGCAGCTTCATTCTACACCTTTTGAAAGCAGCCGCTCTCTCCGGCTCCCGGAGGCGAAGAATCGGCTTCTTCGCGCAAAGGCGATTGTGCCGGTCACAGTGCACTCCAGTGCGGCGGCTTCGGCCGAAATGTGCCCGGGCCCGGCGCTTAGCTCCGGGGAACTCTGTATTTCGACTTTAGCGTCTCTTGTGTTCTACATCACTACTAAAAGCATTTCCACTATGTCTGGCAGGTAGAAACTGTGCCTGCACAGAAAACATCTCCCATCATGTTTTACATGTTGCAGAGAGCTCTGCTGAGTGTTTTGCACGAAGAAAATAAAGTTGTTGAAAACACCTTCCAACCGAATATTCATATGTTTGGAAAGATAGGAAAGTGGTAAGGTACTGTTTTCTATCAGTTTGCATGCTGCGCACACTATCCCAGTATTGTGCAGCTTCATTCTTCTCCTTTTGAAAGCAGCCGCTCTCTCTGGCTCACGGAGACGAAGAGGCGGCTTCTTTGCGCAAAGGCGATTGTGCCGGTCCAGTGCACTCCAGAGCGGCGGCTTCTGACGAAATGTGCCTGGGCCCGGCGCTCACCTCCGGGGAGCTCCATATTTCGTCTTTAGCGTCTCTAAGGGTCTACATCACTGCAAAACGCTTTTCCACTATGTCTGGTAATGAGAAACTGTGCCTGCACAGAAAACATCTCTCATGGTGTTTTACATGTTGCAGAGAGCTCTGCTGAGTGTTTTGCACGAAGAAAAAGAAAGTTTTCCAAAATACCTTCCAATCGAATGTTCATGTGTTTGGAAAAGGTAGGAGTGGTAAGGTACTGTTTCTTATCAGTTGGCAAGCTGCACACACCATCCCAGTGATGTGCAGCTTCATTCTACACCTTTTGAAAGCAGCCGCTCTCTCCGGCTCCCGGAGGCGAAGAATCGGCTTCTTCGCGCAAAGGCGATTGTGCCGGTCACAGTGCACTCCAGTGCGGCGGCTTCTTCCGAAATGCGCCCGGGCCCTGCGATTAGCTCCGGGGAACTCTGTATTTCGACTTTAGCGTCTCTTGTGTTCTACATCACTACTAAAAGCATTTCCACTATGTCTAGCAAGTAGAAACTGTGCCTGCACAGAAAACATCTCCCATCATGTTTTACATGTTGCAGAGAGCTCTGCTGAGTGTTTTGCACGAAGAAAATAAAGTTGTTGAAAACACCTTCCAACCGAATATTCATATGTTTGGAAAAGGTAGGAAAAAGGTAAGGTACTGTTTTCTATCAGTTGGCAAGCTGCACACACCATCCCAGTGATGTGCAGCTTCATTCTACACCTTTTGAAAGCAGCCGCTCTCTCCGGCTCCCGGAGGCGAAGAGGCGGCTTCTTCGCGCAAAGGCGATTGTGCCGGGCACAGTGCACTCCAGTGCGGCGGCATCTGCCGAAATGTGCCCGGGACCGGCGCTTACCTCCGGGGAGCTCCATATTTCGTCTTTAGCGTCTTTTGTGGTCTATATCATTGCAAAGATCCTTTCCACTATGTCTGGCATGGAGAAACTGTGCCTGCCCAGAAAACATCTCCCGTGGTGTTTTACATGTTGCAGAGAGCTCTGCTGAGTGTTTTGCACGAAGAAAAAGAAAGTTTTCCAAAACACCTTCCAACCGTATGCTCACGTGTTTGGTAAAGGTAGGAGAGTTATAAGGTACTGTTTTTTATCAGTTGGCAAGCTGCTCACACTATCCCAGTGTTGTGCAGCCTTATTCTCACCTTTCCGAAGCTACTGGTCTCTCCGGCACCCGGAGGCGAAGAATCGGCTTCTTCGCGCATTGGCTATTGTACCGGTCACAGCGCTCTCCAGTGCCGCGGCATCTGCCGAAATGTGCCCGGGACCGGGGCATAGCTCCGGGGAGCTGCGTACCTTCGTCTTTCGCGTCTTTTGTGGTCTACATCATTGCAAAAATCTTTTCCACTATGTCTGGCAAGGAAAAACTGTGCCAGCATAGAAAACATCTCCCATCGGATTTTACATGTTGCAGGGAAGTCTGCAGTGTGTTTTGCAGGAAGAAAAAGAAAGTTGTCCAAAACACTTTCCAACAGAATGTTCATGTGTTTGGAAAAGGTGGAGAGTGGTAAGGTACTGTTTTGGATCAGTGTGCAAGCTGTGCACACAATCCCAGTGTTGTGCAGCTTCATTCTTCAGCTTTCAGAGGTAGCCGCTCTCTCCGGCTTCCAGAGGCGAAGAAGCGGCTTCTTCGCGCAAAGGCGATTGTGCTGGTCACAGTGCACTGCAGACGGCGGCTTCTTCCGAAATGTGCCCCGTATCTGCTCATAGCTCCGGGCGTCTCTGCAACTTCCAATTCCGTTTTTGGTCTTGGCAATGCAAATGGTTTACTTGCAGCAATAGGATGGGACAATGAACTGGACTTTTTGCTTTTAGAGAGAAGCTAATGAAAAAGTTTCACCAGGATCAGAGCAGGTTGTAAAACAGAAAAATTGTCATGAAAAGAAGCCAGCCTTGTGCCCTTAGATTTGCTAGCTGTGTTTGAACAACATGAAATGTGTCAACTCGGTGTTCCTGGGTATCACATCAGTAACAGGTACTTCAGTTGCTGAATTTCTCTCGTCAAGTTAAGAAGAGAATCCAAGGAATTGTGATTTCATGCTCACAATTCACCCTATGGTGCCGAAAGGTGAAAAAGGGGTGGAAGGTGCACGGGTCAACTAACTTGAATGGCCTATGTAAATCAGCGGCCACTGATTTCCTGAAGGCTTCAACAGGTCAGTTGCCTATGTTTTTCTTGGAATTGTTTTAACCTTCGGTCATGTTTTTCTTGGGATTCTTTTACCCTTTCCCTATTAGTTCAGCCTTTGGTCTCCAGCCTTTGCTGACATTTCAAGTATCTCGGTAGCCTGGAAATGTGTTGTCTTAATTGCTGACATCATTATTCCCTTCAAAGGGTTGTTTGCCTCAAGTCTCAGTTTTGCTGGTTCTCTGCTAGTTGATTGTCAGAGGGCAGCAGGTGTTGTGTAGGAGCAAGTACACAAACCCATAGCTGGCTTTTCTTTTGATTTGGCCTGTGTAGCTAATGGAATGACTGAACATCTGTGAGAGGCTTTTCTCTCCCCGTTAGGTTTCACTGGAAGGGCAGATGCAAATCGTCTACCTGAAGTCTTGGCACAGAAGAAAGTAGTGGTTTGCTGCTGCATCTAGCTAGAAGCTTACAAAAGGAAGGCCTTGGGCTGAGGTCCATTCCATTGGCTAAGTAGAAAAGGACTGTGGGAAGGTGAGGCAGCTGAATTAGAGGTAGATCAACAAGTTCTAGAACGGTCGTGTGTTCAAAGCCTGGTGTATGGTGGTTGGTTGAATGGTGTTTGTTATGGCTTAAAGCTATGGAACTGATAAAGGCAAAGTTGCAAGAAAGCAGCTCTCCTTTGCATCTTGCTGGGGACTCTGCTTCACCACGGACCCTCAACTCCAAGTTCGCCAAGGAGATGATCAGTAGGACTGTTGCAGAGCTGCTGTGTGCATCTGAATGGAACGGCAGAGAGTGAAGCGCTGGACATTTCTGGCTTTAGTCCAATGCTGCTGCATTGGTGCCAGTTTAGTTGGTTTTCCATCAGTGGCCTTTCTGTCTAGAAGTACACTGCCCAGTGTACTTCTTTCCTAGTCTTTCTAGCATGTGATGCCGTTTCCTTCCTGTTGTTTTCATACCTTCCTTCAGTTGAAAGGATGATACAATCTTTCCATTTTGAAGATCCCTGTTAGGAAACACTATGCAAGAGGAGTCATCGCTCCCTTTTCTTCAGCCTCCTTTGTCATTTTCAGAGACTCATTTCAAATTTCTGCTAATGTCAAGACCAATACTGAGATTACCTAGCAGGGTTGGCACTCTCAGCTGCTTTCTTCTTTCATGCTGCTTCATACTGGATGTGACTTAAAAGGCCTCGTTTTGTCATCTGCATTCTGCTGTGATCCAAAGCTAAATATTCCAGGCGTGTGAACACAAAAAGAACTCCTAGGCTTTTGCAAGAACTAGCCCAGGAGGATGTGTGTTCAAGTTGATCTCTACAGTGTTTCAGAAAAAAGGAGATTGTACTGTCTTCTTGTGTACTCTCTTCTTGTGCTCTCATGCCTTGCATGTCCTAGTTAATCTACCGGCGTGACTCATTTGGCATCATCTCATGGTACAAATTCTGCATAGTTTCGTGTCCTTACAAATGCCAGTTGCCAAGGAGCCTATCTGACCATTCAAGGGGCAAAGAATTGTAAGGCTGGCAAGTTCAGTTGCTGAAACTGGAAGTCATGCCATATCAAAGTGACAGAGGAAATCCATTGATCTAGGACTTTCAGCTGGACACCTCTGAGAATAGCAGCTTGTCAGCAATGACACAGCCATCTTCCTAGCTGTATTCCAGAAAGAGGAAAGGGACACCTTCAATGATTAATATGTTTGGCATGAGAAAAACGCAAGAAATGCACCGGAAATTACTTTAGTCAGATAAAGTGCGTTTCTCTAGTGAGAATTTTGCACTTGCTCTTTCTTGTCTGCGCCTCTACTTTTCACAGAAGACAGGGGAGCATTTCATTAGTATTGTTCTTTTGTTTTCTTTCGTTGGCCTCCCTCTTTCCACCTGCAATTAACAAATTTGCCTTTGTTTACTGGCTTCTCTTACTTTACTACGAGAATTTTACATTAGGTCAACTTACATAATGGTCAAAGTTCTCAGACAGTGGAGAGAAGTAGAAGGTAGAGAAAAAAGAAAAAAACAAATCCAGAAAAATAGACAAATTTTAACAGTCTTCTGTGAGAACATTAGGACACAAGATTACTTTGAACTGAGCAACGCAGGGGATATTTGACGCAGTCAAATCAGGCCGACATTGCACTGGAGCCAGCAAGGGTCTGGAAACCATCCTGCGTATCGTGGATTTTCAGGAGCCAGCTGCCCCTACCAGCTACAGGACGCCAAACACAAACGACGGCCCTTTTCCCTGAAAAAAAACTCAGCTGCCCCGCTTCTGGATGGCAGATTGCAGGAGTCACATGGTAATACACGACTTGGTATTGGTGCCACCATTCATCTGGAAACAATGCTGCCCGGCGTGGATTTTCAGGAGCCAGCCGGCCATCCCCAGCCTCAGGCCCCCAAACTCAAAATACGGCCCATTTCCCAGGCAAACAAAACTCAGCCACGCCGCTTCTGGCTGGCAGATTGCAGGAGGCACATGGCTCTATCAAACCAGCCCGACTTAACAGTGGTGCCAACTTCGGTATGGAAATCATCCTGCGTAAAGTGGATTTTCAGGAGCCAGGCGGCCATTCCAGGCCACAGGCCCCGGAAAAAAAACCACGGCCCTTTTCCCTGGCAAACAAAACTCACCCACCCCGCTTCTGGCTGGCAGATTGCAGGAGTCACTTGGTTCTATCAAACCAGCCCGACTCTGCACTGGTGCCACCTTTCATCGGGGAACCATCCTGCGTATCGTGGATTTTCAGGAGCCAGCCAGCCACTGCCAGCCACAGGCCCCCAAACACAAACTACGGCCCTTTTTCCTGGAAGTAAAACTGACCTGCCCATCTTCTGGCTGGCAGATTGCAGGAGCCACTTGGCTCCATCAAACCAGCCCGACTTGGCACTGGTGCCATTTTTCATTTGGGAGCCATCCTGCGTATCGTGGATTTTCAGGAGCTAGCCGGCCATTCCAGGCCACAGGCCCCGGAAAAAAAACCACGGCCCTTTTCCTGGCAAACAAAACTGACCCGCCCCGCTTCTGGCTGGCAGATTGCAGGAGCCACTTGGCTCTATCAAAGCAGCCCGACTCGGCTCTGGTGCCCCTTTGGTCTGGGAATCATCCTGCGTATCGTGGATTTTCAGGAGCCAGCCGGCCACTCCCAGCCACAGGCCCCAAACACACACTACCGGCCCTCTTCCCCGGAAGTAAAACTGACCTGCCCATCTTCTGGCTGGCAGATTGCAGGAGCCACATGACTCTATCAAACCAGCCTCAGTTGGCAGTGGTTCCAACTTGGGTCTGGGAACCATCCTGCGCGGCGTGGATTTTAAGAAGCCAGGCGGCCGTTCCCAGCCACAGGCCCCCGAAAACTAACCATGGCCCTTTTCCATGGAAGTAAAACTGACCTGCCCATCTTCTGGCTGGCAGATTGCAGGAGCCACTTGGTACTATCAAACCAACCCGATTCGCACTGGTACACCCTTGGGTCTGGGAACCATCCAGAGCGGCGTGCATTTTAAGCCGCCAGCCGGCCACTCCCAGCCACAGGCCCCCAAGCACAGACTACGGCTTTTTCCCTGGCAAACAAAACTTACCCACCCCGCTCCTGGCTGACAGATTGCAGGAGTCACTTGGCTCTATCAAACCAGCCCGACTCGGCTCTGGTGCCCCTTTGGTCTGGGAATCATCCTGCGTATCGTGGATTTTCAGGAGCCAGCCGGCCACTCCCAGCCTCAGGCCCCCAAACACACACTACCGGCCCTCTTCCCTGGAAGCAAAAATGACCTGTCCATCTTCTGGCGGGCAGATTGCAGGAGACACTTAGCTCTATCAAACCAGCCCGACTCGGCACTGGTGCCACCTTTCATCTGGGAACCATCCTTTGTATCGTGGATTTTCAGGAGCCACCCGGCCACTGCCAGCCACAGGTCCCCAAACACAAACTACGGCCCTTTTCCCTGGAAGTAAAACTGACCTGACCATCTTCTGGCTGGCAGATTGCAGGAGCCACTTGGCTCTATCAAACCAGCCCAACTTGGCACTGGTGTAATTTTTCATGTGGGAGCCATCCTGCGTAACGTCGATTTTCAGGAGCCAGCCGGCCACTCCCAGCCACAGGCCCCCAAACATAAACTACGGCCGTTTTCCCTGGAAGTTAAACTGACCTGCCCATCCTCTGGCTGGCAGATTGCAGGAGCCACTTGGCTCTATCAAACCAGCCCGACTCGGCTCTGGTGCCCCTCTGGTCTGGGAATCATCCTGCGTATCGTGGATTTTCAGAAGCCAGCCGGCCACTCCCAGCCACAGGCCCCCAAACACAAACTACGGCTTTTTCCCTGGAAGTAAAACTAACCTGCCCATCTTCTGGCTGGCAGATTGCAGGAGCCACTTGGCTCTATCAAACCAGCCCGACTCGGCACTGGTGCCCCCTTGGGTCTGGGAACCATCCTGCGTATCGTGGATTTTAAGGAGCCGGCCGGCCATTCCAGGCCACAGTCCCCGGAAAAGAATCCTCGGCCTTTTTCCCTGGAAGTAAAACTGACCTGCCCATCTTCTGGCTGGCAGATTGCAGGAGCCACTTGGCTCTATGAGAACAGGCCGACTCGGCACTGGTGCCACCTTTCATTTGGGAATCATCCTGCGTATCGTGGATTTTCAGGAGCCAGCCGGCCACTCCCAGCCTCAGGCCCCAAACACACACTACCGGCCCTCTTCCCCGGAAGTAAAACTGACCTGCCCATCTTCTGGCTGGCAGATTGCAGGAGCCACATGACTCTATCAAACCAGCCTGACTTGGCAGTGGTTCCAAATTGGGTCTGGGAACCATCCTGTGCGGCGTGGATTTTAAGAAGCCAGGAGGCCGTTCCCAGCCACAGGCCCCCGAAAACTAACCATGGCCCATTTCCATGGAAGTAAAACTGACCTGCCCATCTTCTGGCTGGCAGATTGCAGGAGCCACTTGGTACTATCAAACCAACCCGATTCGCACTGGTACACCCTTGGGTCTGGGAACCATCCAGAGCGGCGTGCATTTTAAGCCGCCAGCCGGCCACTCCCAGCCACAGGCCCCCAAGCAGAGACTACGGCTTTTTCCCTGGCAAACAAAACTTACCCAACCCGCTTCTGGCTGGCAGATTGCAGGAGCCACTTGGCTCTATCAAACCAGCCCGACTTGGCACTGTTGCCACCTTTCATCTGGGAACCATCCTGCGTATCGTGGATTTTCAGGAGCCAGCCGGCCACTCCCAGCCACAGGACCCCAAACACAAACTACGGCCCTATTCCCTGGAAGTAAAACTGACCTGCCCATCTTCTGGCTGGCAGATTGCTGGAGCCACTTGGTACTATCAAACAAACCCGACTCGGCACTGGTTCCCTCTTGGGTCTGGGAACCATCCAGCGCGGCCTGGATTTTAAGCCGCCAGCCGGCCACTCCCAGCCACAGGCACCGAACACAAACCACGGCCTTTTTCCCGGGCAAACAAAGCTCACCCGCCCCGCTTCTGGCTGGCAGATTGCAGGAGCCACTTGGCTCTATCGAACCAGCCCGACTCGGCACTGGTGCCACCTTTCATCTGGGAACCATCCTGCGTATCGTGGATTTTCAGGAGCCAGCCGGCCACTACCAGCCACAGGCCCCCAAACACAGACTACGGCCCTTTTCCCTGGAAGTAAAACTGACCTGCCCATCTTCTGGCTGGCAGATTGCAGGAGCCACTTGGTACTATCATTCCAGCCCGACTTGGCACTGGTGCCATTTTTCATTTGGGAGCCATCCTGCGTATCGTGGATTTTCAGGAGCCAGCCGGCCACTGCCAGCCACAGGCCCCCAAACACAAAC
The DNA here is from genome assembly GCF_047830755.1 of Zonotrichia albicollis. Classification (NCBI taxonomy): domain Eukaryota; kingdom Metazoa; phylum Chordata; class Aves; order Passeriformes; family Passerellidae; genus Zonotrichia; species Zonotrichia albicollis. Next base: position 1,303,079 of record NW_027428350.1, on the reverse strand, counting down.
TACGGCCCTTTTCCCTGGAAGTAAAACTGACCTGCCCATCTTCTGGATGGCAGATTGCAAGAGCCACTTGGCTCTATCAAACCAGGCTGACTCGGCACTTGTGCCACCTTTCTTTTGGAAGCATCTTGCGTATCGTGGATTTTCAGGAGCCAGCCTGCCACTGCCTGCCACAGGCCCCCAACAGAAACCACCACCCCATTACCTGGAAACAAAATTCAGCCGCCCCACTTCTTGCTGGCAGATTGCAGGGGCTACTCTGTATTATCAAACCATCACGACTTGGCACTGGTGCCACCTTTTATCTGGGAACCACCCTGCGTATCGAGGATTTTCAGGAGCCTGCCGGCCACTCCCAGCCCCTGGCCCAGAAACACAAACCACAGCCCTTTTCCCTGGAAACAAAACTAGACAAATCTGGGACTTTTTTACCGACTAAAATTTTTTTAATAATCTCGTCATAATAATAGATTTCTAGAAGAAATTTTTATAATCTTTCTTAGTGTTGAGAAAGTCCAGGACTGAGGTCTTTTTCTTCCCTTATCAATATTGCAACGAAATTGATAAATAAAGACCAACTCTTTATTTTTCTTTTTAACCCAAGGAAATAATTCCCATTCATTAATCCATTTTGTGGACCAATATTTGCCATTCTGATGTAAGTTGTCACTTCTTTACAATAGACATTCTGTGACTATGTTGACAAGTCTTGGGTGATGATCCTAACTGGTCTTAGGTACACATAGGGGGAAATTTCCTCAGCCAGTGTCAGTCCTAAGCATGCGTATCAGAAGATCTTTCTATAGCTGGGAATTTTCCCATGAAAGGGATTCAGTTAGGGAAGAGACACTTGTCCCAGAGTTTTACATTCTTCTTGAACACTGCTTAAGGAACATGGATCCCATGTCCATTTGGATCTCTGTCTGCACAGAACTTTGTCATGCCAGTGCTTGAAATGCATCTCGAAGAGAATTCACTACACAGAATGAATGAGAGTGGTAGGGCTCAGTGGGGCTCACCAGGCCCAACGCCCCTGTTAAAGCAGGATACCTAGAGCCTCTTGCCCGGGATTCTATCTGGGTGTACTTTTAATGTCTTCTAAGATCCAGGCTTCAGAAGCTTTCTGGGCAGTCTGTGCCGCGGTTCAGTCACCCTCACAGTAAAACATCATTTGGTGATGTTCATAGGCAATCTCCTGTATTTCAGTGTGTGCCCACTGCCTCTTGTCTTTTCACTCAGCATCACTTAAAAGACACTGGTTCCCTCCCTTTTGCATTATTGCTTCCCGTATGTATGTGTGCAGCCATGTAGAGAAATGTAAAAACCTCCCTGAAGGCCACGCAGACAATATTCCCTTCATCTACCAGTCAAGTTGATTCATCAGAGGTGTTGAAAAAGTTGTTCAGCATGAAATTCCCCAGGAAAATCCACGCCGAGTACATTGCTTTGTCCTCCTTCATATGCCAGGCAAGGCTTTCAGGAATAGCTGCCCCATCAACTTTGTAGGGATAAAAAAGAGGCTGGCTGATTTGTACTTTTCCGAGTCCTCCTAATTGCCATTTTTGAAGAGGGCAGTCTTTTGCTTTCATGCATTCTTAGCTACGGAAAACTCCATACTTTCGTCTTTAGCGTTTCTTGTCCTCTTCAACTTCGCAAAAAGTTTTTCCACTATGTCTGGCAAGGAGAATCTGGGTCAGGGCTGAAAACATCTCCCATGGTGTTGTACATGTTGCAGAGAAGTCTGCAGAGTGTTTTGCAGGAAGAAAAAGAAAGATGTCCAAAACACCTTCCAACCGAATGTTCATGTGTTTGGAAAAGCTAGGAGAGTTGTAAGGAACTGTTTTCTATCAGTTTGCAACCTGCGCACACTATCCCAGTGTTGTGCAGCTTCATTCTCACCTTTCCGAAGCTACTGCTCCCTACGGCTTCCGGAGGCGAAGACGAGGTTTCTTCGAGCAAATGGGATTGTACCGGAGCCAATGCTCTAAAGTGCGGCGGCTTCTGCCGAAATGTGCCCGGGACGGGCGCTTACCTCCGGGGACATCCGTACCTTCTTCTATCGGGACTTTTGTGGTCTACATCACTGCAAAAAGCTTTTCCACTATGTCTGGCAAGGAGAAACTGTGCCTGCACAGAAAACATCTCCCGTGGTGCTTTACATGTTGCAGAGAGCTCTGCTGAGTGTTTTGCACGAAGAAAAAGAAAGTTGTCCAAAACAACTTCCAATCGAATGTTCATGTGTTTGGAAAAGGTAGGAAAATGGTAAGGTACTGTTTTCTATCAGTTTGAAAGTTACGCACACTATCCCAGTGTTGTGCAGCTTCATTCTTCACCTTTCCGAAGCAGCCGCTCTCTCCGGCTCGCGCAGGCAAGGAAGCGTCTTCTTCGCGCAAAGGGGATTGTGCAGGTCACAGTGCACTCCAGTGCGGCGGCTTCTTCCGAAATGTGCCCGGGACCGGCGCTTAGCTCCAGGGAGCTCCGCACCTTCGTCTTTAGCGTCTCTTGTGGTCTACATCATTGCAAAAAGCTTTTCCACTATGTCTGGCATGGAGAAACTGTGCCTGCACAGAAAACATCTCCCGTGGTGTTTTACAGGTTGCAGAGAGCTCTGCTGAGTGTTTTGCAAGAAGAAAATGAAAGTTTTCCATAACACCTTCCAACCCAATATTCATATGTTTGGAAAAGGTAGGAAAGTGGTAAAGTACTGTTTTCTATCAGTTTGCAAGCTGCGCACACTATCCCAGTGTTGTGCAGCTTCATTCCCACCTTTCCGAAGCAGCCGCTCACTCCGGCCCCCGGAGACGAAGAGGCGGCTTCTTCGCTCAAAGGCGATTGTGCCGGTCACAGTGCACTCCAGTGCGGCGGCTTCGGCCGAAATGTGCCTGGGACCGGCGCTTACCTCCGGGGACATCCGTACCTTCTTCTTTCGGGACTTTTGTGGTCTACATGACTGCAAAAAGCTTTTCCACTATGTCTGGAAAGGAGAAACTGTGCCAGAACAGAAAACATCTCCCGTGGTGTTTTACATGTTGCAGAGAGCTCTGCTGAGTGTTTTGCACGAAGAAAAAGAAAGTTGTCCAAAACACCTTCCAACAGGATATTCATGTTTTTGGAAAAGGTAGGAAAGTTGTAAGGTACTGTTTTCTATCAGTTTGCAAGCTGCGCACACTATCCCAGTGTTGTGTAGCTTCATTCTCACCTTTCCGTAGCTACTGGTCTCTCCGGCTCCCGGATTCGAAGAATCGGCTTCTTCGCGCAAAGGCGATTGTGCCGGTCACAGTGCACTCCAGTGCGGCGGCATCTGCCGAAATGTGCCCGGGATCGCGGCATAGCTCGGGGAGCTGCGTACCTAGGTCTTTCGGGACTTTTGTGGTCTACATGACTGCAAAAAGCTTTTCCACTATGTTAGGCAAGGAGAAACTGTGCCTGCACAGAAAACATCTCTCATGGTGTTTTTCATGTTGCACAGAGCTCTGCTGAGTGTTTTGCACGAAGATAAAGAAAGTTTTCCAAAACACCTTCCAATCGAATGTTCATGTGTTTGGAAAAGGTAGAAGTCGTAAAATACTGTTTTTTATCAGTTGGCAAGCTGCACACACTACCCAGTGATGTGCAGCTTCATTCTACACCTTTTGAAAGCAGCCGCTCTCTCCGGCTCCCGGAGGCGAAGAGGCGGCTTCTTCGCGCAAAGGCGATTGTGCCGGGCACAGTGCACTCCAGTGCGGCGGCATCTGCCGAAATGTGCCCGGGACCGGCGCTTACCTCCGGGGAGCTCCATATTTCGTCTTTAGCGTCTTTTGTGGTCTATATCATTGCAAAGATCCTTTCCACTATGTCTGGCATGGAGAAACTGTGCCTGCCCAGAAAACATCTCCCGTGGTGTTTTACATGTTGCAGAGAGCTCTGCTGAGTGTTTTGCACGAAGAAAAAGAAAGTTTTCCAAAACACCTTCCAACCGTATGCTCACGTGTTTGGTAAAGGTAGGAGAGTTATAAGGTACTGTTTTTTATCAGTTGGCAAGCTGCTCACACTATCCCAGTGTTGTGCAGCCTTATTCTCACCTTTCCGAAGCTACTGGTCTCTCCGGCACCCGGAGGCGAAGAATCGGCTTCTTCGCGCATTGGCTATTGTACCGGTCACAGCGCTCTCCAGTGCCGCGGCATCTGCCGAAATGTGCCCGGGACCGGGGCATAGCTCCGGGGAGCTGCGTACCTTCGTCTTTCGCGTCTTTTGTGGTCTACATCATTGCAAAAATCTTTTCCACTATGTCTGGCAAGGAAAAACTGTGCCAGCATAGAAAACATCTCCCATCGGATTTTACATGTTGCAGGGAAGTCTGCAGTGTGTTTTGCAGGAAGAAAAAGAAAGTTGTCCAAAACACTTTCCAACAGAATGTTCATGTGTTTGGAAAAGGTGGAGAGTGGTAAGGTACTGTTTTGGATCAGTGTGCAAGCTGTGCACACAATCCCAGTGTTGTGCAGCTTCATTCTTCAGCTTTCAGAGGTAGCCGCTCTCTCCGGCTTCCAGAGGCGAAGAAGCGGCTTCTTCGCGCAAAGGCGATTGTGCTGGTCACAGTGCACTGCAGACGGCGGCTTCTTCCGAAATGTGCCCCGTATCTGCTCATAGCTCCGGGCGTCTCTGCAACTTCCAATTCCGTTTTTGGTCTTGGCAATGCAAATGGTTTACTTGCAGCAATAGGATGGGACAATGAACTGGACTTTTTGCTTTTAGAGAGAAGCTAATGAAAAAGTTTCACCAGGATCAGAGCAGGTTGTAAAACAGAAAAATTGTCATGAAAAGAAGCCAGCCTTGTGCCCTTAGATTTGCTAGCTGTGTTTGAACAACATGAAATGTGTCAACTCGGTGTTCCTGGGTATCACATCAGTAACAGGTACTTCAGTTGCTGAATTTCTCTCGTCAAGTTAAGAAGAGAATCCAAGGAATTGTGATTTCATGCTCACAATTCACCCTATGGTGCCGAAAGGTGAAAAAGGGGTGGAAGGTGCACGGGTCAACTAACTTGAATGGCCTATGTAAATCAGCGGCCACTGATTTCCTGAAGGCTTCAACAGGTCAGTTGCCTATGTTTTTCTTGGAATTGTTTTAACCTTCGGTCATGTTTTTCTTGGGATTCTTTTACCCTTTCCCTATTAGTTCAGCCTTTGGTCTCCAGCCTTTGCTGACATTTCAAGTATCTCGGTAGCCTGGAAATGTGTTGTCTTAATTGCTGACATCATTATTCCCTTCAAAGGGTTGTTTGCCTCAAGTCTCAGTTTTGCTGGTTCTCTGCTAGTTGATTGTCAGAGGGCAGCAGGTGTTGTGTAGGAGCAAGTACACAAACCCATAGCTGGCTTTTCTTTTGATTTGGCCTGTGTAGCTAATGGAATGACTGAACATCTGTGAGAGGCTTTTCTCTCCCCGTTAGGTTTCACTGGAAGGGCAGATGCAAATCGTCTACCTGAAGTCTTGGCACAGAAGAAAGTAGTGGTTTGCTGCTGCATCTAGCTAGAAGCTTACAAAAGGAAGGCCTTGGGCTGAGGTCCATTCCATTGGCTAAGTAGAAAAGGACTGTGGGAAGGTGAGGCAGCTGAATTAGAGGTAGATCAACAAGTTCTAGAACGGTCGTGTGTTCAAAGCCTGGTGTATGGTGGTTGGTTGAATGGTGTTTGTTATGGCTTAAAGCTATGGAACTGATAAAGGCAAAGTTGCAAGAAAGCAGCTCTCCTTTGCATCTTGCTGGGGACTCTGCTTCACCACGGACCCTCAACTCCAAGTTCGCCAAGGAGATGATCAGTAGGACTGTTGCAGAGCTGCTGTGTGCATCTGAATGGAACGGCAGAGAGTGAAGCGCTGGACATTTCTGGCTTTAGTCCAATGCTGCTGCATTGGTGCCAGTTTAGTTGGTTTTCCATCAGTGGCCTTTCTGTCTAGAAGTACACTGCCCAGTGTACTTCTTTCCTAGTCTTTCTAGCATGTGATGCCGTTTCCTTCCTGTTGTTTTCATACCTTCCTTCAGTTGAAAGGATGATACAATCTTTCCATTTTGAAGATCCCTGTTAGGAAACACTATGCAAGAGGAGTCATCGCTCCCTTTTCTTCAGCCTCCTTTGTCATTTTCAGAGACTCATTTCAAATTTCTGCTAATGTCAAGACCAATACTGAGATTACCTAGCAGGGTTGGCACTCTCAGCTGCTTTCTTCTTTCATGCTGCTTCATACTGGATGTGACTTAAAAGGCCTCGTTTTGTCATCTGCATTCTGCTGTGATCCAAAGCTAAATATTCCAGGCGTGTGAACACAAAAAGAACTCCTAGGCTTTTGCAAGAACTAGCCCAGGAGGATGTGTGTTCAAGTTGATCTCTACAGTGTTTCAGAAAAAAGGAGATTGTACTGTCTTCTTGTGTACTCTCTTCTTGTGCTCTCATGCCTTGCATGTCCTAGTTAATCTACCGGCGTGACTCATTTGGCATCATCTCATGGTACAAATTCTGCATAGTTTCGTGTCCTTACAAATGCCAGTTGCCAAGGAGCCTATCTGACCATTCAAGGGGCAAAGAATTGTAAGGCTGGCAAGTTCAGTTGCTGAAACTGGAAGTCATGCCATATCAAAGTGACAGAGGAAATCCATTGATCTAGGACTTTCAGCTGGACACCTCTGAGAATAGCAGCTTGTCAGCAATGACACAGCCATCTTCCTAGCTGTATTCCAGAAAGAGGAAAGGGACACCTTCAATGATTAATATGTTTGGCATGAGAAAAACGCAAGAAATGCACCGGAAATTACTTTAGTCAGATAAAGTGCGTTTCTCTAGTGAGAATTTTGCACTTGCTCTTTCTTGTCTGCGCCTCTACTTTTCACAGAAGACAGGGGAGCATTTCATTAGTATTGTTCTTTTGTTTTCTTTCGTTGGCCTCCCTCTTTCCACCTGCAATTAACAAATTTGCCTTTGTTTACTGGCTTCTCTTACTTTACTACGAGAATTTTACATTAGGTCAACTTACATAATGGTCAAAGTTCTCAGACAGTGGAGAGAAGTAGAAGGTAGAGAAAAAAGAAAAAAACAAATCCAGAAAAATAGACAAATTTTAACAGTCTTCTGTGAGAACATTAGGACACAAGATTACTTTGAACTGAGCAACGCAGGGGATATTTGACGCAGTCAAATCAGGCCGACATTGCACTGGAGCCAGCAAGGGTCTGGAAACCATCCTGCGTATCGTGGATTTTCAGGAGCCAGCTGCCCCTACCAGCTACAGGACGCCAAACACAAACGACGGCCCTTTTCCCTGAAAAAAAACTCAGCTGCCCCGCTTCTGGATGGCAGATTGCAGGAGTCACATGGTAATACACGACTTGGTATTGGTGCCACCATTCATCTGGAAACAATGCTGCCCGGCGTGGATTTTCAGGAGCCAGCCGGCCATCCCCAGCCTCAGGCCCCCAAACTCAAAATACGGCCCATTTCCCAGGCAAACAAAACTCAGCCACGCCGCTTCTGGCTGGCAGATTGCAGGAGGCACATGGCTCTATCAAACCAGCCCGACTTAACAGTGGTGCCAACTTCGGTATGGGAATCATCCTGCGTAAAGTGGATTTTCAGGAGCCAGGCGGCCATTCCAGGCCACAGGCCCCGGAAAAAAAACCACGGCCCTTTTCCCTGGCAAACAAAACTCACCCACCCCGCTTCTGGCTGGCAGATTGCAGGAGTCACTTGGTTCTATCAAACCAGCCCGACTCTGCACTGGTGCCACCTTTCATCGGGGAACCATCCTGCGTATCGTGGATTTTCAGGAGCCAGCCAGCCACTGCCAGCCACAGGCCCCCAAACACAAACTACGGCCCTTTTTCCTGGAAGTAAAACTGACCTGCCCATCTTCTGGCTGGCAGATTGCAGGAGCCACTTGGCTCCATCAAACCAGCCCGACTTGGCACTGGTGCCATTTTTCATTTGGGAGCCATCCTGCGTATCGTGGATTTTCAGGAGCTAGCCGGCCATTCCAGGCCACAGGCCCCGGAAAAAAAACCACGGCCCTTTTCCTGGCAAACAAAACTGACCCGCCCCGCTTCTGGCTGGCAGATTGCAGGAGCCACTTGGCTCTATCAAAGCAGCCCGACTCGGCTCTGGTGCCCCTTTGGTCTGGGAATCATCCTGCGTATCGTGGATTTTCAGGAGCCAGCCGGCCACTCCCAGCCACAGGCCCCAAACACACACTACCGGCCCTCTTCCCCGGAAGTAAAACTGACCTGCCCATCTTCTGGCTGGCAGATTGCAGGAGCCACATGACTCTATCAAACCAGCCTCAGTTGGCAGTGGTTCCAACTTGGGTCTGGGAACCATCCTGCGCGGCGTGGATTTTAAGAAGCCAGGCGGCCGTTCCCAGCCACAGGCCCCCGAAAACTAACCATGGCCCTTTTCCATGGAAGTAAAACTGACCTGCCCATCTTCTGGCTGGCAGATTGCAGGAGCCACTTGGTACTATCAAACCAACCCGATTCGCACTGGTACACCCTTGGGTCTGGGAACCATCCAGAGCGGCGTGCATTTTAAGCCGCCAGCCGGCCACTCCCAGCCACAGGCCCCCAAGCACAGACTACGGCTTTTTCCCTGGCAAACAAAACTTACCCACCCCGCTCCTGGCTGACAGATTGCAGGAGTCACTTGGCTCTATCAAACCAGCCCGACTCGGCTCTGGTGCCCCTTTGGTCTGGGAATCATCCTGCGTATCGTGGATTTTCAGGAGCCAGCCGGCCACTCCCAGCCTCAGGCCCCCAAACACACACTACCGGCCCTCTTCCCTGGAAGCAAAAATGACCTGTCCATCTTCTGGCGGGCAGATTGCAGGAGACACTTAGCTCTATCAAACCAGCCCGACTCGGCACTGGTGCCACCTTTCATCTGGGAACCATCCTTTGTATCGTGGATTTTCAGGAGCCAGCCGGCCACTGCCAGCCACAGGTCCCCAAACACAAACTACGGCCCTTTTCCCTGGAAGTAAAACTGACCTGCCCATCTTCTGGCTGGCAGATTGCAGGAGCCACTTGGCTCTATCAAACCAGCCCGACTCGGCACTGGTGCCCCCTTGGGTCTGGGAACCATCCTGCGTATCGTGGATTTTAAGGAGCCGGCCGGCCATTCCAGGCCACAGTCCCCGGAAAAGAATCCTCGGCCTTTTTCCCTGGAAGTAAAACTGACCTGCCCATCTTCTGGCTGGCAGATTGCAGGAGCCACTTGGCTCTATGAGAACAGGCCGACTCGGCACTGGTGCCACCTTTCATTTGGGAATCATCCTGCGTATCGTGGATTTTCAGGAGCCAGCCGGCCACTCCCAGCCTCAGGCCCCAAACACACACTACCGGCCCTCTTCCCCGGAAGTAAAACTGACCTGCCCATCTTCTGGCTGGCAGATTGCAGGAGCCACATGACTCTATCAAACCAGCCTCAGTTGGCAGTGGTTCCAACTTGGGTCTGGGAACCATCCTGCGCGGCGTGGATTTTAAGAAGCCAGGCGGCCGTTCCCAGCCACAGGCCCCCGAAAACTAACCATGGCCCTTTTCCATGGAAGTAAAACTGACCTGCCCATCTTCTGGCTGGCAGATTGCAGGAGCCACTTGGTACTATCAAACCAACCCGATTCGCACTGGTACACCCTTGGGTCTGGGAACCATCCAGAGCGGCGTGCATTTTAAGCCGCCAGCCGGCCACTCCCAGCCACAGGCCCCCAAGCACAGACTACGGCTTTTTCCCTGGCAAACAAAACTTACCCACCCCGCTTCTGGCTGGCAGATTGCAGGAGTCACTTGGCTCTATCAAACCAGCCCGACTCGGCTCTGGTGCCCCTTTGGTCTGGGAATCATCCTGCGTATCGTGGATTTTCAGGAGCCAGCCGGCCACTCCCAGCCTCAGGCCCCCAAACACACACTACCGGCCCTCTTCCCTGGAAGCAAAAATGACCTGTCCATCTTCTGGCGGGCAGATTGCAGGAGACACTTAGCTCTATCAAACCAGCCCGACTCGGCACTGGTGCCACCTTTCATCTGGGAACCATCCTTTGTATCGTGGATTTTCAGGAGCCACCCGGCCACTGCCAGCCACAGGTCCCCAAACACAAACTACGGCCCTTTTCCCTGGAAGTAAAACTGACCTGACCATCTTCTGGCTGGCAGATTGCAGGAGCCACTTGGCTCTATCAAACCAGCCCAACTTGGCACTGGTGTAATTTTTCATGTGGGAGCCATCCTGCGTAACGTCGATTTTCAGGAGCCAGCCGGCCACTCCCAGCCACAGGCCCCCAAACATAAACTACGGCCGTTTTCCCTGGAAGTTAAACTGACCTGCCCATCCTCTGGCTGGCAGATTGCAGGAGCCACTTGGCTCTATCAAACCAGCCCGACTCGGCTCTGGTGCCCCTCTGGTCTGGGAATCATCCTGCGTATCGTGGATTTTCAGAAGCCAGCCGGCCACTCCCAGCCACAGGCCCCCAAACACAAACTACGGCTTTTTCCCTGGAAGTAAAACTAACCTGCCCATCTTCTGGCTGGCAGATTGCAGGAGCCACTTGGCTCTATCAAACCAGCCCGACTCGGCACTGGTGCCCCCTTGGGTCTGGGAACCATCCCGCGTATCGTGGATTTTAAGGAGCCGGCCGGCCATTCCAGGCCACAGTCCCCGGAAAAGAATCCTCGGCCTTTTTCCCTGGAAGTAAAACTGACCTGCCCATCTTCTGGCTGGCAGATTGCAGGAGCCACTTGGCTCTATGAGAACAGGCCGACTCGGCACTGGTGCCACCTTTCATTTGGGAATCATCCTGCGTATCGTGGATTTTCAGGAGCCAGCCGGCCACTCCCAGCCTCAGGCCCCAAACACACACTACCGGCCCTCTTCCCCGGAAGTAAAACTGACCTGCCCATCTTCTGGCTGGCAGATTGCAGGAGCCACATGACTCTATCAAACCAGCCTGACTTGGCAGTGGTTCCAAATTGGGTCTGGGAACCATCCTGTGCGGCGTGGATTTTAAGAAGCCAGGAGGCCGTTCCCAGCCACAGGCCCCCGAAAACTAACCATGGCCCATTTCCATGGAAGTAAAACTGACCTGCCCATCTTCTGGCTGGCAGATTGCAGGAGCCACTTGGTACTATCAAACCAACCCGATTCGCACTGGTACACCCTTGGGTCTGGGAACCATCCAGAGCGGCGTGCATTTTAAGCCGCCAGCCGGCCACTCCCAGCCACAGGCCCCCAAGCAGAGACTACGGATTTTTCCCTGGCAAACAAAACTTACCCAACCCGCTTCTGGCTGGCAGATTGCAGGAGCCACTTGGCTCTATCAAACCAGCCCGACTCGGCTCTGGTGCCCCTTTGGTCTGGGAATCATCCTGCGTATCGTGGATTTTCAGGAGCCAGCCGGCCACTCCCAGCCACAGGGCCCCAAACACACACTACCGGCCCTCTTCCCCGGAAGTAAAACTAACCTGCCCATCTTCTGGCTGGCGGATTGCAGGAGCCACTTGGCTCTATCAAACCAGCCCGACTCGGCACTGGTGCCCCCTTGGGTCTGGGAACCATCCTGCGTATCGTGGATTTTCAGGAGCCAGCCGGCCACAGCCAGCCACAGGTCCCCAAACACAAACTACGGCCCTTTTCCCTGGAAGTAAAACTGACCTGCCCTTCTTCTGGCTGGCAGATTGCAGGAGCCACTTGGCTGTATCAAACCAGCCCGACTCGGCACTGGTGCCACCTTTCATCTGGGAACCATCCTGTGTATCGTGGATTTTCAGGAGCCAGCCGGCCACTGCCAGCCACAGGTCCCCAAACACAAACTACGGCCCTTTTCCATGGAAGTAAAACTGACCTGCCCATCTTCTGGCTGGCAGATTGCAGGAGCCACTTGGCTCTATCAAACCAGCCCAACTTGGCACTGGTGTAATTTTTCATGTGGGAACCATCCTGCGTAATGTCGATTTTCAGGAGCCAGCCGGCCACTCCCAGCCACAGGCCCCCAAACAAAAACTATGGCCCTTTCCCTGTAAGTAAAACTGACCTGCCCATCTTCTGGCTGGCAGATTGCAGGAGCCACTTGGCTCTATCAAACCAGACCGACTCGGCTCTGGTGCCCCTCTGGTCTGGGAATCATCCTGCGTATCGTGGATTTTCAGGAGCCAGCCGGCCACAGCCAGCCACAGGCCCCCAAACACAAACTACGGCTTTTTCACTGGAAGTAAAACTAACCTGCCCATCTTCTGGCTGGCAGATTGCAGGAGCCACTTGGCTCTATCAAACCAGCCCGACTCGGCACTGGTGCCACCTTTCATCTGGGAACCATCCTGCATATCGTGGATTTTAAGGAGCCGGCCGGCCATTCCGGGCCACAGTCCCCGGAAAAGAATCCACGGCCTTTTTCCCTGGAAGTAAAACTGACCTGCCCATCTTCTGGCTGGCAGATTGCAGGAGCCACTTGGCTCTATGAGAACAGGCCGACTCGGCACTGGTGCCACCTTTCATTTGGGAGCCATCCTGCGTATCTTGGATTTTCAGGAGCCAGTCGGCCACTCCCAGCCCCAGGCCCCCAACACAAACTACGGCCCTTTTCCCTGGAAGTAAAACTGACCTGCCCATCTTCTGGCTGGCAGATTGCAGGAGCCACATGGCTCTATCAAAACAGCCCGACTCGGCACTGGTGCCCCCTTGGGTCTGGGAACCATCCTGCGCGGCGTGGATTTTAAGGAGCCAGCCGGCCATTCCAGGCTACAGGCCCCGGAAAAAAAACCACGTCCCATTTCCCTGGCAAACAAAACTCACCCACCCCGCTTCTGGCTGGCAGATTGCAGGAGCCACTTGGCTCTATCAAACCAGCCCTACTTGGCACTGTTGCCACCTTTCATCTGGGAACCATCCTGCGTATCGTGGATTTTCAGGAGCCAGCCGGCCACTCCCAGCCACAGGACCCCAAACACAAACTACGGCCCTATTCCCTGGAAGTAAAACTGACCTGCCCATCTTCTGGCTGGCAGTTTGCTGGAGCCACTTGGTACTATCAAACAAACCCGACTCGGCACTGGTTCCCTCTTGGGTCTGGGAACCATCCAGCGCGGCCTGGATTTTAAGCCGCCAGCCGGCCACTCCCAGCCACAGGCACCGAACACAAACCACGGCCTTTTTCCCGGGCAAACAAAGCTCACCCGCCCCGCTTCTGGCTGGCAGATTGCAGGAGCCACTTGGCTCTATCGAACCAGCCCGACTCGGCACTGGTGCCACCTTTCATCTGGGAACCATCCTGCGTATCGTGGATTTTCAGGAGCCAGCCGGCCACTACCAGCCACAGGCCCCCAAACACAGACTACGGCCCTTTTCCCTGGAAGTAAAACTGACCTGCCCATCTTCTGGCTGGCAGATTGCAGGAGCCACTTGGTACTATCATTCCAGCCCGACTTGGCACTGGTGCCATTTTTCATTTGGGAGCCATCCTGCGTATCGTGGATTTTCAGGAGCCAGCCGGCCACTGCCAGCCACAGGCCCCCAAACACAAACTACGGCCCTTTTCCCTGGAAGTAAAACTGACCTGCCCATCTTCTGGATGGCAGATTGCAAGAGCCACTTGGCTCTATCAAACCAGGCTGACTCGGCACTTGTGCCACCTTTCTTTTGGAAGCATCTTGCGTATCGTGGATTTTCAGGAGCCAGCCTGCCACTGCCTGCCACAGGCCCCCAACAGAAACCACCACCCCATTACCTGGAAACAAAATTCAGCCGCCCCACTTCTTGCTGGCAGATTGCAGGGGCTACTCTGTATTATCAAACCATCACGACTTGGCACTGGTGCCACCTTTTATCTGGGAACCACCCTGCGTATCGAGGATTTTCAGGAGCCTGCCGGCCACTCCCAGCCCCTGGCCCGGAAACACAAACCACAGCCCTTTTCCCTGGAAACAAAACTAGACAAATCTGGGACTTTTTTACCGACTAAAATTTTTTTAATAATCTCGTCATAATAATAGATTTCTAGAAGAAATTTTTATAATCTTTCTTAGTGTTGAGAAAGTCCAGGACTGAGGTCTTTTTCTTCCCTTATCAATATTGCAACGAAATTGATAAATAAAGACCAACTCTTTATTTTTCTTTTTAACCCAAGGAAATAATTCCCATTCATTAATCCATTTTGTGGACCAATATTTGCCATTCTGATGTAAGTTGTCACTTCTTTACAATAGACATTCTGTGACTATGTTGACAAGTCTTGGGTGATGATCCTAACTGGTCTTAGGTACACATAGGGGGAAATTTCCTCAGCCAGTGTCAGTCCTAAGCATGCGTATCAGAAGATCTTTCTATAGCTGGGAATTTTCCCATGAAAGGGATTCAGTTAGGGAAGAGACACTTGTCCCAGAGTTTTACATTCTTCTTGAACACTGCTTAAGGAACATGGATCCCATGTCCATTTGGATCTCTGTCTGCACAGAACTTTGTCATGCCAGTGCTTGAAATGCATCTCGAAGAGAATTCACTACACAGAATGAATGAGAGTGGTAGGGCTCAGTGGGGCTCACCAGGCCCAACGCCCCTGTTAAAGCAGGATACCTAGAGCCTCTTGCCCGGGATTCTATCTGGGTGTACTTTTAATGTCTTCTAAGATCCAGGCTTCAGAAGCTTTCTGGGCAGTCTGTGCCGCGGTTCAGTCACCCTCACAGTAAAACATCATTTGGTGATGTTCATAGGCAATCTCCTGTATTTCAGTGTGTGCCCACTGCCTCTTGTCTTTTCACTCAGCATCACTTAAAAGACACTGGTTCCCTCCCTTTTGCATTATTGCTTCCCGTATGTATGTGTGCAGCCATGTAGAGAAATGTAAAAACCTCCCTGAAGGCCACGCAGACAATATTCCCTTCATCTACCAGTCAAGTTGATTCATCAGAGGTGTTGAAAAAGTTGTTCAGCATGAAATTCCCCAGGAAAATCCACGCCGAGTACATTGCTTTGTCCTCCTTCATATGCCAGGCAAGGCTTTCAGGAATAGCTGCCCCATCAACTTTGTAGGGATAAAAAAGAGGCTGGCTGATTTGTACTTTTCCGAGTCCTCCTAATTGCCATTTTTGAAGAGGGCAGTCTTTTGCTTTCATGCATTCTTAGCTACGGAAAACTCCATACTTTCGTCTTTAGCGTTTCTTGTCCTCTTCAACTTCGCAAAAAGTTTTTCCACTATGTCTGGCAAGGAGAATCTGGGTCAGGGCTGAAAACATCTCCCATGGTGTTGTACATGTTGCAGAGAAGTCTGCAGAGTGTTTTGCAGGAAGAAAAAGAAAGATGTCCAAAACACCTTCCAACCGAATGTTCATGTGTTTGGAAAAGCTAGGAGAGTTGTAAGGAACTGTTTTCTATCAGTTTGCAACCTGCGCACACTATCCCAGTGTTGTGCAGCTTCATTCTCACCTTTCCGAAGCTACTGCTCCCTACGGCTTCCGGAGGCGAAGACGAGGTTTCTTCGAGCAAATGGGATTGTACCGGAGCCAATGCTCTAAAGTGCGGCGGCTTCTGCCGAAATGTGCCCGGGACGGGCGCTTACCTCCGGGGACATCCGTACCTTCTTCTATCGGGACTTTTGTGGTCTACATCACTGCAAAAAGCTTTTCCACTATGTCTGGCAAGGAGAAACTGTGCCTGCACAGAAAACATCTCCCGTGGTGCTTTACATGTTGCAGAGAGCTCTGCTGAGTGTTTTGCACGAAGAAAAAGAAAGTTGTCCAAAACAACTTCCAATCGAATGTTCATGTGTTTGGAAAAGGTAGGAAAATGGTAAGGTACTGTTTTCTATCAGTTTGAAAGTTGCGCACACTATCCCAGTGTTGTGCAGCTTCATTCTTCACCTTTCCGAAGCAGCCGCTCTCTCCGGCTTCCGGAGGCAAGGAAGCGTCTTCTTCGCGCAAAGGGGATTGTGCAGGTCACAGTGCACTCCAGTGCGGCGGCTTCTTCCGAAATGTGCCCGGGACCGGCGCTTAGCTCCAGGGAGCTCCGCACCTTCGTCTTTAGCGTCTCTTGTGGTCTACATCATTGCAAAAAGCTTTTCCACTATGTCTGGCATGGAGAAACTGTGCCTGCACAGAAAACATCTCCCGTGGTGTTTTACAGGTTGCAGAGAGCTCTGCTGAGTGTTTTGCAAGAAGAAAAAGAAAGTTTTCCATAACACCTTCCAACCCAATATTCATATGTTTGGAAAAGGTAGGAAAGTGGTAAAGTACTGTTTTCTATCAGTTTGCAAGCTGCGCACACTATCCCAGTGTTGTGCAGCTTCATTCCCACCTTTCCGAAGCAGCCGCTCACTCCGGCCCCCGGAGACGAAGAGGCGGCTTCTTCGCTCAAAGGCGATTGTGCCGGTCACAGTGCACTCCAGTGCGGCGGCTTCGGCCGAAATGTGCCTGGGACCGGCGCTTACCTCCGGGGACATCCGTACCTTCTTCTATCGGGACTTTTGTGGTCTACATGACTGCAAAAAGCTTTTCCACTATGTCTGGAAAGGAGAAACTGTGCCAGAACAGAAAACATCTCCCGTGGTGTTTTACATGTTGCAGAGAGCTCTGCTGAGTGTTTTGCACGAAGAAAAAGAAAGTTGTCCAAAACACCTTCCAACAGGATATTCATGTTTTTGGAAAAGGTAGGAAAGTTGTAAGGTACTGTTTTCTATCAGTTTGCAAGCTGCGCACACTATCCCAGTGTTGTGTAGCTTCATTCTCACCTTTCCGTAGCTACTGGTCTCTCCGGCTCCCGGATTCGAAGAATCGGCTTCTTCGCGCAAAGGCGATTGTGCCGGTCACAGTGCACTCCAGTGCGGCGGCATCTGCCGAAATGTGCCCGGGATCGCGGCATAGCTCGGGGAGCTGCGTACCTAGGTCTTTCGGGACTTTTGTGGTCTACATGACTGCAAAAAGCTTTTCCACTATGTTAGGCAAGGAGAAACTGTGCCTGCACAGAAAACATCTCTCATGGTGTTTTTCATGTTGCACAGAGCTCTGCTGAGTGTTTTGCACGAAGAAAAAGAAAGTTTTCCAAAACACCTTCCAATCGAATGTTCATGTGTTTGGAAAAGGTAGAAGTCGTAAAATACTGTTTTTTATCAGTTGGCAAGCTGCACACACTACCCAGTGATGTGCAGCTTCATTCTACACCTTTTGAAAGCAGCCGCTCTCTCCGGCTCCCGGAGGCGAAGAATCGGCTTCTTCGCGCAAAGGCGATTGTGCCGGTCACAGTGCACTCCAGTGCGGTGGCTTCTTCCGAAATGCGCCCGGGCCCGGCGCTTAGCTCCGGGGAACTCTGTATTTCGACTTTAGCGTCTCTTGTGTTCTACATCACTACTAAAAGCATTTCCACTCTGTCTGGCAAGTAGAAACTGTGCCTGCACAGAAAACATCTCCCATCGTGTTTTACATGTTGCACAGAGCTCTGCTGAGTGTTTTGCACGAAGAAAATAAAGTTGTTGAAAACACCTTCCAATCGAATATTCATATGTTTGGAAAAGGTAGGAAAGTGGTAAGGTACTGTTTTCTATCAGTTTGCAAGCTGCGCACACTATCCCCGTATTGTGCAGCTACATTCCCACCTTTCCGAAGCAGCCGCTCTCTCCGGCTCGCGGAGGCAAGGAAGCGGCTTCTTCGCGCAAAGGCGATTGTGCCGGTCACAGTGCACTCCAGTGCGGCGGCTTCGGCCGAAATGTGCCCGGGACCGGCGCTTACCTCCGGGGACATCCGTACATTCTTCTTTCGGGACTTTTGTGGTCTACATCACTGCAAAAAGCTTTTCCACTATGTCTGGTAATGAGAAACTGTGCCTGCACAGAAAACATCTCTCATGGTGTTTTACATGTTGCAGAGAGCTCTGCTGAGTGTTTTGCACGAAGAAAAAGAAAGTTTTCCAAAACACCTTCCAATCGAATGTTCATGTGTTTGGAAAAGGTAGGAGAGTGGTAAGGTACTGTTTTTTATCAGTTGGCAAGCTGCACACACTATCCCAGTGATGTGCAGCTTCATTCTACACCTTTTGAAAGCAGCCGCTCTCTCCGGCTCCCGGAGGCGAAGAATCGGCTTCTTCGCGCAAAGGCGATTGTGCCGGTCACAGTGCACTCCAGTGCGGCGGCTTCGGCCGAAATGTGCCCGGGCCCGGCGCTTAGCTCCGGGGAACTCTGTATTTCGACTTTAGCGTCTCTTGTGTTCTACATCACTACTAAAAGCATTTCCACTATGTCTGGCAGGTAGAAACTGTGCCTGCACAGAAAACATCTCCCATCATGTTTTACATGTTGCAGAGAGCTCTGCTGAGTGTTTTGCACGAAGAAAATAAAGTTGTTGAAAACACCTTCCAACCGAATATTCATATGTTTGGAAAGATAGGAAAGTGGTAAGGTACTGTTTTCTATCAGTTTGCATGCTGCGCACACTATCCCAGTATTGTGCAGCTTCATTCTTCTCCTTTTGAAAGCAGCCGCTCTCTCTGGCTCACGGAGACGAAGAGGCGGCTTCTTTGCGCAAAGGCGATTGTGCCGGTCCAGTGCACTCCAGGGCGGCGGCTTCTGACGAAATGTGCCTGGGCCCGGCGCTCACCTCCGGGGAGCTCCATATTTCGTCTTTAGCGTCTTTAAGGGTCTACATCACTGCAAAACGCTTTTCCACTATGTCTGGTAATAAGAAACTGTGCCTGCACAGAAAACATCTCTCATGGTGTTTTACATGTTGCAGAGAGCTCTGCTGAGTGTTTTGCACGAAGAAAAAGAAAGTTTTCCAAAATACCTTCCAATCGAATGTTCATGTGTTTGGAAAAGGTAGGAGTGGTAAGGTACTGTTTTTTATCAGTTGGCAAGCTGCACACACCATCCCAGTGATGTGCAGCTTCATTCTACACCTTTTGAAAGCAGCCGCTCTCTCCGGCTCCCGGAGGCGAAGAATCGGCTTCTTCGCGCAAAGGCGATTGTGCCGGTCACAGTGCACTCCAGTGCGGCGGCTTCTTCCGAAATGCGCCCGGGCCCTGCGCTTAGCTCCGGGGAACTCTGTATTTCGACTTTAGCGTCTCTTGTGTTCTACATCACTACTAAAAGCATTTCCACTATGTCTGGCAGGTAGAAACTGTGCCTGCACAGAAAACATCTCCCATCATGTTTTACATGTTGCAGAGAGCTCTGCTGAGTGTTTTGCACGAAGAAAATAAAGTTGTTGAAAACACCTTCCAACCGAATATTCATATGTTTGGAAAAGGTAGGAAAAAGGTAAGGTACTGTTTTCTATCAGTTTGCAAGCTGCGCACACTATCCCAGTGTTGTGCAGCTTCATTCTTCTCCTTTTGAAAGCAGCCGCTCTCTCTGGCTCCCGGAGACGAAGAGGCGCTCGGGACCGGCGCTTAGCTCCGGGGACATACGTACCTTCCTCTGTAGGGACTTTTGTGGTCTACATCACTGCAAAACGCTTTTCCACTATGTCTGCTAATGAGAAACTGTGCCTCACAGAAAACATCTCCCGTGGTGTTTTGCATGTTGCAGAGAGCTCTGCAGAAGTTTAAGCAAGAAGAAAAAGAAAGTTTTCCAAAACACCTTCCAATCGAATGTTCATGTGTTTGGAAAAGGTAGGAGAGTGGTAAGGTAGTGTTTTTTATCAGTTTGCAATCTGCGCACACTATCCCAGTCTTGTGCAGCTTCATTCTACACCTTTTGAAAGCAGACTCTCTCTCCGGCTCGGGGAGGCAAGGAAGCGTCTTCTTCGCTCAAAGGCGATTGGTCCGGTCACAGTGCACTCCAGTTCGGCGGCATCTTCCGAAATGTGCCTGGGACCGACGCTTAGCTCCGGGGAGCTCCATATTTCGTCTTTAGCGTCTTTTGTGGTCTACATCACTGCAAAAAGCTTTTCCACTATGTTAGGCAAGGAGAAACTGTGCCAGCACAGAAAACATCTCTCCTGGTGTTTTACATGTTTCAGAGAGCTCTGCTGAGTGTTTTGCACGAAGAAAAAGAAAGTTGTCCAAAACACCTTCCAATCAAATATTCATATGTTTGGAAAGGGTAGGAAAGTGGTAAAGTACTGTTTTCTATCAGTTTGCAACCTGCGCACACTATCCCAGTGTTGTGCAGCTTCATTCCCACCTTTCCGAAGCAGCCGCTCTCTCCGGCTCGCGGAGGCAAGGAAGCGGCTTCTTCGCGCCAAGGCGATTGTGCCGGTCACAGTGCACTCCAGTTCGGCGTCATGTGCCGAAATGGCCCGGGACCGGCGCTTACCTCCGGGGACATCCGTACCTTCTTCTTTCGGGACTTTTGTGGTCTACATCACTGCAAAAAGCTTTTCCACTATGTTAGGCAAGGAGAAACTGTGCCTGCACAGAAAACATCTCCCATCATGTTTTACATGTTGCAGAGAGCTCTGCTGAGTGTTTTGCACGAAGAAAATAAAGTTGTTGAAAACACCTTCCAACCGAATATTCATATGTTTGGAAAGATAGGAAAGTGGTAAGGTACTGTTTTCTATCAGTTTGCATGCTGCGCACACTATCCCAGTATTGTGCAGCTTCATTCTTCTCCTTTTGAAAGCAGCCGCTCTCTCTGGCTCACGGAGACGAAGAGGCGGCTTCTTTGCGCAAAGGCGATTGTGCCGGTCCAGTGCACTCCAGAGCGGCGGCTTCTGACGAAATGTGCCTGGGCCCGGCGCTCACCTCCGGGGAGCTCCATATTTCGTCTTTAGCGTCTCTAAGGGTCTACATCACTGCAAAACGCTTTTCCACTATGTCTGGTAATGAGAAACTGTGCCTGCACAGAAAACATCTCTCATGGTGTTTTACATGTTGCAGAGAGCTCTGCTGAGTGTTTTGCACGAAGAAAAAGAAAGTTTTCCAAAATACCTTCCAATCTAATGTTCATGTGTTTGGAAAAGGTAGGAGTGGTAAGGTACTGTTTCTTATCAGTTGGCAAGCTGCACACACCATCCCAGTGATGTGCAGCTTCATTCTACACCTTTTGAAAGCAGCCGCTCTCTCCGGCTCCCGGAGGCGAAGAATCGGCTTCTTCGCGCAAAGGCGATTGTGCCGGTCACAGTGCACTCCAGTGCGGTGGCTTCTTCCGAAATGCGCCCGGGCCCTGCGATTAGCTCCGGGGAACTCTGTATTTCGACTTTAGCGTCTCTTGTGTTCTACATCACTACTAAAAGCATTTCCACTCTGTCTGGCAAGTAGAAACTGTGCCTGCACAGAAAACATCTCCCATCATGTTTTACATGTTGCAGAGAGCTCTGCTGAGTGTTTTGCACGAAGAAAATAAAGTTGTTGAAAACACCTTCCAACCGAATATTCATATGTTTGGAAAAGGTAGGAAAAAGGTAAGGTACTGTTTTCTATCAGTTGGCAAGCTGCACACACCATCCCAGTGATGTGCAGCTTCATTCTACACCTTTTGAAAGCAGCCGCTCTCTCCGGCTCCCGGAGGCGAAGAATCGGCTTCTTCGCGCAAAGGCGATTGTGCCGGTCACAGTGCACTCCAGTGCGGCGGCATCTGCCGAAATGTGCCCGGGACCGGCGCTTACCTCCGGGGAGCTCCATATTTCGTCTTTAGCGTCTTTTGTGGTCTATATCATTGCAAAGATCCTTTCCACTATGTCTGGCATGGAGAAACTGTGCCTGCCCAGAAAACATCTCCCGTGGTGTTTTACATGTTGCAGAGAGCTCTGCTGAGTGTTTTGCACGAAGAAAAAGAAAGTTTTCCAAAACACCTTCCAACCGTATGCTCACGTGTTTGGTAAAGGTAGGAGAGTTATAAGGTACTGTTTTTTATCAGTTGGCAAGCTGCACACACTATCCCAGTGTTGTGCAGCCTTATTCTCACCTTTCCGAAGCTACTGGTCTCTCCGGCACCCGGAGGCGAAGAATCGGCTTCTTCGCGCATTGGCTATTGTACCGGTCACAGCGCTCTCCAGTGCCGCGGCATCTGCCGAAATGTGCCCGGGACCGGGGCATAGCTCCGGGGAGCTGCGTACCTTCGTCTTTCGCGTCTTTTGTGGTCTACATCATTGCAAAAATCTT
The DNA here is from genome assembly GCF_047830755.1 of Zonotrichia albicollis. NCBI lineage: Eukaryota > Metazoa > Chordata > Aves > Passeriformes > Passerellidae > Zonotrichia > Zonotrichia albicollis. The sequence continues at coordinate 1,281,054 of NW_027428350.1, read as the reverse complement.
TTCCACTATGTCTGGCAAGGAAAAACTGTGCCAGCATAGAAAACATCTCCCATCGGATTTTACATGTTGCAGGGAAGTCTGCAGTGTGTTTTGCAGGAAGAAAAAGAAAGTTGTCCAAAACACTTTCCAACAGAATGTTCATGTGTTTGGAAAAGGTGGAGAGTGGTAAGGTACTGTTTTGGATCAGTGTGCAAGCTGTGCACACAATCCCAGTGTTGTGCAGCTTCATTCTTCAGCTTTCAGAGGTAGCCGCTCTCTCCGGCTTCCAGAGGCGAAGAAGCGGCTTCTTCGCGCAAAGGCGATTGTGCTGGTCACAGTGCACTGCAGACGGCGGCTTCTTCCGAAATGTGCCCCGTATCTGCTCATAGCTCCGGGCGTCTCTGCAACTTCCAATTCCGTTTTTGGTCTTGGCAATGCAAATGGTTTACTTGCAGCAATAGGATGGGACAATGAACTGGACTTTTTGCTTTTAGAGAGAAGCTAATGAAAAAGTTTCACCAGGATCAGAGCAGGTTGTAAAACAGAAAAATTGTCATGAAAAGAAGCCAGCCTTGTGCCCTTAGATTTGCTAGCTGTGTTTGAACAACATGAAATGTGTCAACTCGGTGTTCCTGGGTATCACATCAGTAACAGGTACTTCAGTTGCTGAATTTCTCTCGTCAAGTTAAGAAGAGAATCCAAGGAATTGTGATTTCATGCTCACAATTCACCCTATGGTGCCGAAAGGTGAAAAAGGGGTGGAAGGTGCACGGGTCAACTAACTTGAATGGCCTATGTAAATCAGCGGCCACTGATTTCCTGAAGGCTTCAACAGGTCAGTTGCCTATGTTTTTCTTGGAATTGTTTTAACCTTCGGTCATGTTTTTCTTGGGATTCTTTTACCCTTTCCCTATTAGTTCAGCCTTTGGTCTCCAGCCTTTGCTGACATTTCAAGTATCTCGGTAGCCTGGAAATGTGTTGTCTTAATTGCTGACATCATTATTCCCTTCAAAGGGTTGTTTGCCTCAAGTCTCAGTTTTGCTGGTTCTCTGCTAGTTGATTGTCAGAGGGCAGCAGGTGTTGTGTAGGAGCAAGTACACAAACCCATAGCTGGCTTTTCTTTTGATTTGGCCTGTGTAGCTAATGGAATGACTGAACATCTGTGAGAGGCTTTTCTCTCCCCGTTAGGTTTCACTGGAAGGGCAGATGCAAATCGTCTACCTGAAGTCTTGGCACAGAAGAAAGTAGTGGTTTGCTGCTGCATCTAGCTAGAAGCTTACAAAAGGAAGGCCTTGGGCTGAGGTCCATTCCATTGGCTAAGTAGAAAAGGACTGTGGGAAGGTGAGGCAGCTGAATTAGAGGTAGATCAACAAGTTCTAGAACGGTCGTGTGTTCAAAGCCTGGTGTATGGTGGTTGGTTGAATGGTGTTTGTTATGGCTTAAAGCTATGGAACTGATAAAGGCAAAGTTGCAAGAAAGCAGCTCTCCTTTGCATCTTGCTGGGGACTCTGCTTCACCACGGACCCTCAACTCCAAGTTCGCCAAGGAGATGATCAGTAGGACTGTTGCAGAGCTGCTGTGTGCATCTGAATGGAACGGCAGAGAGTGAAGCGCTGGACATTTCTGGCTTTAGTCCAATGCTGCTGCATTGGTGCCAGTTTAGTTGGTTTTCCATCAGTGGCCTTTCTGTCTAGAAGTACACTGCCCAGTGTACTTCTTTCCTAGTCTTTCTAGCATGTGATGCCGTTTCCTTCCTGTTGTTTTCATACCTTCCTTCAGTTGAAAGGATGATACAATCTTTCCATTTTGAAGATCCCTGTTAGGAAACACTATGCAAGAGGAGTCATCGCTCCCTTTTCTTCAGCCTCCTTTGTCATTTTCAGAGACTCATTTCAAATTTCTGCTAATGTCAAGACCAATACTGAGATTACCTAGCAGGGTTGGCACTCTCAGCTGCTTTCTTCTTTCATGCTGCTTCATACTGGATGTGACTTAAAAGGCCTCGTTTTGTCATCTGCATTCTGCTGTGATCCAAAGCTAAATATTCCAGGCGTGTGAACACAAAAAGAACTCCTAGGCTTTTGCAAGAACTAGCCCAGGAGGATGTGTGTTCAAGTTGATCTCTACAGTGTTTCAGAAAAAAGGAGATTGTACTGTCTTCTTGTGTACTCTCTTCTTGTGCTCTCATGCCTTGCATGTCCTAGTTAATCTACCGGCGTGACTCATTTGGCATCATCTCATGGTACAAATTCTGCATAGTTTCGTGTCCTTACAAATGCCAGTTGCCAAGGAGCCTATCTGACCATTCAAGGGGCAAAGAATTGTAAGGCTGGCAAGTTCAGTTGCTGAAACTGGAAGTCATGCCATATCAAAGTGACAGAGGAAATCCATTGATCTAGGACTTTCAGCTGGACACCTCTGAGAATAGCAGCTTGTCAGCAATGACACAGCCATCTTCCTAGCTGTATTCCAGAAAGAGGAAAGGGACACCTTCAATGATTAATATGTTTGGCATGAGAAAAACGCAAGAAATGCACCGGAAATTACTTTAGTCAGATAAAGTGCGTTTCTCTAGTGAGAATTTTGCACTTGCTCTTTCTTGTCTGCGCCTCTACTTTTCACAGAAGACAGGGGAGCATTTCATTAGTATTGTTCTTTTGTTTTCTTTCGTTGGCCTCCCTCTTTCCACCTGCAATTAACAAATTTGCCTTTGTTTACTGGCTTCTCTTACTTTACTACGAGAATTTTACATTAGGTCAACTTACATAATGGTCAAAGTTCTCAGACAGTGGAGAGAAGTAGAAGGTAGAGAAAAAAGAAAAAAACAAATCCAGAAAAATAGACAAATTTTAACAGTCTTCTGTGAGAACATTAGGACACAAGATTACTTTGAACTGAGCAACGCAGGGGATATTTGACGCAGTCAAATCAGGCCGACATTGCACTGGAGCCAGCAAGGGTCTGGAAACCATCCTGCGTATCGTGGATTTTCAGGAGCCAGCTGCCCCTACCAGCTACAGGACGCCAAACACAAACGACGGCCCTTTTCCCTGAAAAAAAACTCAGCTGCCCCGCTTCTGGATGGCAGATTGCAGGAGTCACATGGTAATACACGACTTGGTATTGGTGCCACCATTCATCTGGAAACAATGCTGCCCGGCGTGGATTTTCAGGAGCCAGCCGGCCATCCCCAGCCTCAGGCCCCCAAACTCAAAATACGGCCCATTTCCCAGGCAAACAAAACTCAGCCACGCCGCTTCTGGCTGGCAGATTGCAGGAGGCACATGGCTCTATCAAACCAGCCCGACTTAACAGTGGTGCCAACTTCGGTATGGGAATCATCCTGCGTAAAGTGGATTTTCAGGAGCCAGGCGGCCATTCCAGGCCACAGGCCCCGGAAAAAAAACCACGGCCCTTTTCCCTGGCAAACAAAACTCACCCACCCCGCTTCTGGCTGGCAGATTGCAGGAGTCACTTGGTTCTATCAAACCAGCCCGACTCTGCACTGGTGCCACCTTTCATCGGGGAACCATCCTGCGTATCGTGGATTTTCAGGAGCCAGCCAGCCACTGCCAGCCACAGGCCCCCAAACACAAACTACGGCCCTTTTTCCTGGAAGTAAAACTGACCTGCCCATCTTCTGGCTGGCAGATTGCAGGAGCCACTTGGCTCCATCAAACCAGCCCGACTTGGCACTGGTGCCATTTTTCATTTGGGAGCCATCCTGCGTATCGTGGATTTTCAGGAGCTAGCCGGCCATTCCAGGCCACAGGCCCCGGAAAAAAAACCACGGCCCTTTTCCTGGCAAACAAAACTGACCCGCCCCGCTTCTGGCTGGCAGATTGCAGGAGCCACTTGGCTCTATCAAAGCAGCCCGACTCGGCTCTGGTGCCCCTTTGGTCTGGGAATCATCCTGCGTATCGTGGATTTTCAGGAGCCAGCCGGCCACTCCCAGCCACAGGCCCCAAACACACACTACCGGCCCTCTTCCCCGGAAGTAAAACTGACCTGCCCATCTTCTGGCTGGCAGATTGCAGGAGCCACATGACTCTATCAAACCAGCCTCAGTTGGCAGTGGTTCCAACTTGGGTCTGGGAACCATCCTGCGCGGCGTGGATTTTAAGAAGCCAGGCGGCCGTTCCCAGCCACAGGCCCCCGAAAACTAACCATGGCCCTTTTCCATGGAAGTAAAACTGACCTGCCCATCTTCTGGCTGGCAGATTGCAGGAGCCACTTGGTACTATCAAACCAACCCGATTCGCACTGGTACACCCTTGGGTCTGGGAACCATCCAGAGCGGCGTGCATTTTAAGCCGCCAGCCGGCCACTCCCAGCCACAGGCCCCCAAGCACAGACTACGGCTTTTTCCCTGGCAAACAAAACTTACCCACCCCGCTCCTGGCTGACAGATTGCAGGAGTCACTTGGCTCTATCAAACCAGCCCAACTCGGCTCTGGTGCCCCTTTGGTCTGGGAATCATCCTGCGTATCGTGGATTTTCAGGAGCCAGCCGGCCACTCCCAGCCTCAGGCCCCCAAACACACACTACCGGCCCTCTTCCCTGGAAGCAAAAATGACCTGTCCATCTTCTGGCGGGCAGATTGCAGGAGACACTTAGCTCTATCAAACCAGCCCGACTCGGCACTGGTGCCACCTTTCATCTGGGAACCATCCTTTGTATCGTGGATTTTCAGGAGCCAGCCGGCCACTGCCAGCCACAGGTCCCCAAACACAAACTACGGCCCTTTTCCCTGGAAGTAAAACTGACCTGCCCATCTTCTGGCTGGCAGATTGCAGGAGCCACTTGGCTCTATCAAACCAGCCCGACTCGGCACTGGTGCCCCCTTGGGTCTGGGAACCATCCTGCGTATCGTGGATTTTAAGGAGCCGGCCGGCCATTCCAGGCCACAGTCCCCGGAAAAGAATCCTCGGCCTTTTTCCCTGGAAGTAAAACTGACCTGCCCATCTTCTGGCTGGCAGATTGCAGGAGCCACTTGGCTCTATGAGAACAGGCCGACTCGGCACTGGTGCCACCTTTCATTTGGGAATCATCCTGCGTATCGTGGATTTTCAGGAGCCAGCCGGCCACTCCCAGCCTCAGGCCCCAAACACACACTACCGGCCCTCTTCCCCGGAAGTAAAACTGACCTGCCCATCTTCTGGCTGGCAGATTGCTGGAGCCACTTGGTACTATCAAACAAACCCGACTCGGCACTGGTTCCCTCTTGGGTCTGGGAACCATCCAGCGCGGCCTGGATTTTAAGCCGCCAGCCGGCCACTCCCAGCCACAGGCACCGAACACAAACCACGGCCTTTTTCCCGGGCAAACAAATCTCACCCGCCCCGCTTCTGGCTGGCAGATTGCAGGAGCCACTTGGTTCTATCGAACCAGCCCGACTCGGCACTGGTGCCACCTTTCATCTGGGAACCATCCTGCGTATCGTGGATTTTCAGGAGCCAGCCGGCCACTACCAGCCACAGGCCCCCAAACACAGACTACGGCCCTTTTCCCTGGAAGTAAAACTGACCTGCCCATCTTCTGGCTGGCAGATTGCAGGAGCCACTTGGTACTATCATTCCAGCCCGACTTGGCACTGGTGCCATTTTTCATTTGGGAGCCATCCTGCGTATCGTGGATTTTCAGGAGCCAGCCGGCCACTGCCAGCCACAGGCCCCCAAACACAAACTACGGCCCTTTTCCCTGGAAGTAAAACTGACCTGCCCATCTTCTGGATGGCAGATTGCAAGAGCCACTTGGCTCTATCAAACCAGGCTGACTCGTCACTTGTGCCACCTTTCTTTTGGAAGCATCTTGCGTATCGTGGATTTTCAGGAGCCAGCCTGCCACTGCCTGCCACAGGCCCCCAACAGAAACCACCACCCCATTACCTGGAAACAAAATTCAGCCGCCCCACTTCTTGCTGGCAGATTGCAGGGGCTACTCTGTATTATCAAACCATCACGACTTGGCACTGGTGCCACCTTTTATCTGGGAACCACCCTGCGTATCGAGGATTTTCAGGAGCCTGCCGGCCACTCCCAGCCCCTGGCCCGGAAACACAAACCACAGCCCTTTTCCCTGGAAACAAAACTAGACAAATCTGGGACTTTTTTACCGACTAAAATTTTTTTAATAATCTCGTCATAATAATAGATTTCTAGAAGAAATTTTTATAATCTTTCTTAGTGTTGAGAAAGTCCAGGACTGAGGTCTTTTTCTTCCCTTATCAATATTGCAACGAAATTGATAAATAAAGACCAACTCTTTATTTTTCTTTTTAACCCAAGGAAATAATTCCCATTCATTAATCCATTTTGTGGACCAATATTTGCCATTCTGATGTAAGTTGTCACTTCTTTACAATAGACATTCTGTGACTATGTTGACAAGTCTTGGGTGATGATCCTAACTGGTCTTAGGTACACATAGGGGGAAATTTCCTCAGCCAGTGTCAGTCCTAAGCATGCGTATCAGAAGATCTTTCTATAGCTGGGAATTTTCCCATGAAAGGGATTCAGTTAGGGAAGAGACACTTGTCCCAGAGTTTTACATTCTTCTTGAACACTGCTTAAGGAACATGGATCCCATGTCCATTTGGATCTCTGTCTGCACAGAACTTTGTCATGCCAGTGCTTGAAATGCATCTCGAAGAGAATTCACTACACAGAATGAATGAGAGTGGTAGGGCTCAGTGGGGCTCACCAGGCCCAACGCCCCTGTTAAAGCAGGATACCTAGAGCCTCTTGCCCGGGATTCTATCTGGGTGTACTTTTAATGTCTTCTAAGATCCAGGCTTCAGAAGCTTTCTGGGCAGTCTGTGCCGCGGTTCAGTCACCCTCACAGTAAAACATCATTTGGTGATGTTCATAGGCAATCTCCTGTATTTCAGTGTGTGCCCACTGCCTCTTGTCTTTTCACTCAGCATCACTTAAAAGACACTGGTTCCCTCCCTTTTGCATTATTGCTTCCCGTATGTATGTGTGCAGCCATGTAGAGAAATGTAAAAACCTCCCTGAAGGCCACGCAGACAATATTCCCTTCATCTACCAGTCAAGTTGATTCATCAGAGGTGTTGAAAAAGTTGTTCAGCATGAAATTCCCCAGGAAAATCCACGCCGAGTACATTGCTTTGTCCTCCTTCATATGCCAGGCAAGGCTTTCAGGAATAGCTGCCCCATCAACTTTGTAGGGATAAAAAAGAGGCTGGCTGATTTGTACTTTTCCGAGTCCTCCTAATTGCCATTTTTGAAGAGGGCAGTCTTTTGCTTTCATGCATTCTTAGCTACGGAAAACTCCATACTTTCGTCTTTAGCGTTTCTTGTCCTCTTCAACTTCGCAAAAAGTTTTTCCACTATGTCTGGCAAGGAGAATCTGGGTCAGGGCTGAAAACATCTCCCATGGTGTTGTACATGTTGCAGAGAAGTCTGCAGAGTGTTTTGCAGGAAGAAAAAGAAAGATGTCCAAAACACCTTCCAACCGAATGTTCATGTGTTTGGAAAAGCTAGGAGAGTTGTAAGGAACTGTTTTCTATCAGTTTGCAACCTGCGCACACTATCCCAGTGTTGTGCAGCTTCATTCTCACCTTTCCGAAGCTACTGCTCCCTACGGCTTCCGGAGGCGAAGACGAGGTTTCTTCGAGCAAATGGGATTGTACCGGAGCCAATGCTCTAAAGTGCGGCGGCTTCTGCCGAAATGTGCCCGGGACGGGCGCTTACCTCCGGGGACATCCGTACCTTCTTCTATCGGGACTTTTGTGGTCTACATCACTGCAAAAAGCTTTTCCACTATGTCTGGCAAGGAGAAACTGTGCCTGCACAGAAAACATCTCCCGTGGTGCTTTACATGTTGCAGAGAGCTCTGCTGAGTGTTTTGCACGAAGAAAAAGAAAGTTGTCCAAAACAACTTCCAATCGAATGTTCATGTGTTTGGAAAAGGTAGGAAAATGGTAAGGTACTGTTTTCTATCAGTTTGAAAGTTGCGCACACTATCCCAGTGTTGTGCAGCTTCATTCTTCACCTTTCCGAAGCAGCCGCTCTCTCCGGCTTCCGGAGGCAAGGAAGCGTCTTCTTCGCGCAAAGGGGATTGTGCAGGTCACAGTGCACTCCAGTGCGGCGGCTTCTTCCGAAATGTGCCCGGGACCGGCGCTTAGCTCCAGGGAGCTCCGCACCTTCGTCTTTAGCGTCTCTTGTGGTCTACATCATTGCAAAAAGCTTTTCCACTATGTCTGGCATGGAGAAACTGTGCCTGCACAGAAAACATCTCCCGTGGTGTTTTACAGGTTGCAGAGAGCTCTGCTGAGTGTTTTGCAAGAAGAAAAAGAAAGTTTTCCATAACACCTTCCAACCCAATATTCATATGTTTGGAAAAGGTAGGAAAGTGGTAAAGTACTGTTTTCTATCAGTTTGCAAGCTGCGCACACTATCCCAGTGTTGTGCAGCTTCATTCCCACCTTTCCGAAGCAGCCGCTCACTCCGGCCCCCGGAGACGAAGAGGCGGCTTCTTCGCTCAAAGGCGATTGTGCCGGTCACAGTGCACTCCAGTGCGGCGGCTTCGGCCGAAATGTGCCTGGGACCGGCGCTTACCTCCGGGGACATCCGTACCTTCTTCTTTCGGGACTTTTGTGGTCTACATGACTGCAAAAAGCTTTTCCACTATGTCTGGAAAGGAGAAACTGTGCCAGAACAGAAAACATCTCCCGTGGTGTTTTACATGTTGCAGAGAGCTCTGCTGAGTGTTTTGCACGAAGAAAAAGAAAGTTGTCCAAAACACCTTCCAACAGGATATTCATGTTTTTGGAAAAGGTAGGAAAGTTGTAAGGTACTGTTTTCTATCAGTTTGCAAGCTGCGCACACTATCCCAGTGTTGTGCAGCTTCATTCTTCTCCTTTTGAAAGCAGCCGCTCTCTCTGGCTCCCGGAGACGAAGAGGCGCTCGGGACCGGCGCTTAGCTCCGGGGACATACGTACCTTCCTCTGTAGGGACTTTTGTGGTCTACATCACTGCAAAACGCTTTTCCACTATGTCTGCTAATGAGAAACTGTGCCTCACAGAAAACATCTCCCGTGGTGTTTTGCATGTTGCAGAGAGCTCTGCAGAAGTTTAAGCAAGAAGAAAAAGAAAGTTTTCCAAAACACCTTCCAATCGAATGTTCATGTGTTTGGAAAAGGTAGGAGAGTGGTAAGGTAGTGTTTTTTATCAGTTTGCAATCTGCGCACACTATCCCAGTCTTGTGCAGCTTCATTCTACACCTTTTGAAAGCAGACTCTCTCTCCGGCTCGGGGAGGCAAGGAAGCGTCTTCTTCGCTCAAAGGCGATTGGTCCGGTCACAGTGCACTCCAGTGCGGCGGCATCTTCCGAAATGTGCCTGGGACCGACGCTTAGCTCCGGGGAGCTCCATATTTCGACTTTAGCGTCTTTTGTGGTCTACATCACTGCAAAAAGCTTTTCCACTATGTTAGGCAAGGAGAAACTGTGCCTGCACAGAAAACATCTCTCATGGTGTTTTACATGTTGCAGAGAGCTCTGCTGAGTGTTTTGCACGAAGAAAAAGAAAGTTGTCCAAAACACCTTCCAATCAAATATTCATGTGTTTGGAAAAGGTAGGAAAGTGGTAACGTAGTGTTTTCTAAAAGTTTGCAAGCTGCGCACACTATCCCAGTGTTGTGCAGCTTCATTCTTCACCTTCCGAAGCAGCCGCTCTCTCCGGCTCCCGGAGACGAAGAATCGGCTTCTTTGCGCAAAGGCGATTGTGCCGGTCACAGTGCACTCCAGTTCGGCGGCTTCGGCCTAAATGTGCCCGGGACCGACGCTTAGCTCCGGGGAGCTCCATATTTCGTCTTTAGCGTCTTTTGAGGTCTACATCATTGCAAAAATACTTTCCACTATGTCTGGCATGGAGAAACTGTGCCAGCACAGAAAACATCTCTCCTGGTGTTATACATGTTGCAGAGAGCTCTGCTGAGTGTTTTGCACGAAGAAAAAGAAAGTTGTCCAAAACACCTTCCAACAGGATATTCATGTTTTTGGAAAAGGTAGGAAAGTTGTAAGGTACTGTTTTCTATCAGTTTGCAAGCTGCGCACACTATCCCAGTGTTGTGTAGCTTCATTCTCACCTTTCCGTAGCTACTGGTCTCTCCGGCTCCCGGATTCGAAGAATCGGCTTCTTCGCGCAAAGGCGATTGTGCCGGTCACAGTGCACTCCAGTGCGGCGGCATCTGCCGAAATGTGCCCGGGATCGCGGCATAGCTCGGGGAGCTGCGTACCTAGGTCTTTCGGGACTTTTGTGGTCTACATGACTGCAAAAAGCTTTTCCACTATGTTAGGCAAGGAGAAACTGTGCCTGCACAGAAAACATCTCTCATGGTGTTTTTCATGTTGCACAGAGCTCTGCTGAGTGTTTTGCACGAAGAAAAAGAAAGTTTTCCAAAACACCTTCCAATCGAATGTTCATGTGTTTGGAAAAGGTAGAAGTCGTAAAATACTGTTTTTTATCAGTTGGCAAGCTGCACACACTACCCAGTGATGTGCAGCTTCATTCTACACCTTTTGAAAGCAGCCGCTCTCTCCGGCTCCCGGAGGCGAAGAATCGGCTTCTTCGCGCAAAGGCGATTGTGCCGGTCACAGTGCACTCCAGTGCGGTGGCTTCTTCCGAAATGCGCCCGGGCCCGGCGCTTAGCTCCGGGGAACTCTGTATTTCGACTTTAGCGTCTCTTGTGTTCTACATCACTACTAAAAGCATTTCCACTCTGTCTGGCAAGTAGAAACTGTGCCTGCACAGAAAACATCTCTCATCGTGTTTTACATGTTGCACAGAGCTCTGCTGAGTGTTTTGCACGAAGAAAATAAAGTTGTTGAAAACACCTTCCAATCGAATATTCATATGTTTGGAAAAGGTAGGAAAGTGGTAAGGTACTGTTTTCTATCAGTTTGCAAGCTGCGCACACTATCCCCGTATTGTGCAGCTACATTCCCACCTTTCCGAAGCAGCCGCTCTCTCCGGCTCGCGGAGGCAAGGAAGCGGCTTCTTCGCGCAAAGGCGATTGTGCCGGTCACAGTGCACTCCAGTGCGGCGGCTTCGGCCGAAATGTGCCCGGGACCGGCGCTTACCTCCGGGGACATCCGTACATTCTTCTTTCGGGACTTTTGTGGTCTACATCACTGCAAAAAGCTTTTCCACTATGTCTGGTAATGAGAAACTGTGCCTGCACAGAAAACATCTCTCATGGTGTTTTACATGTTGCAGAGAGCTCTGCTGAGTGTTTTGCACGAAGAAAAAGAAAGTTGTCCAAAACACCTTCCAATCGAATGTTCATGTGTTTGGAAAAGGTAGGAGAGTGGTAAGGTACTGTTTTTTATCAGTTGGCAAGCTGCACACACTATCCCAGTGATGTGCAGCTTCATTCTACACCTTTTGAATGCAGCCGCTCTCTCCGGCTCCCGGAGGCGAAGAATCGGCTTCTTCGCGCAAAGGCGATTGTGCCGGTCACAGTGCACTCCAGTGCGGCGGCTTCGGCCGAAATGTGCCCGGGCCCGGCGCTTAGCTCCGGGGAACTCTGTATTTCGACTTTAGCGTCTCTTGTGTTCTACATCACTACTAAAAGCATTTCCACTATGTCTGGCAGGTAGAAACTGTGCCTGCACAGAAAACATCTCCCATCATGTTTTACATGTTGCAGAGAGCTCTGCTGAGTGTTTTGCACGAAGAAAATAAAGTTGTTGAAAACACCTTCCAACCGAATATTCATATGTTTGGAAAAGGTAGGAAAAAGGTAAGGTACTGTTTTCTATCAGTTTGCAAGCTGCGCACACTATCCCAGTGTTGTGCAGCTTCATTCTTCTCCTTTTGAAAGCAGCCGCTCTCTCTGGCTCCCGGAGACGAAGAGGCGCTCGGGACCGGCGCTTAGCTCCGGGGACATACGTACCTTCCTCTGTAGGGACTTTTGTGGTCTACATCACTGCAAAACGCTTTTCCACTATGTCTGCTAATGAGAAACTGTGCCTCACAGAAAACATCTCCCGTGGTGTTTTGCATGTTGCAGAGAGCTCTGCAGAAGTTTAAGCAAGAAGAAAAAGAAAGTTGTCCAAAACACCTTCCAATCGAATGTTCATGTGTTTGGAAAAGGTAGGAGAGTGGTAAGGTAGTGTTTTTTATCAGTTTGCAATCTGCGCACACTATCCCAGTCTTGTGCAGCTTCATTCTACACCTTTTGAAAGCAGACTCTCTCTCCGGCTCGGGGAGGCAAGGAAGCGTCTTCTTCGCTCAAAGGCGATTGGTCCGGTCACAGTGCACTCCAGTGCGGCGGCATCTTCCGAAATGTGCCTGGGACCGACGCTTAGCTCCGGGGAGCTCCATATTTCGACTTTAGCGTCTTTTGTGGTCTACATCACTGCAAAAAGCTTTTCCACTATGTTAGGCAAGGAGAAACTGTGCCTGCACAGAAAACATCTCTCATGGTGTTTTACATGTTTCAGAGAGCTCTGCTGAGTGTTTTGCACGAAGAAAAAGAAAGTTGTCCAAAACACCTTCCAATCAAATATTCATGTGTTTGGAAAAGGTAGGAAAGTGGTAACGTAGTGTTTTCTAAAAGTTTGCAAGCTGCGCACACTATCCCAGTGTTGTGCAGCTTCATTCTTCACCTTCCGAAGCAGCCGCTCTCTCCGGCTCCCGGAGACGAAGAATCGGCTTCTTTGCGCAAAGGCGATTGTGCCGGTCACAGTGCACTCCAGTTCGGCGGCTTCGGCCTAAATGTGCCCGGGACCGACGCTTAGCTCCGGGGAGCTCCATATTTCGTCTTTAGCGTCTTTTGAGGTCTACATCATTGCAAAAATACTTTCCACTATGTCTGGCATGGAGAAACTGTGCCAGCACAGAAAACATCTCTCCTGGTGTTATACATGTTGCAGAGAGGTCTGCTGAGTGTTTTGCACGAAGAAAATAAAGTTGTTGGAAACACCTTCCGACCCAATATTCATATGTTTGGAAAAGGTAGGAAAGTTGTAAAGTACTGTTTTCTATCAGTTTGCAACCTGCGCACACTATCCCAGTGTTGTGCAGCTTCATTCCCACCTTTCCGAAGCAGCCGCTCTCTCCGGCTCGCGGAGGCAAGGAAGCGGCTTCTTCGCGCCAAGGCGATTGTGCCGGTCACAGTGCACTCCAGTTCGGCGTCATGTGCCGAAATGTGCCCGGGACCGGCGCTTACCTCCGGGGACATCCGTACCTTCTTCTTTCGGGACTTTTGTGGTCTACATCACTGCAAAAAGCTTTTCCACTATGTTAGGCAAGGAGAAACTGTGCCTGCACAGAAAACATCTCCCGTGGTGGTTTACATGTTTCAGAGAGCTCTGCTGAGTGTTTTGCACGAAGAAAAAGAAAGTTGTCCAAAACACCTTCCAATCGAATGTTCATGTGTTTGGAAAAGGTAGGAGAGTGGTAAGGTACTGTTTTTTATCAGTTGGCAAGCTGCACACACTATCCCAGTGATGTGCAGCTTCATTCTACACCTTTTGAAAGCAGCCGCTCTCTCCGGCTCCCGGAGGCGAAGAATCGGCTTCTTCGCGCAAAGGCGATTGTGCCGGTCACAGTGCACTCCAGTGCGGCGGCTTCGGCCGAAATGTGCCCGGGCCCGGCGCTTAGCTCCGGGGAACTCTGTATTTCGACTTTAGCGTCTCTTGTGTTCTACATCACTACTAAAAGCATTTCCACTATGTCTGGCAGGTAGAAACTGTGCCTGCACAGAAAACATCTCCCATCATGTTTTACATGTTGCAGAGAGCTCTGCTGAGTGTTTTGCACGAAGAAAATAAAGTTGTTGAAAACACCTTCCAACCGAATATTCATATGTTTGGAAAGATAGGAAAGTGGTAAGGTACTGTTTTCTATCAGTTTGCATGCTGCGCACACTATCCCAGTATTGTGCAGCTTCATTCTTCTCCTTTTGAAAGCAGCCGCTCTCTCTGGCTCACGGAGACGAAGAGGCGGCTTCTTTGCGCAAAGGCGATTGTGCCGGTCCAGTGCACTCCAGAGCGGCGGCTTCTGACGAAATGTGCCTGGGCCCGGCGCTCACCTCCGGGGAGCTCCATATTTCGTCTTTAGCGTGTCTAAGGGTCTACATCACTGCAAAACGCTTTTCCACTATGTCTGGTAATGAGAAACTGTGCCTGCACAGAAAACATCTCTCATGGTGTTTTACATGTTGCAGAGAGCTCTGCTGAGTGTTTTGCACGAAGAAAAAGAAAGTTTTCCAAAATACCTTCCAATCGAATGTTCATGTGTTTGGAAAAGGTAGGAGTGGTAAGGTACTGTTTTTTATCAGTTGGCAAGCTGCACACACTATCCCAGTGATGTGCAGCTTCATTCTACACCTTTTGAATGCAGCCGCTCTCTCCGGCTCCCGGAGGCGAAGAATCGGCTTCTTCGCGCAAAGGCGATTGTGCCGGTCACAGTGCACTCCAGTGCGGCGGCTTCTTCCGAAATGCGCCCGGGCCCGGCGCTTAGCTCCGGGGAACTCTGTATTTCGACTTTTGCGTCTCTTGTGTTCTACATCACTACTAAAAGCATTTCCACTATGTCTGGCAGGTAGAATCTGTGCCTGCACAGAAAACATCTCCCATCATGTTTTACATGTTGCAGAGAGCTCTGCTGAGTGTTTTGCACGAAGAAAATAAAGTTGTTGAAAACACCTTCTAACCGAATATTCATATGTTTGGAAAAGGTAGGAAAGTGGTAAGGTACTGTTTTCTATCAGTTTGCATGCTGCGCACACTATCCCAGTATTGTGCAGCTTCATTCTTCTCCTTTTGAAAGCAGCCGCTCTCTCTGGCTCACGGAGACGAAGAGGCGGCTTCTTTGCGCCAAGGCGATTGTGCCGGTCCAGTGCACTCCTGGGCGGCGGCTTCTGACGAAATGTGCCTGGGCCCGGCGCTCACCTCCGGGGAGCTCCATATTTCGTCTTTAGCGTCTTTAAGGGTCTACATCACTGCAAAACGCTTTTCCACTATGTCTGGTAATGAGAAACTGTGCCTGCACAGAAAACATCTCTCATGGTGTTTTACATGTTGCAGAGAGCTCTGCTGAGTGTTTTGCACGAAGAAAAAGAAAGTTTTCCAAAATACCTTCCAATCGAATGTTCATGTGTTTGGAAAAGGTAGGAGTGGTAAGGTACTGTTTCTTATCAGTTGGCAAGCTGCACACACCATCCCAGTGATGTGCAGCTTCATTCTACACCTTTTGAAAGCAGCCGCTCTCTCCGGCTCCCGGAGGCGAAGAATCGGCTTCTTCGCGCAAAGGCGATTGTGCCGGTCACAGTGCACTCCAGTTCGGCGGCTTCTTCCGAAATGCGCCCGGGCCCTGCGATTAGCTCCGGGGAACTCTGTATTTCGACTTTAGCGTCTCTTGTGTTCTACATCACTACTAAAAGCATTTCCACTATGTCTAGCAAGTAGAAACTGTGCCTGCACAGAAAACATCTCCCATCGTGTTTTACATGTTGCAGAGAGCTCTGCTGAGTGTTTTGCACGAAGAAAATAAAGTTGTTGAAAACACCTTCCAACCGAATATTCATATGTTTGGAAAAGGGAGGAAAAAGGTAAGGTACTGTTTTCTATCAGTTGGCAAGCTGCACACACCATCCCAGTGATGTGCAGCTTCATTCTACACCTTTTGAAAGCAGCCGCTCTCTCCGGCTCCCGGAGGCGAAGAGGCGGCTTCTTCGCGCAAAGGCGATTGTGCCGGTCACAGTGCACTCCAGTGCGGCGGCATCTGCCGAAATGTGCCCGGGACCGGCGCTTAGCTCCGGGGAGCTCCATATTTCGTCTTTAGCGTCTTTTGTGGTCTATATCATTGCAAAGATCCTTTCCACTATGTCTGGCATGGAGAAACTGTGCCTGCCCAGAAAACATCTCCCGTGGTGTTTTACATGTTGCAGAGAGCTCTGCTGAGTGTTTTGCACGAAGAAAAAGAAAGTTTTCCAAAACACCTTCCAACCGTATGCTCACGTGTTTGGTAAAGGTAGGAGAGTTATAAGGTACTGTTTTTTATGAGTTGGCAAGCTGCACACACTATCCCAGTGTTGTGCAGCCTTATTCTCACCTTTCCGAAGCTACTGGTCTCTCCGGCACCCGGAGGCGAAGAATCGGCTTCTTCGCGCATTGGCTATTGTACCGGTCACAGCGCTCTCCAGTGCCGCGGCATCTGCCGAAATGTGCCCGGGACCGGGGCATAGCTCCGGGGAGCTGCGTACCTTCGTCTTTCGCGTCTTTTGTGGTCTACATCATTGCAAAAATCTTTTCCACTATGTCTGGCAAGGAAAAACTGTGCCAGCATAGAAAACATCTCCCATCGGATTTTACATGTTGCCGGGAAGTCTGCAGTGTGTTTTGCAGGAAGAAAAAGAAAGTTGTCCAAAACACTTTCCAACAGAATGTTCATGTGTTTGGAAAAGGTGGAGAGTGGTAAGGTACTGTTTTGGATCAGTGTGCAAGCTGTGCACACAATCCCACTGTTGTGCAGCTTCATTCTTCAGCTTTCAGAGGTAGCCGCTCTCTCCGGCTTCCAGAGGCGAAGAAGCGGCTTCTTCGCGCAAAGGCGATTGTGCTGGTCACAGTGCACTGCAGACGGCGGCTTCTTCCGAAATGTGCCCCGTATCTGCTCATAGCTCCGGGCGTCTCTGCAACTTCCAATTCCGTTTTTGGTCTTGGCAATGCAAATGGTTTACTTGCAGCAATAGGATGGGACAATGAACTGGACTTTTTGCTTTTAGAGAGAAGCTAATGAAAAAGTTTCACCAGGATCAGAGCAGGTTGTAAAACAGAAAAATTGTCATGAAAAGAAGCCAGCCTTGTGCCCTTAGATTTGCTAGCTGTGTTTGAACAACATGAAATGTGTCAACTCGGTGTTCCTGGGTATCACATCAGTAACAGGTACTTCAGTTGCTGAATTTCTCTCGTCAAGTTAAGAAGAGAATCCAAGGAATTGTGATTTCATGCTCACAATTCACCCTATGGTGCCGAAAGGTGTAAAAGGGGTGGAAGGTGCACGGGTCAACTAACTTGAATGGCCTATGTAAATCAGCGGCCACTGATTTCCTGAAGGCTTCAACAGGTCAGTTGCCTATGTTTTTCTTGGAATTGTTTTAACCTTCGGTCATGTTTTTCTTGGGATTCTTTTACCCTTTCCCTATTAGTTCAGCCTTTGGTCTCCAGCCTTTGCTGACATTTCAAGTATCTCGGTAGCCTGGAAATGTGTTGTCTTAATTGCTGACATCATTATTCCCTTCAAAGGGTTGTTTGCCTCAAGTCTCAGTTTTGCTGGTTCTCTGCTAGTTGATTGTCAGAGGGCAGCAGGTGTTGTGTAGGAGCAAGTACACAAACCCATAGCTGGCTTTTCTTTTGATTTGGCCTGTGTAGCTAATGGAATGACTGAACATCTGTGAGAGGCTTTTCTCTCCCCGTTAGGTTTCACTGGAAGGGCAGATGCAAATCGTCTACCTGAAGTCTTGGCACAGAAGAAAGTAGTGGTTTGCTGCTGCATCTAGCTAGAAGCTTACAAAAGGAAGGCCTTGGGCTGAGGTCCATTCCATTGGCTAAGTAGAAAAGGACTGTGGGAAGGTGAGGCAGCTGAATTAGAGGTAGATCAACAAGTTCTAGAACGGTCGTGTGTTCAAAGCCTGGTGTATGGTGGTTGGTTGAATGGTGTTTGTTATGGCTTAAAGCTATGGAACTGATAAAGGCAAAGTTGCAAGAAAGCAGCTCTCCTTTGCATCTTGCTGGGGACTCTGCTTCACCACGGACCCTCAACTCCAAGTTCGCCAAGGAGATGATCAGTAGGACTGTTGCAGAGCTGCTGTGTGCATCTGAATGGAACGGCAGAGAGTGAAGCGCTGGACATTTCTGGCTTTAGTCCAATGCTGCTGCATTGGTGCCAGTTTAGTTGGTTTTCCATCAGTGGCCTTTCTGTCTAGAAGTACACTGCCCAGTGTACTTCTTTCCTAGTCTTTCTAGCATGTGATGCCGTTTCCTTCCTGTTGTTTTCATACCTTCCTTCAGTTGAAAGGATGATACAATCTTTCCATTTTGAAGATCCCTGTTAGGAAACACTATGCAAGAGGAGTCATCGCTCCCTTTTCTTCAGCCTCCTTTGTCATTTTCAGAGACTCATTTCAAATTTCTGCTAATGTCAAGACCAATACTGAGATTACCTAGCAGGGTTGGCACTCTCAGCTGCTTTCTTCTTTCATGCTGCTTCATACTGGATGTGACTTAAAAGGCCTCGTTTTGTCATCTGCATTCTGCTGTGATCCAAAGCTAAATATTCCAGGCGTGTGAACACAAAAAGAACTCCTAGGCTTTTGCAAGAACTAGCCCAGGAGGATGTGTGTTCAAGTTGATCTCTACAGTGTTTCAGAAAAAAGGAGATTGTACTGTCTTCTTGTGTACTCTCTTCTTGTGCTCTCATGCCTTGCATGTCCTAGTTAATCTACCGGCGTGACTCATTTGGCATCATCTCATGGTACAAATTCTGCATAGTTTCGTGTCCTTACAAATGCCAGTTGCCAAGGAGCCTATCTGACCATTCAAGGGGCAAAGAATTGTAAGGCTGGCAAGTTCAGTTGCTGAAACTGGAAGTCATGCCATATCAAAGTGACAGAGGAAATCCATTGATCTAGGACTTTCAGCTGGACACCTCTGAGAATAGCAGCTTGTCAGCAATGACACAGCCATCTTCCTAGCTGTATTCCAGAAAGAGGAAAGGGACACCTTCAATGATTAATATGTTTGGCATGAGAAAAACGCAAGAAATGCACCGGAAATTACTTTAGTCAGATAAAGTGCGTTTCTCTAGTGAGAATTTTGCACTTGCTCTTTCTTGTCTGCGCCTCTACTTTTCACAGAAGACAGGGGAGCATTTCATTAGTATTGTTCTTTTGTTTTCTTTCGTTGGCCTCCCTCTTTCCACCTGCAATTAACAAATTTGCCTTTGTTTACTGGCTTCTCTTACTTTACTACGAGAATTTTACATTAGGTCAACTTACATAATGGTCAAAGTTCTCAGACAGTGGAGAGAAGTAGAAGGTAGAGAAAAAAGAAAAAAACAAATCCAGAAAAATAGACAAATTTTAACAGTCTTCTGTGAGAACATTAGGACACAAGATTACTTTGAACTGAGCAACGCAGGGGATATTTGACGCAGTCAAATCAGGCCGACATTGCACTGGAGCCAGCAAGGGTCTGGAAACCATCCTGCGTATCGTGGATTTTCAGGAGCCAGCTGCCCCTACCAGCTACAGGACGCCAAACACAAACGACGGCCCTTTTCCCTGAAAAAAAACTCAGCTGCCCCGCTTCTGGATGGCAGATTGCAGGAGTCACATGGTAATACACGACTTGGTATTGGTGCCACCATTCATCTGGAAACAATGCTGCCCGGCGTGGATTTTCAGGAGCCAGCCGGCCATCCCCAGCCTCAGGCCCCCAAACTCAAAATACGGCCCATTTCCCAGGCAAACAAAACTCAGCCACGCCGCTTCTGGCTGGCAGATTGCAGGAGGCACATGGCTCTATCAAACCAGCCCGACTTAACAGTGGTGCCAACTTCGGTATGGGAATCATCCTGCGTAAAGTGGATTTTCAGGAGCCAGGCGGCCATTCCAGGCCACAGGCCCCGGAAAAAAAACCACGGCCCTTTTCCCTGGCAAACAAAACTCACCCACCCCGCTTCTGGCTGGCAGATTGCAGGAGTCACTTGGTTCTATCAAACCAGCCCGACTCTGCACTGGTGCCACCTTTCATCGGGGAACCATCCTGCGTATCGTGGATTTTCAGGAGCCAGCCAGCCACTGCCAGCCACAGGCCCCCAAACACAAACTACGGCCCTTTTTCCTGGAAGTAAAACTGACCTGCCCATCTTCTGGCTGGCAGATTGCAGGAGCCACTTGGCTCCATCAAACCAGCCCGACTTGGCACTGGTGCCATTTTTCATTTGGGAGCCATCCTGCGTATCGTGGATTTTCAGGAGCTAGCCGGCCATTCCAGGCCACAGGCCCCGGAAAAAAAACCACGGCCCTTTTCCTGGCAAACAAAACTGACCCGCCCCGCTTCTGGCTGGCAGATTGCAGGAGCCACTTGGCTCTATCAAAGCAGCCCGACTCGGCTCTGGTGCCCCTTTGGTCTGGGAATCATCCTGCGTATCGTGGATTTTCAGGAGCCAGCCGGCCACTCCCAGCCACAGGCCCCAAACACACACTACCGGCCCTCTTCCCCGGAAGTAAAACTGACCTGCCCATCTTCTGGCTGGCAGATTGCAGGAGCCACATGACTCTATCAAACCAGCCTCAGTTGGCAGTGGTTCCAACTTGGGTCTGGGAACCATCCTGCGCGGCGTGGATTTTAAGAAGCCAGGCGGCCGTTCCCAGCCACAGGCCCCCGAAAACTAACCATGGCCCTTTTCCATGGAAGTAAAACTGACCTGCCCATCTTCTGGCTGGCAGATTGCAGGAGCCACTTGGTACTATCAAACCAACCCGATTCGCACTGGTACACCCTTGGGTCTGGGAACCATCCAGAGCGGCGTGCATTTTAAGCCGCCAGCCGGCCACTCCCAGCCACAGGCCCCCAAGCACAGACTACGGCTTTTTCCCTGGCAAACAAAACTTACCCACCCCGCTCCTGGCTGACAGATTGCAGGAGTCACTTGGCTCTATCAAACCAGCCCGACTCGGCTCTGGTGCCCCTTTGGTCTGGGAATCATCCTGCGTATCGTGGATTTTCAGGAGCCAGCCGGCCACTCCCAGCCTCAGGCCCCCAAACACACACTACCGGCCCTCTTCCCTGGAAGCAAAAATGACCTGTCCATCTTCTGGCGGGCAGATTGCAGGAGACACTTAGCTCTATCAAACCAGCCCGACTCGGCACTGGTGCCACCTTTCATCTGGGAACCATCCTTTGTATCGTGGATTTTCAGGAGCCAGCCGGCCACTGCCAGCCACAGGTCCCCAAACACAAACTACGGCCCTTTTCCCTGGAAGTAAAACTGACCTGCCCATCTTCTGGCTGGCAGATTGCAGGAGCCACTTGGCTCTATCAAACCAGCCCGACTCGGCACTGGTGCCCCCTTGGGTCTGGGAACCATCCTGCGTATCGTGGATTTTAAGGAGCCGGCCGGCCATTCCAGGCCACAGTCCCCGGAAAAGAATCCTCGGCCTTTTTCCCTGGAAGTAAAACTGACCTGCCCATCTTCTGGCTGGCAGATTGCAGGAGCCACTTGGCTCTATGAGAACAGGCCGACTCGGCACTGGTGCCACCTTTCATTTGGGAATCATCCTGCGTATCGTGGATTTTCAGGAGCCAGCCGGCCACTCCCAGCCTCAGGCCCCAAACACACACTACCGGCCCTCTTCCCCGGAAGTAAAACTGACCTGCCCATCTTCTGGCTGGCAGATTGCAGGAGCCACTTGGCTCTATCAAACCAGCCTGACTTGGCAGTGGTTCCAAATTGGGTCTGGGAACCATCCTGTGCGGCGTGGATTTTAAGAAGCCAGGAGGCCGTTCCCAGCCACAGGCCCCCGAAAACTAACCATGGCCCATTTCCATGGAAGTAAAACTGACCTGCCCATCTTCTGGCTGGCAGATTGCAGGAGCCACTTGGCTCTATCAAACCAGCCCGACTCGGCACTGGTGCCCCCTTGGGTCTGGGAACCATCCTGCGTATCGTGGATTTTCAGGAGCCAGCCGGCCACAGCCAGCCACAGGTCCCCAAACACAAACTACGGCCCTTTTCCCTGGAAGTAAAACTGACCTGCCCTTCTTCTGGCTGGCAGATTGCAGGAGCCACTTGGCTGTATCAAACCAGCCCGACTCGGCACTGGTGCCACCTTTCATCTGGGAACCATCCTGTGTATCGTGGATTTTCAGGAGCCAGCCGGCCACTGCCAGCCACAGGTCCCCAAACACAAACTACGGCCCTTTTCCCTGGAAGTAAAACTGACCTGCCCATCTTCTGGCTGGCAGATTGCAGGAGCCACTTGGCTCTATCAAACCAGCCCAACTTGGCACTGGTGTAATTTTTCATGTGGGAGCCATCCTGCGTAATGTCGATTTTCAGGAGCCAGCCGGCCACTCCCAGCCACAGGCCCCCAAACAAAAACTCTGGCCCTTTCCCTGTAAGTAAAACTGACCTGCCCATCTTCTGGCTGGCAGATTGCAGGAGCCACTTGGCTCTATCAAACCAGACCGACTCGGCTCTGGTGCCCCTTTGGTCTGGGAATCATCCTGCGTATCGTGGATTTTCAGGAGCCAGCCGGCCACAGCCAGCCACAGGCCCCCAAGCACAAACTACGGCTTTTTCACTGGAAGTAAAACTAACCTGCCCATCTTCTGGCTGGCAGATTGCAGGAGCCACTTGGCTCTATCAAACCAGCCCGACTCGGCACTGGTGCCACCTTTCATCTGGGAACCATCCTGCATATCGTGGATTTTAAGGAGCCGGCCGGCCATTCCAGGCCACAGTCCCCGGAAAAGAATCCACGGCCTTTTTCCCTGGAAGTAAAACTGACCTGCCCATCTTCTGGCTGGCAGATTGCAGGAGCCACTTGGCTCTATGAGAACAGGCCGACTCGGCACTGGTGCCACCTTTCATTTGGGAGCCATCCTGCGTATCTTGGATTTTCAGGAGCCAGCCGGCCACTCCCAGCCCCAGGCCCCCAACACAAACTATGGCCCTTTTCCCTGGAAGTAAAACTGACCTGCCCATCTTCTGGCTGGCAGATTGCAGGAGCCACATGGCTCTATCAAAACAGCCCGACTCGGCACTGGTGCCCCCTTGGGTCTGGGAACCATCCTGCGCGGCGTGGATTTTAAGGAGCCAGCCGGCCATTCCAGGCTACAGGCCCCGGAAAAAAAACCACGTCCCATTTCCCTGGCAAACAAAACTCACCCACCCCGCTTCTGGCTGGCAGATTGCAGGAGCCACTTGGCTCTATCAAACCAGCCCGACTTGGCACTGTTGCCACCTTTCATCTGGGAACCATCCTGCGTATCGTGGATTTTCAGGAGCCAGCCGGCCACTCCCAGCCACAGGACCCCAAACACAAACTACGGCCCTATTCCCTGGAAGTAAAACTGACCTGCCCATCTTCTGGCTGGCAGATTGCTGGAGCCACTTGGTACTATCAAACAAACCCGACTCGGCACTGGTTCCCTCTTGGGTCTGGGAACCATCCAGCGCGGCCTGGATTTTAAGCCGCCAGCCGGCCACTCCCAGCCACAGGCACCGAACACAAACCACGGCCTTTTTCCCGGGCAAACAAAGCTCACCCGCCCCGCTTCTGGCTGGCAGATTGCAGGAGCCACTTGGCTCTATCGAACCAGCCCGACTCGGCACTGGTGCCACCTTTCATCTGGGAACCATCCTTTGTATCGTGGATTTTCAGGAGCCAGCCGGCGATTCCCAGCCACAGGCCCCCAAACACAGACTACGGCCCTTTTCCCTGGAAGTAAAACTGACCTGCCCATCTTCTGGCTGGCAGATTGCAGGAGCCACTTGGTACTATCATTCCAGCCCGACTTGGCACTGGTGCCATTTTTCATTTGGGAGCCATCCTGCGTATCGTGGATTTTCAGGAGCCAGCCGGCCACTGCCAGCCACAGGCCCCCAAACACAAACTACGGCCCTTTTCCCTGGAAGTAAAACTGACCTGCCCATCTTCTGGATGGCAGATTGCAAGAGCCACTTGGCTCTATCAAACCAGGCTGACTCGTCACTTGTGCCACCTTTCTTTTGGAAGCATCTTGCGTATCGTGGATTTTCAGGAGCCAGCCTGCCACTGCCTGCCACAGGCCCCCAACAGAAACCACCACCCCATTACCTGGAAACAAAATTCAGCCGCCCCACTTCTTGCTGGCAGATTGCA
Organism: Zonotrichia albicollis; assembly: GCF_047830755.1. Classification (NCBI taxonomy): domain Eukaryota; kingdom Metazoa; phylum Chordata; class Aves; order Passeriformes; family Passerellidae; genus Zonotrichia; species Zonotrichia albicollis. Next base: position 1,257,173 of record NW_027428350.1, on the reverse strand, counting down.
GGGGCTACTCTGTATTATCAAACCATCACGACTTGGCACTGGTGCCACCTTTTATCTGGGAACCACCCTGCGTATCGAGGATTTTGAGGAGCCTGCCGGCCACTCCCAGCCCCTGGCCCGGAAACACAAACCACAGCCCTTTTCCCTGGAAACAAAACTAGACAAATCTGGGACTTTTTTACCGACTAAAATTTTTTTAATAATCTCGTCATAATAATAGATTTCTAGAAGAAATTTTTATAATCTTTCTTAGTGTTGAGAAAGTCCAGGACTGAGGTCTTTTTCTTCCCTTATCAATATTGCAACGAAATTGATAAATAAAGACCAACTCTTTATTTTTCTTTTTAACCCAAGGAAATAATTCCCATTCATTAATCCATTTTGTGGACCAATATTTGCCATTCTGATGTAAGTTGTCACTTCTTTACAATAGACATTCTGTGACTATGTTGACAAGTCTTGGGTGATGATCCTAACTGGTCTTAGGTACACATAGGGGGAAATTTCCTCAGCCAGTGTCAGTCCTAAGCATGCGTATCAGAAGATCTTTCTATAGCTGGGAATTTTCCCATGAAAGGGATTCAGTTAGGGAAGAGACACTTGTCCCAGAGTTTTACATTCTTCTTGAACACTGCTTAAGGAACATGGATCCCATGTCCATTTGGATCTCTGTCTGCACAGAACTTTGTCATGCCAGTGCTTGAAATGCATCTCGAAGAGAATTCACTACACAGAATGAATGAGAGTGGTAGGGCTCAGTGGGGCTCACCAGGCCCAACCCCCCTGTTAAAGCAGGATACCTAGAGCCTCTTGCCCGGGATTCTATCTGGGTGTACTTTTAATGTCTTCTAAGATCCAGGCTTCAGAAGCTTTCTGGGCAGTCTGTGCCGCGGTTCAGTCACCCTCACAGTAAAACATCATTTGGTGATGTTCATAGGCAATCTCCTGTATTTCAGTGTGTGCCCACTGCCTCTTGTCTTTTCACTCAGCATCACTTAAAAGACACTGGTTCCCTCCCTTTTGCATTATTGCTTCCCGTATGTATGTGTGCAGCCATGTAGAGAAATGGAAAAACCTCCCTGAAGGCCACGCAGACAATATTCCCTTCATCTACCAGTCAAGTTGATTCATCAGAGGTGTTGAAAAAGTTGTTCAGCATGAAATTCCCCAGGAAAATCCACGCCGAGTACATTGCTTTGTCCTCCTTCATATGCCAGGCAAGGCTTTCAGGAATAGCTGCCCCATCAACTTTGTAGGGATAAAAAAGAGGCTGGCTGATTTGTACTTTTCCGAGTCCTCCTAATTGCCATTTTTGAAGAGGGCAGTCTTTTGCTTTCATGCATTCTTAGCTACGGAAAACTCCATACTTTCGTCTTTAGCGTTTCTTGTCCTCTTCAACTTCGCAAAAAGTTTTTCCACTATGTCTGGCAAGGAGAATCTGGGTCAGGGCTGAAAACATCTCCCATGGTGTTGTACATGTTGCAGAGAAGTCTGCAGAGTGTTTTGCAGGAAGAAAAAGAAAGATGTCCAAAACACCTTCCAACCGAATGTTCATGTGTTTGGAAAAGCTAGGAGAGTTGTAAGGAACTGTTTTCTATCAGTTTGCAACCTGCGCACACTATCCCAGTGTTGTGCAGCTTCATTCTCACCTTTCCGAAGCTACTGCTCCCTACGGCTTCCGGAGGCGAAGACGAGGTTTCTTCGAGCAAATGGGATTGTACCGGAGCCAATGCTCTAAAGTGCGGCGGCTTCTGCCGAAATGTGCCCGGGACGGGCGCTTACCTCCGGGGACATCCGTACCTTCTTCTATCGGGACTTTTGTGGTCTACATCACTGCAAAAAGCTTTTCCACTATGTCTGGCAAGGAGAAACTGTGCCTGCACAGAAAACATCTCCCGTGGTGCTTTACATGTTGCAGAGAGCTCTGCTGAGTGTTTTGCACGAAGAAAAAGAAAGTTGTCCAAAACAACTTCCAATCGAATGTTCATGTGTTTGGAAAAGGTAGGAAAATGGTAAGGTACTGTTTTCTATCAGTTTGAAAGTTGCGCACACTATCCCAGTGTTGTGCAGCTTCATTCTTCACCTTTCCGAAGCAGCCGCTCTCTCCGGCTCGCGCAGGCAAGGAAGCGTCTTCTTCGCGCAAAGGGGATTGTGCAGGTCACAGTGCACTCCAGTGCGGCGGCTTCTTCCGAAATGTGCCCGGGACCGCCGCTTAGCTCCAGGGAGCTCCGCACCTTCGTCTTTAGCGTCTCTTGTGGTCTACATCATTGCAAAAAGCTTTTCCACTATGTCTGGCATGGAGAAACTGTGCCTGCACAGAAAACATCTCCCGTGGTGTTTTACATGTTGCAGAGAGCTCTGCTGAGTGTTTTGCAAGAAGAAAAAGAAAGTTTTCCATAACACCTTCCAACCCAATATTCATATGTTTGGAAAAGGTAGGAAAGTGGTAAAGTACTGTTTTCTATCAGTTTGCAAGCTGCGCACACTATCCCAGTGTTGTGCAGCTTCATTCCCACCTTTCCGAAGCAGCCGCTCACTCCGGCCCCCGGAGACGAAGAGGCGGCTTCTTCGCTCAAAGGCGATTGTGCCGGTCACAGTGCACTCCAGTGCGGCGGCTTCGGCCGAAATGTGCCTGGGACCGGCGCTTACCTCCGGGGACATCCGTACCTTCTTCTTTCGGGACTTTTGTGGTCTACATGACTGCAAAAAGCTTTTCCACTATGTCTGGAAAGGAGAAACTGTGCCAGAACAGAAAACATCTCCCGTGGTGTTTTACATGTTGCAGAGAGCTCTGCTGAGTGTTTTGCACGAAGAAAAAGAAAGTTGTCCAAAACACCTTCCAACAGGATATTCATGTTTTTGGAAAAGGTAGGAAAGTTGTAAGGTACTGTTTTCTATCAGTTTGCAAGCTGCGCACACTATCCCAGTGTTGTGCAGCTTCATTCTTCTCCTTTTGAAAGCAGCCGCTCTCTCTGGCTCCCGGAGACGAAGAGGCGCTCGGGACCGGCGCTTAGCTCCGGGGACATACGTACCTTCCTCTGTAGGGACTTTTGTGGTCTACATCACTGCAAAACGCTTTTCCACTATGTCTGCTAATGAGAAACTGTGCCTCACAGAAAACATCTCCCGTGGTGTTTTGCATGTTGCAGAGAGCTCTGCAGAAGTTTAAGCAAGAAGAAAAAGAAAGTTTTCCAAAACACCTTCCAATCGAATGTTCATGTGTTTGGAAAAGGTAGGAGAGTGGTAAGGTAGTGTTTTTTATCAGTTTGCAATCTGCGCACACTATCCCAGTCTTGTGCAGCTTCATTCTACACCTTTTGAAAGCAGACTCTCTCTCCGGCTCGGGGAGGCAAGGAAGCGTCTTCTTCGCTCAAAGGCGATTGGTCCGGTCACAGTGCACTCCAGTGCGGCGGCATCTTCCGAAATGTGCCTGGGACCGACGCTTAGCTCCGGGGAGCTCCATATTTCGACTTTAGCGTCTTTTGTGGTCTACATCACTGCAAAAAGCTTTTCCACTATGTTAGGCAAGGAGAAACTGTGCCTGCACAGAAAACATCTCTCATGGTGTTTTACATGTTGCAGAGAGCTCTGCTGAGTGTTTTGCACGAAGAAAAAGAAAGTTGTCCAAAACACCTTCCAATCAAATATTCATGTGTTTGGAAAAGGTAGGAAAGTGGTAACGTAGTGTTTTCTAAAAGTTTGCAAGCTGCGCACACTATCCCAGTGTTGTGCAGCTTCATTCTTCACCTTCCGAAGCAGCCGCTCTCTCCGGCTCCCGGAGACGAAGAATCGGCTTCTTTGCGCAAAGGCGATTGTGCCGGTCACAGTGCACTCCAGTTCGGCGGCTTCGGCCTAAATGTGCCCGGGACCGACGCTTAGCTCCGGGGAGCTCCATATTTCGTCTTTAGCGTCTTTTGAGGTCTACATCATTGCAAAAATACTTTCCACTATGTCTGGCATGGAGAAACTGTGCCAGCACAGAAAACATCTCTCCTGGTGTTATACATGTTGCAGAGAGGTCTGCTGAGTGTTTTGCACGAAGAAAATAAAGTTGTTGAAAACACCTTCCAACCGAATATTCATATGTTTGGAAAAGGTAGGAAAAAGGTAAGGTACTGTTTTCTATCAGTTTGCAAGCTGCGCACACTATCCCAGTGTTGTGCAGCTTCATTCTTCTCCTTTTGAAAGCAGCCGCTCTCTCTGGCTCCCGGAGACGAAGAGGCGCTCGGGACCGGCGCTTAGCTCCGGGGACATACGTACCTTCCTCTGTAGGGACTTTTGTGGTCTACATCACTGCAAAACGCTTTTCCACTATGTCTGCTAATGAGAAACTGTGCCTCACAGAAAACATCTCCCGTGGTGTTTTGCATGTTGCAGAGAGCTCTGCAGAAGTTTAAGCAAGAAGAAAAAGAAAGTTTTCCAAAACACCTTCCAATCGAATGTTCATGTGTTTGGAAAAGGTAGGAGAGTGGTAAGGTAGTGTTTTTTATCAGTTTGCAATCTGCGCACACTATCCCAGTCTTGTGCAGCTTCATTCTACACCTTTTGAAAGCAGACTCTCTCTCCGGCTCGGGGAGGCAAGGAAGCGTCTTCTTCGCTCAAAGGCGATTGGTCCGGTCACAGTGCACTCCAGTGCGGCGGCATCTTCCGAAATGTGCCTGGGACCGACGCTTAGCTCCGGGGAGCTCCATATTTCGACTTTAGCGTCTTTTGTGGTCTACATCACTGCAAAAAGCTTTTCCACTATGTTAGGCAAGGAGAAACTGTGCCTGCACAGAAAACATCTCTCATGGTGTTTTACATGTTGCAGAGAGCTCTGCTGAGTGTTTTGCACGAAGAAAAAGAAAGTTGTCCAAAACACCTTCCAATCAAATATTCATGTGTTTGGAAAAGGTAGGAAAGTGGTAACGTAGTGTTTTCTAAAAGTTTGCAAGCTGCGCACACTATCCCAGTGTTGTGCAGCTTCATTCTTCACCTTCCGAAGCAGCCGCTCTCTCCGGCTCCCGGGGACGAAGAATCGGCTTCTTTGCGCAAAGGCGATTGTGCCGGTCACAGTGCACTCCAGTTCGGCGGCTTCGGCCTAAATGTGCCCGGGACCGACGCTTAGCTCCGGGGAGCTCCATATTTCGTCTTTAGCGTCTTTTGAGGTCTACATCATTGCAAAAATACTTTCCACTATGTCTGGCATGGAGAAACTGTGCCAGCACAGAAAACATCTCTCCTGGTGTTATACATGTTGCAGAGAGCTCTGCTGAGTGTTTTGCACGAAGAAAAAGAAAGTTGTCCAAAACACCTTCCAACAGGATATTCATGTTTTTGGAAAAGGTAGGAAAGTTGTAAGGTACTGTTTTCTATCAGTTTGCAAGCTGCGCACACTATCCCAGTGTTGTGTAGCTTCATTCTCACCTTTCCGTAGCTACTGGTCTCTCCGGCTCCCGGATTCGAAGAATCGGCTTCTTCGCGCAAAGGCGATTGTGCCGGTCACAGTGCACTCCAGTGCGGCGGCATCTGCCGAAATGTGCCCGGGATCGCGGCATAGCTCGGGGAGCTGCGTACCTAGGTCTTTCGGGACTTTTGTGGTCTACATCACTGCAAAAAGCTTTTCCACTATGTTAGGCAAGGAGAAACTGTGCCTGCACAGAAAACATCTCTCATGGTGTTTTTCATGTTGCACAGAGCTCTGCTGAGTGTTTTGCACGAAGAAAAAGAAAGTTTTCCAAAACACCTTCCAATCGAATGTTCATGTGTTTGGAAAAGGTAGAAGTCGTAAAATACTGTTTTTTATCAGTTGGCAAGCTGCACACACTACCCAGTGATGTGCAGCTTCATTCTACACCTTTTGAAAGCAGCCGCTCTCTCCGGCTCCCGGAGGCGAAGAATCGGCTTCTTCGCGCAAAGGCGATTGTGCCGGTCACAGTGCACTCCAGTGCGGTGGCTTCTTCCGAAATGCGCCCGGGCCCGGCGCTTAGCTCCGGGGAACTCTGTATTTCGACTTTAGCGTCTCTTGTGTTCTACATCACTACTAAAAGCATTTCCACTCTGTCTGGCAAGTAGAAACTGTGCCTGCACAGAAAACATCTCTCATCGTGTTTTACATGTTGCACAGAGCTCTGCTGAGTGTTTTGCACGAAGAAAATAAAGTTGTTGAAAACACCTTCCAATCGAATATTCATATGTTTGGAAAAGGTAGGAAAGTGGTAAGGTACTGTTTTCTATCAGTTTGCAAGCTGCGCACACTATCCCCGTATTGTGCAGCTACATTCCCACCTTTCCGAAGCAGCCGCTCTCTCCGGCTCGCGGAGGCAAGGAAGCGGCTTCTTCGCGCAAAGGCGATTGTGCCGGTCACAGTGCACTCCAGGGCGGCGGCTTCGGCCGAAATGTGCCCGGGACCGGCGCTTAGCTCCGGGGACATCCGTACCTTCTTCTTTCGGGACTTTTGTGGTCTACATCACTGCAAAAAGCTTTTCCACTATGTCTGGTAATGAGAAACTGTGCCTGCACAGAAAACATCTCTCATGGTGTTTTACATGTTGCAGAGAGCTCTGCTGAGTGTTTTGCACGAAGAAAAAGAAAGTTGTCCAAAACACCTTCCAATCAAATATTCATGTGTTTGGAAAAGGTAGGAAAGTGGTAACGTAGTGTTTTCTAAAAGTTTGCAAGCTGCGCACACTATCCCAGTGTTGTGCAGCTTCATTCTTCACCTTCCGAAGCAGCCGCTCTCTCCGGCTCCCGGGGACGAAGAATCGGCTTCTTTGCGCAAAGGCGATTGTGCCGGTCACAGTGCACTCCAGTTCGGCGGCTTCGGCCTAAATGTGCCCGGGACCGACGCTTAGCTCCGGGGAGCTCCATATTTCGTCTTTAGCGTCTTTTGAGGTCTACATCATTGCAAAAATACTTTCCACTATGTCTGGCATGGAGAAACTGTGCCAGCACAGAAAACATCTCTCCTGGTGTTATACATGTTGCAGAGAGCTCTGCTGAGTGTTTTGCACGAAGAAAAAGAAAGTTGTCCAAAACACCTTCCAACAGGATATTCATGTTTTTGGAAAAGGTAGGAAAGTTGTAAGGTACTGTTTTCTATCAGTTTGCAAGCTGCGCACACTATCCCAGTGTTGTGTAGCTTCATTCTCACCTTTCCGTAGCTACTGGTCTCTCCGGCTCCCGGATTCGAAGAATCGGCTTCTTCGCGCAAAGGCGATTGTGCCGGTCACAGTGCACTCCAGTGCGGCGGCATCTGCCGAAATGTGCCCGGGATCGCGGCATAGCTCGGGGAGCTGCGTACCTAGGTCTTTCGGGACTTTTGTGGTCTACATCACTGCAAAAAGCTTTTCCACTATGTTAGGCAAGGAGAAACTGTGCCTGCACAGAAAACATCTCTCATGGTGTTTTTCATGTTGCACAGAGCTCTGCTGAGTGTTTTGCACGAAGAAAAAGAAAGTTTTCCAAAACACCTTCCAATCGAATGTTCATGTGTTTGGAAAAGGTAGAAGTCGTAAAATACTGTTTTTTATCAGTTGGCAAGCTGCACACACTACCCAGTGATGTGCAGCTTCATTCTACACCTTTTGAAAGCAGCCGCTCTCTCCGGCTCCCGGAGGCGAAGAATCGGCTTCTTCGCGCAAAGGCGATTGTGCCGGTCACAGTGCACTCCAGTGCGGTGGCTTCTTCCGAAATGCGCCCGGGCCCGGCGCTTAGCTCCGGGGAACTCTGTATTTCGACTTTAGCGTCTCTTGTGTTCTACATCACTACTAAAAGCATTTCCACTCTGTCTGGCAAGTAGAAACTGTGCCTGCACAGAAAACATCTCTCATCGTGTTTTACATGTTGCACAGAGCTCTGCTGAGTGTTTTGCACGAAGAAAATAAAGTTGTTGAAAACACCTTCCAATCGAATATTCATATGTTTGGAAAAGGTAGGAAAGTGGTAAGGTACTGTTTTCTATCAGTTTGCAAGCTGCGCACACTATCCCCGTATTGTGCAGCTACATTCCCACCTTTCCGAAGCAGCCGCTCTCTCCGGCTCGCGGAGGCAAGGAAGCGGCTTCTTCGCGCAAAGGCGATTGTGCCGGTCACAGTGCACTCCAGGGCGGCGGCTTCGGCCGAAATGTGCCCGGGACCGGCGCTTAGCTCCGGGGACATCCGTACCTTCTTCTTTCGGGACTTTTGTGGTCTACATCACTGCAAAAAGCTTTTCCACTATGTCTGGTAATGAGAAACTGTGCCTGCACAGAAAACATCTCTCATGGTGTTTTACATGTTGCAGAGAGCTCTGCTGAGTGTTTTGCACGAAGAAAAAGAAAGTTGTCCAAAACACCTTCCAATCGAATGTTCATGTGTTTGGAAAAGGTAGGAGAGTGGTAAGGTACTGTTTTTTATCAGTTGGCAAGCTGCACACACTATCCCAGTGATGTGCAGCTTCATTCTACACCTTTTGAATGCAGCCGCTCTCTCCGGCTCCCGGAGGCGAAGAATCGGCTTCTTCGCGCAAAGGCGATTGTGCCGGTCACAGTGCACTCCAGTGCGGCGGCTTCGGCCGAAATGTGCCCGGGCCCGGCGCTTAGCTCCGGGGAACTCTGTATTTCGACTTTAGCGTCTCTTGTGTTCTACATCACTACTAAAAGCATTTCCACTATGTCTGGCAGGTAGAAACTGTGCCTGCACAGAAAACATCTCCCATCATGTTTTACATGTTGCAGAGAGCTCTGCTGAGTGTTTTGCACGAAGAAAATAAAGTTGTTGAAAACACCTTCCAACCGAATATTCATATGTTTGGAAAAGGTAGGAAAAAGGTAAGGTACTGTTTTCTATCAGTTTGCAAGCTGCGCACACTATCCCAGTGTTGTGCAGCTTCATTCTTCTCCTTTTGAAAGCAGCCGCTCTCTCTGGCTCCCGGAGACGAAGAGGCGCTCGGGACCGGCGCTTAGCTCCGGGGACATACGTACCTTCCTCTGTAGGGACTTTTGTGGTCTACATCACTGCAAAACGCTTTTCCACTATGTCTGCTAATGAGAAACTGTGCCTCACAGAAAACATCTCCCGTGGTGTTTTGCATGTTGCAGAGAGCTCTGCAGAAGTTTAAGCAAGAAGAAAAAGAAAGTTTTCCAAAACACCTTCCAATCGAATGTTCATGTGTTTGGAAAAGGTAGGAGAGTGGTAAGGTAGTGTTTTTTATCAGTTTGCAATCTGCGCACACTATCCCAGTCTTGTGCAGCTTCATTCTACACCTTTTGAAAGCAGACTCTCTCTCCGGCTCGGGGAGGCAAGGAAGCGTCTTCTTCGCTCAAAGGCGATTGGTCCGGTCACAGTGCACTCCAGTGCGGCGGCATCTTCCGAAATGTGCCTGGGACCGACGCTTAGCTCCGGGGAGCTCCATATTTCGACTTTAGCGTCTTTTGTGGTCTACATCACTGCAAAAAGCTTTTCCACTATGTTAGGCAAGGAGAAACTGTGCCTGCACAGAAAACATCTCTCATGGTGTTTTACATGTTGCAGAGAGCTCTGCTGAGTGTTTTGCACGAAGAAAAAGAAAGTTGTCCAAAACACCTTCCAATCAAATATTCATGTGTTTGGAAAAGGTAGGAAAGTGGTAACGTAGTGTTTTCTAAAAGTTTGCAAGCTGCGCACACTATCCCAGTGTTGTGCAGCTTCATTCTTCACCTTCCGAAGCAGCCGCTCTCTCCGGCTCCCGGAGACGAAGAATCGGCTTCTTTGCGCAAAGGCGATTGTGCCGGTCACAGTGCACTCCAGTTCGGCGGCTTCGGCCTAAATGTGCCCGGGACCGACGCTTAGCTCCGGGGAGCTCCATATTTCGTCTTTAGCGTCTTTTGAGGTCTACATCATTGCAAAAATACTTTCCACTATGTCTGGCATGGAGAAACTGTGCCAGCACAGAAAACATCTCTCCTGGTGTTATACATGTTGCAGAGAGGTCTGCTGAGTGTTTTGCACGAAGAAAATAAAGTTGTTGGAAACACCTTCCGACCCAATATTCATATGTTTGGAAAAGGTAGGAAAGTGGTAAAGTACTGTTTTCTATCAGTTTGCAACCAGCGCACACTATCCCAGTGTTGTGCAGCTTCATTCCCACCTTTCCGAAGCAGCCGCTCTCTCCGGCTCGCGGAGGCAAGGAAGCGGCTTCTTCGCGCCAAGGCGATTGTGCCGGTCACAGTGCACTCCAGTTCGGCGTCATGTGCCGAAATGTGCCCGGGACCGGCGCTTACCTCCGGGGACATCCGTACCTTCTTCTTTCGGGACTTTTGTGGTCTACATCACTGCAAAAAGCTTTTCCACTATGTTAGGCAAGGAGAAACTGTGCCTGCACAGAAAACATCTCCCGTGGTGGTTTACATGTTTCAGAGAGCTCTGCTGAGTGTTTTGCACGAAGAAAAAGAAAGTTGTCCAAAACACCTTCCAATCGAATGTTCATGTGTTTGGAAAAGGTAGGAGTGGTAAGGTACTGTTTTTTATCAGTTGGCAAGCTGCACACACTATCCCAGTGATGTGCAGCTTCATTCTACACCTTTTGAAAGCAGCCGCTCTCTCCGGCTCCCGGAGGCGAAGAATCGGCTTCTTCGCGCAAAGGCGATTGTGCCGGTCACAGTGCACTCCAGTGCGGCGGCTTCGGCCGAAATGTGCCCGGGCCCGGCGCTTAGCTCCGGGGAACTCTGTATTTCGACTTTAGCGTCTCTTGTGTTCTACATCACTACTAAAAGCATTTCCACTATGTCTGGCAGGTAGAAACTGTGCCTGCACAGAAAACATCTCCCATCATGTTTTACATGTTGCAGAGAGCTCTGCTGAGTGTTTTGCACGAAGAAAATAAAGTTGTTGAAAACACCTTCCAACCGAATATTCATATGTTTGGAAAGATAGGAAAGTGGTAAGGTACTGTTTTCTATCAGTTTGCATGCTGCGCACACTATCCCAGTATTGTGCAGCTTCATTCTTCTCCTTTTGAAAGCAGCCGCTCTCTCTGGCTCACGGAGACGAAGAGGCGGCTTCTTTGCGCCAAGGCGATTGTGCCGGTCCAGTGCACTCCTGGGCGGCGGCTTCTGACGAAATGTGCCTGGGCCCGGCGCTCACCTCCGGGGAGCTCCATATTTCGTCTTTAGCGTCTTTAAGGGTCTACATCACTGCAAAACGCTTTTCCACTATGTCTGGTAATGAGAAACTGTGCCTGCACAGAAAACATCTCTCATGGTGTTTTACATGTTGCAGAGAGCTCTGCTGAGTGTTTTGCACGAAGAAAAAGAAAGTTTTCCAAAATACCTTCCAAGCGAATGTTCATGTGTTTGGAAAAGGTAGGAGTGGTAAGGTACTGTTTTTTATCAGTTGGCAAGCTGCACACACTATCCCAGTGATGTGCAGCTTCATTCTACACCTTTTGAATGCAGCCGCTCTCTCCGGCTCCCGGAGGCGAAGAATCGGCTTCTTCGCGCAAAGGCGATTGTGCCGGTCACAGTGCACTCCAGTGCGGCGGCTTCTTCCGAAATGCGCCCGGGCCCGGCGCTTAGCTCCGGGGAACTCTGTATTTCGACTTTTGCGTCTCTTGTGTTCTACATCACTACTAAAAGCATTTCCACTATGTCTGGCAGGTAGAATCTGTGCCTGCACAGAAAACATCTCCCATCATGTTTTACATGTTGCAGAGAGCTCTGCTGAGTGTTTTGCACGAAGAAAATAAAGTTGTTGAAAACACCTTCTAACCGAATATTCATATGTTTGGAAAAGGTAGGAAAGTGGTAAGGTACTGTTTTCTATCAGTTTGCATGCTGCGCACACTATCCCAGTATTGTGCAGCTTCATTCTTCTCCTTTTGAAAGCAGCCGCTCTCTCTGGCTCACGGAGACGAAGAGGCGGCTTCTTTGCGCAAAGGCGATTGTGCCGGTCCAGTGCACTCCAGGGCGGCGGCTTCTGACGAAATGTGCCTGGGCCCGGCGCTCACCTCCGGGGAGCTCCATATTTCGTCTTTAGCGTCTTTAAGGGTCTACATCACTGCAAAACGCTTTTCCACTATGTCTGGTAATGAGAAACTGTGCCTGCACAGAAAACATCTCTCATGGTGTTTTACATGTTGCAGAGAGCTCTGCTGAGTGTTTTGCACGAAGAAAAAGAAAGTTTTCCAAAATACCTTCCAATCGAATGTTCATGTGTTTGGAAAAGGTAGGAGTGGTAAGGTACTGTTTCTTATCAGTTGGCAAGCTGCACACACCATCCCAGTGATGTGCAGCTTCATTCTACACCTTTTGAAAGCAGCCGCTCTCTCCGGCTCCCGGAGGCGAAGAATCGGCTTCTTCGCGCAAAGGCGATTGTGCCGGTCACAGTGCACTCCAGTTCGGCGGCTTCTTCCGAAATGCGCCCGGGCCCTGCGATTAGCTCCGGGGAACTCTGTATTTCGACTTTAGCGTCTCTTGTGTTCTACATCACTACTAAAAGCATTTCCACTATGTCTAGCAAGTAGAAACTGTGCCTGCACAGAAAACATCTCCCATCGTGTTTTACATGTTGCAGAGAGCTCTGCTGAGTGTTTTGCACGAAGAAAATAAAGTTGTTGAAAACACCTTCCAACCGAATATTCATATGTTTGGAAAAGGGAGGAAAAAGGTAAGGTACTGTTTTCTATCAGTTGGCAAGCTGCACACACCATCCCAGTGATGTGCAGCTTCATTCTACACCTTTTGAAAGCAGCCGCTCTCTCCGGCTCCCGGAGGCGAAGAGGCGGCTTCTTCGCGCAAAGGCGATTGTGCCGGTCACAGTGCACTCCAGAGCGGCGGCTTCTGCCGAAATGTGCCCGGGACCGGCGCTTAGCTCCGGGGAGCTCCATATTTCGTCTTTAGCGTCTTTTGTGGTCTATATCATTGCAAAGATCCTTTCCACTATGTCTGGCATGGAGAAACTGTGCCTGCCCAGAAAACATCTCCCGTGGTGTTTTACATGTTGCAGAGAGCTCTGCTGAGTGTTTTGCACGAAGAAAAAGAAAGTTTTCCAAAACACCTTCCAACCGTATGCTCACGTGTTTGGTAAAGGTAGGAGAGTTATAAGGTACTGTTTTTTATGAGTTGGCAAGCTGCACACACTATCCCAGTGTTGTGCAGCCTTATTCTCACCTTTCCGAAGCTACTGGTCTCTCCGGCACCCGGAGGCGAAGAATCGGCTTCTTCGCGCATTGGCTATTGTACCGGTCACAGCGCTCTCCAGTGCCGCGGCATCTGCCGAAATGTGCCCGGGACCGGGGCATAGCTCCGGGGAGCTGCGTACCTTCGTCTTTCGCGTCTTTTGTGGTCTACATCATTGCAAAAATCTTTTCCACTATGTCTGGCAAGGAAAAACTGTGCCAGCATAGAAAACATCTCCCATCGGATTTTACATGTTGCAGGGAAGTCTGCAGTGTGTTTTGCAGGAAGAAAAAGAAAGTTGTCCAAAACACTTTCCAACAGAATGTTCATGTGTTTGGAAAAGGTGGAGAGTGGTAAGGTACTGTTTTGGATCAGTGTGCAAGCTGTGCACACAATCCCAGTGTTGTGCAGCTTCATTCTTCAGCTTTCAGAGGTAGCCGCTCTCTACGGCTTCCAGAGGCGAAGAAGCGGCTTCTTCGCGCAAAGGCGATTGTGCTGGTCACAGTGCACTGCAGACGGCGGCTTCTTCCGAAATGTGCCCCGTATCTGCTCATAGCTCCGGGCGTCTCTGCAACTTCCAATTCCGTTTTTGGTCTTGGCAATGCAAATGGTTTACTTGCAGCAATAGGATGGGACAATGAACTGGACTTTTTGCTTTTAGAGAGAAGCTAATGAAAAAGTTTCACCAGGATCAGAGCAGGTTGTAAAACAGAAAAATTGTCATGAAAAGAAGCCAGCCTTGTGCCCTTAGATTTGCTAGCTGTGTTTGAACAACATGAAATGTGTCAACTCGGTGTTCCTGGGTATCACATCAGTAACAGGTACTTCAGTTGCTGAATTTCTCTCGTCAAGTTAAGAAGAGAATCCAAGGAATTGTGATTTCATGCTCACAATTCACCCTATGGTGCCGAAAGGTGTAAAAGGGGTGGAAGGTGCACGGGTCAACTAACTTGAATGGCCTATGTAAATCAGCGGCCACTGATTTCCTGAAGGCTTCAACAGGTCAGTTGCCTATGTTTTTCTTGGAATTGTTTTAACCTTCGGTCATGTTTTTCTTGGGATTCTTTTACCCTTTCCCTATTAGTTCAGCCTTTGGTCTCCAGCCTTTGCTGACATTTCAAGTATCTCGGTAGCCTGGAAATGTGTTGTCTTAATTGCTGACATCATTATTCCCTTCAAAGGGTTGTTTGCCTCAAGTCTCAGTTTTGCTGGTTCTCTGCTAGTTGATTGTCAGAGGGCAGCAGGTGTTGTGTAGGAGCAAGTACACAAACCCATAGCTGGCTTTTCTTTTGATTTGGCCTGTGTAGCTAATGGAATGACTGAACATCTGTGAGAGGCTTTTCTCTCCCCGTTAGGTTTCACTGGAAGGGCAGATGCAAATCGTCTACCTGAAGTCTTGGCACAGAAGAAAGTAGTGGTTTGCTGCTGCATCTAGCTAGAAGCTTACAAAAGGAAGGCCTTGGGCTGAGGTCCATTCCATTGGCTAAGTAGAAAAGGACTGTGGGAAGGTGAGGCAGCTGAATTAGAGGTAGATCAACAAGTTCTAGAACGGTCGTGTGTTCAAAGCCTGGTGTATGGTGGTTGGTTGAATGGTGTTTGTTATGGCTTAAAGCTATGGAACTGATAAAGGCAAAGTTGCAAGAAAGCAGCTCTCCTTTGCATCTTGCTGGGGACTCTGCTTCACCACGGACCCTCAACTCCAAGTTCGCCAAGGAGATGATCAGTAGGACTGTTGCAGAGCTGCTGTGTGCATCTGAATGGAACGGCAGAGAGTGAAGCGCTGGACATTTCTGGCTTTAGTCCAATGCTGCTGCATTGGTGCCAGTTTAGTTGGTTTTCCATCAGTGGCCTTTCTGTCTAGAAGTACACTGCCCAGTGTACTTCTTTCCTAGTCTTTCTAGCATGTGATGCCGTTTCCTTCCTGTTGTTTTCATACCTTCCTTCAGTTGAAAGGATGATACAATCTTTCCATTTTGAAGATCCCTGTTAGGAAACACTATGCAAGAGGAGTCATCGCTCCCTTTTCTTCAGCCTCCTTTGTCATTTTCAGAGACTCATTTCAAATTTCTGCTAATGTCAAGACCAATACTGAGATTACCTAGCAGGGTTGGCACTCTCAGCTGCTTTCTTCTTTCATGCTGCTTCATACTGGATGTGACTTAAAAGGCCTCGTTTTGTCATCTGCATTCTGCTGTGATCCAAAGCTAAATATTCCAGGCGTGTGAACACAAAAAGAACTCCTAGGCTTTTGCAAGAACTAGCCCAGGAGGATGTGTGTTCAAGTTGATCTCTACAGTGTTTCAGAAAAAAGGAGATTGTACTGTCTTCTTGTGTACTCTCTTCTTGTGCTCTCATGCCTTGCATGTCCTAGTTAATCTACCGGCGTGACTCATTTGGCATCATCTCATGGTACAAATTCTGCATAGTTTCGTGTCCTTACAAATGCCAGTTGCCAAGGAGCCTATCTGACCATTCAAGGGGCAAAGAATTGTAAGGCTGGCAAGTTCAGTTGCTGAAACTGGAAGTCATGCCATATCAAAGTGACAGAGGAAATCCATTGATCTAGGACTTTCAGCTGGACACCTCTGAGAATAGCAGCTTGTCAGCAATGACACAGCCATCTTCCTAGCTGTATTCCAGAAAGAGGAAAGGGACACCTTCAATGATTAATATGTTTGGCATGAGAAAAACGCAAGAAATGCACCGGAAATTACTTTAGTCAGATAAAATGCGTTTCTCTAGTGAGAATTTTGCACTTGCTCTTTCTTGTCTGCGCCTCTACTTTTCACAGAAGACAGGGGAGCATTTCATTAGTATTGTTCTTTTGTTTTCTTTCGTTGGCCTCCCTCTTTCCACCTGCAATTAACAAATTTGCCTTTGTTTACTGGCTTCTCTTACTTTACTACGAGAATTTTACATTAGGTCAACTTACATAATGGTCAAAGTTCTCAGACAGTGGAGAGAAGTAGAAGGTAGAGAAAAAAGAAAAAAACAAATCCAGAAAAATAGACAAATTTTAACAGTCTTCTGTGAGAACATTAGGACACAAGATTACTTTGAACTGAGCAACGCAGGGGATATTTGACGCAGTCAAATCAGGCCGACATTGCACTGGAGCCAGCAAGGGTCTGGAAACCATCCTGCGTATCGTGGATTTTCAGGAGCCAGCTGCCCCTACCAGCTACAGGACGCCAAACACAAACGACGGCCCTTTTCCCTGAAAAAAAACTCAGCTGCCCCGCTTCTGGATGGCAGATTGCAGGAGTCACATGGTAATACACGACTTGGTATTGGTGCCACCATTCATCTGGAAACAATGCTGCCCGGCGTGGATTTTCAGGAGCCAGCCGGCCATCCCCAGCCTCAGGCCCCCAAACTCAAAATACGGCCCATTTCCCAGGCAAACAAAACTCAGCCACGCCGCTTCTGGCTGGCAGATTGCAGGAGGCACATGGCTCTATCAAACCAGCCCGACTTAACAGTGGTGCCAACTTCGGTATGGGAATCATCCTGCGTAAAGTGGATTTTCAGGAGCCAGGCGGCCATTCCAGGCCACAGGCCCCGGAAAAAAAACCACGGCCCTTTTCCCTGGCAAACAAAACTCACCCACCCCGCTTCTGGCTGGCAGATTGCAGGAGTCACTTGGTTCTATCAAACCAGCCCGACTCTGCACTGGTGCCACCTTTCATCGGGGAACCATCCTGCGTATCGTGGATTTTCAGGAGCCAGCCAGCCACTGCCAGCCACAGGCCCCCAAACACAAACTACGGCCCTTTTTCCTGGAAGTAAAACTGACCTGCCCATCTTCTGGCTGGCAGATTGCAGGAGCCACTTGGCTCCATCAAACCAGCCCGACTTGGCACTGGTGCCATTTTTCATTTGGGAGCCATCCTGCGTATCGTGGATTTTCAGGAGCTAGCCGGCCATTCCAGGCCACAGGCCCCGGAAAAAAAACCACGGCCCTTTTCCTGGCAAACAAAACTGACCCGCCCCGCTTCTGGCTGGCAGATTGCAGGAGCCACTTGGCTCTATCAAAGCAGCCCGACTCGGCTCTGGTGCCCCTTTGGTCTGGGAATCATCCTGCGTATCGTGGATTTTCAGGAGCCAGCCGGCCACTCCCAGCCACAGGCCCCAAACACACACTACCGGCCCTCTTCCCCGGAAGTAAAACTGACCTGCCCATCTTCTGGCTGGCAGATTGCAGGAGCCACATGACTCTATCAAACCAGCCTCAGTTGGCAGTGGTTCCAACTTGGGTCTGGGAACCATCCTGCGCGGCGTGGATTTTAAGAAGCCAGGCGGCCGTTCCCAGCCACAGGCCCCCGAAAACTAACCATGGCCCTTTTCCATGGAAGTAAAACTGACCTGCCCATCTTCTGGCTGGCAGATTGCAGGAGCCACTTGGTACTATCAAACCAACCCGATTCGCACTGGTACACCCTTGGGTCTGGGAACCATCCAGAGCGGCGTGCATTTTAAGCCGCCAGCCGGCCACTCCCAGCCACAGGCCGCCAAGCACAGACTACGGCTTTTTCCCTGGCAAACAAAACTTACCCACCCCGCTTCTGGCTGGCAGATTGCAGGAGTCACTTGGCTCTATCAAACCAGCCCGACTAGGCTCTGGTGCCCCTTTGGTCTGGGAATCATCCTTTGTATCGTGGATTTTCAGGAGCCAGCCGGCCACTGCCAGCCACAGGTCCCCAAACACAAACTACGGCCCTTTTCCCTGGAAGTAAAACTGACCTGACCATCTTCTGGCTGGCAGATTGCTGGAGCCACTTGGCTCTATCAAACCAGCCCAACTTGACACTGGTGCAATTTTTCATGTGGGAGCCATCCTGCGTAACGTCGATTTTCAGGAGCCAGCCGGCCACTCCCAGCCACAGGCCCCCAAACATAAACTACGGCCGTTTTCCCTGGAAGTTAAACTGACCTGCCCATCCTCTGGCTGGCAGATTGCAGGAGCCACTTGGCTCTATCAAACCAGCCCGACTCGGCTCTGGTGCCCCTCTGGTCTGGGAATCATCCTGCGTATCGTGGATTTTCAGAAGCCAGCCGGCCACTCCCAGCCACAGGCCCCCAAACACAAACTACGGCTTTTTCCCTGGAAGTAAAACTAACCTGCCCATCTTCTGGCTGGCAGATTGCAGGAGCCACTTGGCTCTATCAAACCAGCCCGACTCGGCACTGGTGCCCCCTTGGGTCTGGGAACCATCCTGCGTATCGTGGATTTTAAGGAGCCGGCCGGCCATTCCAGGCCACAGTCCCCGGAAAAGAATCCTCGGCCTTTTTCCCTGGAAGTAAAACTGACCTGCCCATCTTCTGGCTGGCAGATTGCAGGAGCCACTTGGCTCTATGAGAACAGGCCGACTCGGCACTGGTGCCACCTTTCATTTGGGAATCATCCTGCGTATCGTGGATTTTCAGGAGCCAGCCGGCCACTCCCAGCCTCAGGCCCCAAACACACACTACCGGCCCTCTTCCCCGGAAGTGAAACTGACCTGCCCATCTTCTGGCTGGCAGATTGCAGGAGCCACATGACTCTATCAAACCAGCCTGACTTGGCAGTGGTTCCAAATTGGGTCTGGGAACCATCCTGTGCGGCGTGGATTTTAAGAAGCCAGGAGGCCGTTCCCAGCCACAGGCCCCCGAAAACTAACCATGGCCCATTTCCATGGAAGTAAAACTGACCTGCCCATCTTCTGGCTGGCAGATTGCAGGAGCCACTTGGTACTATCAAACCAACCCGATTCGCACTGGTACACCCTTGGGTCTGGGAACCATCCAGAGCGGCGTGCATTTTAAGCCGCCAGCCGGCCACTCCCAGCCACAGGCCCCCAAGCAGAGACTACGGCTTTTTCCCTGGCAAACAAAACTTACCCAACCCGCTTCTGGCTGGCAGATTGCAGGAGCCACTTGGCTCTATCAAACCAGCCCGACTCGGCTCTGGTGCCCCTTTGGTCTGGGAATCATCTTGCGTATCGTGGATTTTCAGGAGCCAGCCGGCCACTCCCAGCCACAGGGCCCCAAACACACACTACCGGCCCTCTTCCCCGGAAGTAAAACTAACCTGCCCATCTTCTGGCTGGCGGATTGCAGGAGCCACTTGGCTCTATCAAACCAGCCCGACTCGGCACTGGTGCCCCCTTGGGTCTGGGAACCATCCTGCGTATCGTGGATTTTCAGGAGCCAGCCGGCCACAGCCAGCCACAGGTCCCCAAACACAAACTACGGCCCTTTTCCCTGGAAGTAAAACTGACCTGCCCATCTTCTGGCTGGCAGATTGCAGGAGCCACTTGGCTCTATCAAACCAGCCCAACTTGGCACTGGTGTAATTTTTCATGTGGGAGCCATCATGCGTAACGTCGATTTTCAGGAGCCAGCCGGCCACTCCCAGCCACAGGCCCCCAAACAAAAACTATGGCCCTTTCCCTGTAAGTAAAACTGACCTGCCCATCTTCTGGCTGGCAGATTGCAGGAGCCACTTGGCTCTATCAAACCAGACCGACTCGGCTCTGGTGCCCCTTTGGTCTGGGAATCATCCTGCGTATCGTGGATTTTCAGGAGCCAGCCGGCCACTCCCAGCCACAGGCCCCCAAACACAAACTACGGCTTTTTCACTGGAAGTAAAACTAACCTGCCCATCTTCTGGCTGGCAGATTGCAGGAGCCACTTGGCTCTATCAAACCAGCCCGACTAGGCACTGGTGCCACCTTTCATCTGGGAACCATCCTGCATATCGTGGATTTTAAGGAGCCGGCCGGCCATTCCAGGCCACAGTCCCCGGAAAAGAATCCACGGCCTTTTTCCCTGGAAGTAAAACTGACCTGCCCATCTTCTGGCTGGCAGATTGCAGGAGCCACTTGGCTCTATGAGAACAGGCCGACTCGGCACTGGTGCCACCTTTCATTTGGGAGCCATCCTGCGTATCTTGGATTTTCAGGAGCCAGCCGGCCACTCCCAGCCACAGGCCCCCAACACAAACTACGGCCCTTTTCCCTGGAAGTAAAACTGACCTGCCCATCTTCTGGCTGGCAGATTGCAGGAGCCACTTGGCTCTATCAATCCAGCCCGACTCGGCAATGGTGCCACCTTTCATCTGGGAAACATCCGGCGCGGCGGGGACTTTAAGGAACCAGCCGGCCATTCCAGGCCACAGGCCCCGGAAAAAAAACCACGGCCTTTTTCTCAGGCAAACAAAACTCACCCACGCCGCTTCTGGCTGGCAGATTGCAGGAGCCACTTGGCTCTATCAAACCAGCCCGACTCGGCACTTGTGCCACCTTTCCTCTGGGAACCATCCTGCGTATCGTCGATTTTATGGAGCCAGCCGGCCACTCCCAGCCACAGGCCCCCAAACAAAATCTATGGCCCTTTCCCTGGAAGTAAAACTGACCTGCCCATCTTCTGGCTGGCAGATTGCAGGAGCCACTTGGCTCTATCAAACCAGCCCGACTCGGCACTGGTGCCACCTTTCATCTGGGAACCATCCTGTGTATCGTGGATTTTCAGGAGCCAGCCGGCCACTCCCAGCCACAGGCCCCCAAACAAAAACTACGGCCCTTTTCCCTGTAAGTAAAACTGACCTGCCCATCTTCTGGCTGGCAGATTGCAGGAGCCACATGACTCTATCAAACCAGCCCGACTTGGCAGTGGTTCCAACTTGGGTCTGGGAACCATCCTGCGCAGCGTGGATTTTAAGAAGCCAGGCGGCCGTTCCCAGCAACAGGTCCCCGAAAACTAACCACGGCCCTTTTCCCTGGAAGTAAAACTGACCTGCCCATCTTCTAGCTGGCAGATTGCAGGGGCCACTTGGTACTCTCAAACCAGCCTGACTCGTCACTGGTGCCCCCTTGGGTCTGGGAACCATACTGCGTGGCGTGGATTTTCAGGAGCCAGCCGGCCATTCCAGTCCACAGGACCCAGAAAAAAACCACAGCCCTTTTCCCTGGCAAAAAAAACTCACCAATCCCGCTTCTGGCTGGCAGATTGCAGGAGCCACTTGGCTCTATCAAAACAGCCCGACTCGGCACTGGTGCCATTTTTCATTTGGGAGCCATCCTGCGTATCGTGGATTTTCAGGAGCCAGCCGGCCACTCCCAGCCACAGGCCCCCAAACAAAAACTACGGGCCTTTTCCCTGGAAGTAAAACTGACCTGCCCATCTTCTGGCTGGCAGATTGCAGGAGCCACTTGGCTCTATCAAACCAGCCCGACTCGGCACTGGTGCCACCTTTCATCTGGGAACCATCCAGCGCGGCGTTGATTTTAAGCCGCCAGCCGGCCACTCCCAGCCACAGGCCTCCAAGCTCAGACTACGGCTTTTTCCCTGGCAAACCAAACTCTCCCACCCCGCTTCTGGCTGGCAGATTGCAGGAGCCACTTGGCTCTATCAAACCAGCCCGACTCGGCACTGGTGCCACCTTTCATCGGGGAACCATCCTTTGTATCGTGGATTTTCAGGAGCCAGCCGGCCACTCCCAGCTACAGGCCCCCAAAGACGACCTACGGCCCTTTTCCCTGGAAGTTAAACTGACCTGCCCATCTTCTAGCTGCCAGATTGCAGGAGCCACTTGGTACTACCAATCCAGCCCGACTTGGCACTGGTGCCATTTTTCATTTGGGAGTCACCCTGCGTATCGTGGATTTTCAGGAGCCAGCCGGCCACTCCCAGCCACAGAACCCCAACACAAACTACCGGCCCTTTTCCCTGGAAGTAAAACTGACCTGCCCATCTTCTGGCTGGCAGATTGCAGGAGCTACTTGGCTCTATCAAAACAGCCCGACTCGGCATTGGTGCCACCTTTCATCTGGGAAACATCCGGCGCGGCGGAGACTTTAAGGAACCAGCCGGCCATTCCAGGCCACAGGCCCCGGAAAACAAACCACGGCCTTATTCTCAGGCAAACAAAACTCACCCACGCCGCTTCTGGCTGGCAGATTGCAGGAGCCACTTGGCTCTATCAAAGCAGCCCGACTCGGCACTTCTGCCAAATTTCATATGGGAACCATCTTGCGTATCGTGGATTTTCAGGAGCCAGCCGGCCACTCCCAGCCACAGGCCCCCAAACAAAAACTACGGCCCTTTCCCTGTAAGTAAAACTGACCTGCTCATCTTCTGGCTGGCAGATTGCCGGAGCCACTTGGCACTATCAAACCAGCCCAACTTGGCACTGGTGCAATTTTTCATTTGGGAGCCATCCTGCGTAACGTAGATTTTCAGGAGCCAGCCGGCCACTCCCAGCCACCGGCCCCCAAACACAAACTACCGGCCCTTTTCCCTGGAAGTAAAACTGACCTGCCCATCTTCTGGCTGGCAGATTGCAGGAGCCACATGACTCTATCAAACCAGCCCGACTTGGCAGTGGTTCCAACTTGGGTCTGGGAACCATCCTGCGCGGCGTGGATTTTAAGAAGCCAGGCGGCTGTTCCCAGCAACAGGTCCCCGAAAACTAACCACAGCCCTTTTCCCTGGAAGTAAAACTGACCTGCCCATCTTCTGGCTGGCAGATTGCAGGAGCCACTTGGTACTATCAAACCAGCCTGACTCATCACTGGTGCCCCCTTGGGTCTGGGAACCATCCTGCGTGGCGTGGATTTTCAGGAGCCAGCCGGCCACTGCCAGCCACAGGCCCCCAAACACAAACTACGGCCCTTGTCCCTGGAAGTAAAACTGACCTGCCCATCTTCTGGCTGGCAGATTGCAGGAGCCACTGGGTACTATCAATCCAGCCCGACTTGGCACTGGTGCCATTTTTCATTTGGGAGCCATCCTGCGTATCGTGGATTTTAAGGAGCCAGCCGGCCATTCCAGGCCACAGGCCCCAGAAAACCAACCACGGCCCTTTTCCCTGGCAAACAAAACTGACCCGCCCCGCTTCTGGCTGGCAGATTGCAGGAGCCACTTGGCTCTGTCAAACCAGCCCGACTCGGCTCTGGTGCCCCTTTGGTCTGGGAATCATCCTGCGTATCGTGGATTTTCAGGAGCCAGCCGGCCACTCCCAGCCTCAGGCCCCCAAACACACACTACCGGCCCTCTTCCCCGGAAGCAAAAATGACCTGTCCATCTTCTGGCTGGCAGATAGCAGGAGCCACTTGGCGCTATCAAACCAGCCCGACTTGGCACTGGTGCCACCTTTCATCTGGGAACCATCCTGCGTATCGTGGATTTTCAGGAGCCAGCCGGCCACAGCCAGCCACAGGTCCCCAAACAAAAACTACGGCCCTTTTCCCTGGAAGTAAAACTGACCTGCCCATCTTCTGGCTGGCAGATTGCAGGAGCCACTTTGCTATATCAAAAGAGCCCGACTCGGCACTGGTGCCACCTTTCATCTGGGAACCATCCTGCGCCGCATGGATTTTAAGGAACCAGCCGGCCATTCCAAGCCACAGGCCCCGGAAAAGAAACCACGGCCTTTTTCCCTGGCAAACAAAACTCACCCACCCCGCTTAGGGCTGGCAGATTGCAGGAGCCACTTGGCTCTATCAAACCAGCCTGACTCGGCACTGGTGCCACCTTTCATCTGGGAACCATCCTGCGTATCGTGGATTTTCAGGAGCCATCCGGCAACTCCCAGCCACAGGCCCCCAAACAAAATCTATGGCCCTTTCCCTGTAAGTAAAACTGACCTGCCCTTCTTCTGGCTGGCGGATTGCAGGAGCCACTTGGCACTATCAAACCAGCCCAACTTGGCACTGGTGCAATTTTTCATTTGGGAGCCATCCTGCGTAACGTCGATTTTCAGGAGCCAGCCGGCCACTCCCAGCCACAGGCCCCCAAACACAAACCTCCGGCCCTTTTCCCTGGAAGTAAAACTGACCTGCCCATCTTCTGGCTGGCAGATTGCAGGGGCCACTTGGTACTCTCAAACCAGCCTGACTCGTCACTGGTGCCCCCTTGGGTCTGGGAACCATACTGCGTGGCGTGGATTTTCAGGAGCCAGCCGGCCATTCCAGTCCACAGGCCCCAGAAAAAAACCACAGCCCTTTTCCCTGGCACAAAAAACTCACCAATCCCGCTTCTGGCTGGCAGATTGCAGGAGCCACTTGGCTCTATCAAAACAGCCCGACTCGGCACTGGTGCCATTTTTCATTTGGGAGCCATCCTGCGTATCGTGGATTTTCAGGAGCCAGCCGGCCACTCCCAGCCACAGGCCCCCAAACAAAAACTACGGCCCTTTTCCCTGGAAGTAAAACTGACCTGCCCATCTTCTGGCTGGCAGATTGCAGGAGCCACTTGACTCTATCAAACCAGCCCGACTTGGCAGTGGTTCCAACTTGGGTCTGGGAACCATCCTGCGCTGCGTGGATTTTAAGAAGCCAGGCGGCCGTTCCCAGCCACAGGCCCCCGAAAACAAACCACGGCCCTTTTCCCTGGAACTCAAACTGACCTGCCCATCTTCTGGCTGGCAGATTGCAGGAGCCACTTGGCTCTATCAATCCAACCCGACTTGGCACTGGTGCCATTTTTCCTTTGGGAGCCATCCTGCGTATCGTGGATTTTCAGGAGCCAGCCGGCCACTCCCAGCCACAGGCCCCCAACACAAACTACCGGGCCTTTTCCCTGTAAGTAAAACTGACCTGCCCATCTTCTGGCTGGCAGATTGCAGGAGCAACTTGGTTCTATCAAAACAGCCCGACTCGGCACTGGTGCCACCTTTCATCTGGGAACCATCCGGCGTTTCGTGGACTTTAAGGAACCAGCTGGCCTTTCCAGGCGACAGGCCCCGGAAAAAAAACCACGGAATTTTTTTCTGGCAAACAAAACTCACCCACGCCGCTTCTGGCTGGCAGATTGCAGGAGCCACTTGGCTCTATCAAACCAGCCCGACTCGGCACTGGTGCCACCTTTCATCGGGGAACCATCCTGCGTATCATGGATTTTCAGGAGCCAGTCGGCCACTCCCAGCCACAGGCCCCCAAACAAAAATTATGGCCCTTTCCCTGGAAGTAAAACTGACCTGCCCATCTTCTGGCTGGCAGATTGCAGGAGCCACTTGGCTCTATCAAACCAGCCCAACTTGACACTGGTGCAATTTTTCATTTGGGAGCCATCCTGCGTAACGTCGATTTTCAGGAGCCAGCCGGCCACTGCCAGCCACAGGCCCCCAAACAAAAACTACGGCCCTTTTCCCTGGAAGTAAAACTGACCTGCCCATCCTCTGGCTGGCAGATTGCAGGAGCCACTTGGCTCTATCAAACCAGCCCGACTCGGCACTGGTGCCACCTTTCATGTGGGAACCATCCAGCGCGGCGTTGATTTTAAGCCGCCAGCCGGCCTCTCCCAGCCACAGGCCCCCAAGCACAGACTACGGATTTTTCCTGGAAGTAAAACAGACCTGCCCATCTTCTGGCTGGCAGATTGCAGGAGCCACTTGGCTCTATCAAACCAGCCCGACTCGGCACTGGTGCCACCTTTCATCTGGGAACCATCATGCGCAGCGTGGACTTTAAGGAACCAGCTGGCCATTCCAGGCCACAGGGCCCGGAAAAAAAACCACGGCCTTTTTCTCTGGCAAACAAAACTCACCCACCCCGCTTCTGGCTGGCAGATTGCAGGAGCCACTTGGCTCTATCAAACCAGCCCGACTCGGCACTGGTGCCACCTTTCATCGGGGAACCATCCTGCGTATGGTGGATTTTCAGGAGCCAGCGGGCCACTCCCAGCCACAGGCCCCCAAACAAAAACTACGGCCCTTTCCCTGGAAGTAAAACTGACCTGCCCATCTTCTGGCTGGCAGATTGCAGGAGCCACTTGGCTCTATCAAACCCGCCCGACTCGGCACTGGTGCCACCTTTCATCTGGGAACCATCCAGCGCGGCGTTGATTTTAAGCCGCCAGCAGGCCACTCCCAGCCACAGACCTCCAAGCACAGACTACGGCTTTTTCCCTGGAAGTAAAACTGACCTGCCCATCTTCTGGCTGGCAGATTGCAGGAGCCACTGGGCTCTATCAAACCAGCCTGACTCGTCACTGGTGCCCCTTTGGGTCTGGGAACCATCCTGCGTGGCGTGGATTTTCAGGAGCCAGCCGGCCATTCCAGGCCACAGGCCCCGGAAAACAAACCACCGCCCTTTTCCCTGGCAAACAAAACTCACCCACCCCGCTTCTGGCTGGCAGATTGCAGGAGCCACTTGGCTCTATCAAACCCGCCCGACTCGGCACTGGTGCCACCTTTCATCTGGGAACCATCCTGCGTATCGTGGATTTTCAGGAGCCAGCCGGCCACTCCCAGCCACAGGCCCCCAAACACTAACTACGGCCCTTTTCCCGGAAGTAAAACTGACCTGCCCATCTTCTGGCTGGCAGATTGCAGCAGCCACTTGGTACTATCAATCCAGCCCGACTTGGCACTGGTGCCATTTTTCATTTGGGAGCCATCCTGCGTATCGTGGATTTTAAGGAGCCAGCCGGCCATTCCAGGCCACAGGCTCCGGAAAACAAACCACGGCCCTTTTCCCTGGCAAACAAAACTGACCCGCCCCGCTTCTGGCTGGCAGATTGCAGGAGCCACTTGGCTCTATCAAACCAGCCCAACTCGGCTCTGGTGCCCCTTAGGTCTGGGAATCATCCTGCGTATCGTGGATTTTCAGGAGCCAGCCGGCCTCAGCCAGCCACAGGTCCCCAAACACAAATTACGGCACTTTTCCCTGGAAGTAAAACTGACCTGCCCATCTTCTGGCTGGCAGATTGCAGGAGCAACATTGCTATATCAAAAGAGCCCAACTCGGCACTGGTGCCACCTTTCATCTGGGAACCATCCTGCGCCGCATGGATTTTAAGGAACCAGCCGGCCATTCCAGGCCACAGGCCCCGGAAAAAAAACCACGGCCTTTTTCCCTGGCAAACAAAACTCACCCACCCCGCTTCTGGCTGGCAGATTGCAGGAGCCACTTGACTCTATCAAACCAGCCCGACTCGGCACTGGTTCCACCTTTCATCTGGGAACCATCCTGCGTATCGTGGATTTTCAGGAGCCAGCCGGCCACTCCCAGCCACAGGCCCCCAAACAAAAACTATGGCCCTTTCCCTGTAAGTAAAACTGACCTGCCCATCTTCTGGCTTGCGGATTACAGGAGCCACTTGGCACTATCAAACCAGCCCAACTTGGCACTGGTGCAATTTTTCACTTGGGAGCCATCCTGCGTAACGTCGATTTTCAGGAGCCAGCCGGCCACTGCCAGCCACAGGCCCCCAAACACAAACTACGGCCCTTTTCCCTGGAAGTAAAACTGACCTGCCCATCTTCTGGCTTGCAGATTGCAGGAGCCACTTCGTACTATCAAACCAACCCGACTCGGCCCTGGTTCCCCATTGGGTCTGGGAACCATCAAGCGCGGCGTGCATTTTAAGCCGCCAGCCGGCCACTCCCAGCCACTGGCCCCCAAAATCTGACTACGGCCTTTTCCCTGGAAGTAAAACTGACCTGCCCATCTTCTGGCTGGCAGATTGCAGGAGCCACTTGGCTCTATCAAACCAGCCCAACTCGGCACTGGTGCCCCCTTGGGTCTGGGAACCATCCTGCGTATCGTGGATTTTAAGGAGCCAGCGGGCGATTCCAGACCACAGGACCCGGAAAACAAACCACGGCCCTATTCCCTGGCAAACAAAACTCACCCAACCCGATTCTGGCTGGCAGATTGCAGGAGCCACTTGGCTCTATCAAAACAGCCCGACTCGGCACTGGTGCCACCTTTCATCTGGGAACCATCCTGCGTATTGTGGATTTTCAGGAGCCAGCCGGCTACTCCCAGCCACAGGTCCCCAAAGAAATCTATGGCCCTTTCCCTGTAAGTAAAACTGACCTGCCCATCTTCTGGCTGGCAGATTGCAGGAGCCACTTGGCACTATCAAACCAGCCCAACTTAGCACTGGTGCAATTTTTCATTTGGGAACCACACTGCATATCGTCGATTTTCAGGAGCCAGCCGGCCACTGCCAGCCACAGGCCCCCAAACACAGACTAGGGCCCTTTTCCCTGGAAGTAAAACTGACCTGCCCATCTTCTGGCTGGCAGATTGTAGGAGCCACTTGGCTCTATCAAAGCAGCCCGACTTGGCACTGGTGCCAACTTTCATCTGGGAACCATCCTGCGTATCGTGGATTTTCAGGAGCCAGCCGGCCACTCCCAGCCACAGGCCCCCAACACACACCACGGCCCATTACCCTGGAAAACAAAACTGACCCCCCCCGCTTCTGGCTGGCAGATTGCAGGAGACACTTGGCTCTATCAAACCAGCCCGACTCGGCACTGGTGCCCCTTTGGTCTGGGAATCATCCTGCGTATCGTGGATTTTCAGGAGCCAGCTGGCCACTCCCAGCCACAGGCCCCCAAACACAAACTGTGGGCCTTTTCCCTGGCAAACAAAACTCACCCACCCCGCTCCTGGCTGGCAGATTGCAGGAGCCACTTGGCTCTATCAAACCAGCCCGACTCGGCACTGGTGCCACCTTTCATCTGGGAACCATCCTGCGTATCGTGGATTTTCAGCAGCCAGCCGGCTACACCCAGCCACAGGCTGCCAAACACAAATTATGGCCCTTTTGCCTGGAAGTAAAACTGACCTGCCCATCTTCTGGCTGGCAGATTGCAGGAGCCACTTGGCTCTATCAAACCAGCCCGACTTGGCGCTGGTGCCCCCGTGGGTCTGGGAACCATCCTGCGTATCGTGGATTTTCAGGAGCCAGCGGGCCCCTCCCAGCCACAGGCCCCCAACACACACCACGGCCCTTTACCCTGGAAAACAAAACTGACCCGACCCGCTTCTGGCTGGCAGATTGCAGGAGCCACTTGGCTCCATCAAACCAGCCCGACTCGGCACTGGTTCCCCTTTGGTCTGGGAATCATCCTGCGTATCGTGGATTTTCAGGAGCCAGCTGGCCACTCCCAGCCACAGGCCCCCAAACACAAACTGTGGGCCTTTTCCCTGGCAAACAAAACTCACCCAGCCCGCTCCTGGCTGGCAGATTGCAGGAGCCACTTGGCTCTATCAAACCAGCCCGACTTGGCACTGGTGCTACCTTTCATCTGGGAACCATCCTGCGTATCGTGGATTTTCAGGAGCCAGCTGGCCACTCCCAGCCACAGGCCCCCAAACACAAACTGTGGGCCTTTTCCCTGGCAAACAAAACTCACCCACCCCGCTCCTGGCTGGCAGATTGCAGGAGCCACTTGGCTCTATCAAACCAGCCCGACTCGGCACTGGTGCCACCTTTCATCTGGGAACCATCCTGTGTATCATGGATTTTCAGGTGCCAGCTTTCCACTCCCAGCCACAGGCCCCCGAACACAAACTAGGGCCTTTTTCCCTGGAAGTAAAACTGACCTACCCATCTTCTGGCTGGCAGATTGCAGGAGCCACTTGGCTCCATCAAACCAGCCCGACTTGGCACTGGTGCTACCTTTCATCTGAGAACCATCCTTTGTATCGTGTATTTTCAGGAGCCAGCCGGCCATTCCCAGCCACAGGCCCCCGAAAACAAACCACGGCCATTTTCCCTGGCAAACAAAACTCACCCACCCCGCTTCTGGCTGGCAGATTGCAGGAGCCACATGGCTCAATCAAACCAGCCCAACTCGGCACTGGTGCCACCTTGGGTCTGGGAACCATCATGCGCGGCGTGGATTTTAAGGAGCCAGCCGGCGATTCCCAGACACAGGCCCCCAACACAAACTACGGCCCTTTTCCCTGGAAGTAAAACTGACCTGCCCATCTTCTGGCTGGCAGATTGCAGGAGCCACTTGGCTCCATCAAATTAGCCCGACTTGGCACTGGTGCCACCTTTCATCTGGGAACCATCCTGCGTATCGTGGATTTTCAGGAGCCTGCCGGCCATTCCCAGCCACAGGCCCCCAAACACAAACTATGGGCCTTTTCCCTGGCAAACAATACTCACACACCCTGCTTCTGGCTGGCAGATTGCAGGAGCCACATGGCTCTATCAAAACAGCCCAACTCGGCACTGGTGCCACCTTTCATCTGGGAACCATCATGCGCGGCGTGGTTTTCAAGGAGCCAGCCGGCCATTCCGAGCCACAGGCCCCCAAACACAAACTACGGCCCTTTTGCCTGGAAGTAAAACTGACCTGCCCATTTTCTGGCTGGCAGATTGCAGTAGCCACTTGGTATTATCACACCAGCCCGACTTGGCACTGGTGCCATTATTCATTTGGGAACCATCCTGCGTATCGGGGATTTTCAGGAGCCAGCAGGACACACCCAGCCACAGGCCCCCAAACACAAATTATGGCCCTTTTCCCTGGAAGTAAAACTGACCTGCCCATCTTCTGGCTGGCAGATTGCAGGAGCCACTTGGCTCTATCAAACCAGCCCGACTTGGCACTGGTGCCCCCTTGGGTCTGGGAAACATCCTGCGTATCGTGGATTTTCAGGAACCAGCCGGCCACTCCCAGCCACAGGCCCCCAACACACACCACGGCCCTTTACCCTGGAAAACAAAACTGACCCGCCCCTCTTCTGGCTGGCAGATTGCAGGAGCCACTTGGCTCTATCAAACCAGCCCGACTCGGCACTGGTTCCCCTTTGGTCTGGGAATCATCCTGCGTATCGTGGATTTTCAGGAGCCAGCTGGCCACTCCCAGCCACAGGCCCCCAGACACAAACTGTGGGCCTTTTCCCTGGCAAACAAAACTCACCCACCCCGCTCCTGGCTGGCAGATTGCAGGAGCCACTTGGCTCTATCAAACCAGCCCGACTCGGCACTGGTGCCACCTTTCATCTGGGAACCATCCTGCGTATCGTGGATTTTCAGGAGCCAGCCGGCCACTCCCAGCCACAGGCCCCCAAACACAAACTAAGGCCCTTTTCCCTGGAAGTAAAACTGACCTGCCCATCTTCTGGCTTGCAGATTGCAGGAGCCACTTGGTACTATCAAACAAACCTGACTGGCACTGGTGCCACCTTGGGTCTGGGAACCATCCTGCGCGGCGTGGATTTTAAGGAGCCAGCCGGTCATTCCCAGCCACTCGCCCCCGAAAACAAACCACGGCCCTTTTCCCTGGCAAACAAAACTCACCCACCCCGCTTCTGGCTGTCAGATTGCAGGACACACATGGCGCTATCAAACCAGCCGGCTTGGCACTGGTGCCACCATTCATCTGGGAACCATCCTGGGTATCGTGGATTTTCAGGAGCCAGCCGGCCACAACCAGCCACAGGCGCCCAAACACACCCTACAGGTTTTTTCCCTGGAAGTAAATCTGACCTGCCCATCTTCTGGCTGGCAGATTGCAGGAGCCACTTGGCTCTATCAAACCAGCCCGACTTGGCACTGGTGCCCCCTTGGGTCTGGGAACCATCCTGCGTATCGTGGATTTTCAGGAGGCAGCCGGCCACTTCCAGTCACAGGCCCCCAACACACACCATGGCCTTTTACCCTGGCAAACAAAACTGACCCGCCCCGCTTCTGGCTGGCAGATTGCAGGAGCCACTTGGCTCTATCAAACCAGCTCGACTCGGCACTGGTGCCACCTTGGGTCTGGGAATCATCCTGCGTATCGTGGATTTTCAGGAGCCAGTCGGCCACTCCCAGCCACACGCCCCCAAACAAAATCTACCGGCCCTTTTCCCTGCAAGTAAAACTGACCTGCCCATCTTCTGGCTGGCAGATTGCAGGAGCCACTTGGCTCTATCAAACCAGCCCTACTTGTCACTGGTGCCACCATTCATCTGGGAACCATCCTGCGTATCGGGGATTATCAGGAGCCAGCCGGCCACTCCCAGCCACAGGCCCCCAAATACAAACTACGGCCCTTTTCCCTGGAAGTAAAACTGACCTGCCCATCTTCTGGCTGGCAGATTGCAGGAGCCACTTGGCTCTATCAAACCAGCTCGACTCGGCAATGGTGCCCCTTTGGTCTGGGAATCATCCTGCGTATCGTGGATTTTCAGGAGCCAGCCGGCCACTCCCATCCACAGGCCCCCAAATAAAAACTACGGCCCTTTTCCCTGCAAGTAAAACTGACCTGCCCATCTTCTGGCTGGCAGATTGCAGGAGCCACTTGGCTCTATCAAAACAGCCCGACTCGGCACTGGTGCCACTTTTCATCTGGGAGCCATCCTATGTATCGGGGATTTTCAGGAGCCAGCCGGCAACTCCCAGCCACAGGCCCCCAAACAAAACTACGGCCCTTTTCCCTGGAAGTAAAACTGACCTGCCCATCTTCTGGCTGGCAGATTGCAGGAGCCACGTGGCTCTATCAAACCAGCCCGACTTGGCACTGGTGCCACCTTTCATCTGGGAATCATCCGGCGTGTCGTGGATTTTCAGGAGCCAGCCGGCCATTCCCAGCCACAGGCCCCGAAAACAAACCACGGTCCTTTTTCCTGGCAAACAAAAGTCACACACCCAGCTTCTGGCTGGCAGATTGCAGGAGCCACATGGCTCTATCAAACCAGCCCAACTCGGTACTGGTGCCACCTTGGGTATGGGAACCATCCTGCGTATCGTGGATTTTCAGGAGCCAGCCGGCGACTCCCAGCCTCAGGCCCCAAACACAAACTACCGGCCCTTTTCCCTGGAAGTAAAACTGACCTGCCCATCTTCTGGCTGACAGATTGCAGGAGCCACTTGGCTCTATCAAACCAGCCCGACTCGGCACTGGTTCCCCTTTGGTCTGGGAATCATCCTGCGTATCGTGGATTTTCAGGAGCCAGCTGGCCACTCCCAGCCACAGGCCCCCAAACACAAACTGTGGGCCTTTTCCCTGGCAAACAAAACTCACCCACCCCGCTCCTGGCTGGCAGATTGCAGGAGCCACTTGGCTCTATCAAACCAGCCCGACTCGGCACTGGTGCCACCTTTCATCTGGGAACCATCCTCCGTATCGTGGATTTTCAGAAGTCAGCCGGCCACTCCCAGCCACAGGCCCCCAAACACAAACTAAGGCCCTTTTCCCTGCAAGAAAAACTGACCTGCCCATCTTCTGGCTGGCAGATTGCAGGAGCCACTTGGCTCTATCAAACCAGCCCGACTTGGCACTGGTGCCCCCTTGGGTCTGGGAACCATCCTGCGTATCGTGGATTTTCAGGAGCCAGCCGGCCACTTCCAGCCACAGGCCCCCAACACACACCATGGCCTTTTACCCTGGCAAACAAAACTGACCCGCCCCGCTTCTGGCTGGCAGATTGCAGGAGCCACTTGGCTCTATCAAACCAGCCCGACTCGGCACTGGTGCCACCTTGGCTCTGGGAATCATCCTGCGTATCGTGGATTTTCAGGAGCCAGCCGGCCACTCCCAGCCACACGCCCCCAAACACAAACTACCGGCCCTTTTCCCTGGCAAACAAAACTGACCCGCCCATCTTCTGGCTGGCAGATTGCAGGAGCCACTTGGCTCTATCAAACCAGCCCGACTCGGCACTGGTGCCACCTTGGGTATGGGAACCATCATGCGCGGCGTTGATTTTAAGGAGCCAGCCGGCCATTCTCAGCCACAGGCCCCTAAACAAAAACTACGGCCCTTTTCCCTGGAAGTAAAACAGACCAGCCCATCTTCTGGCTGGCAGATTGCAGGAGCCACTTGGCTCTATCAAACCAGCCCGACTCGGCACTGGTGCCACCTTTCATCTGTGAACCATCCTGCGTATCGGGGATTTTCAGGAGCCACCCGGCCCTCCCAGCCACAGGCCCCCAACACAAACCATGGCCCTTTTCCCTGGCAAACAAAACTGACCCGCCCATCTTCTGGCTGGCAGATTGCAGGAGCCACTTGGCTCTATCAAACCAGCCCGACTCGGCACTGGTGCCACCTTGGGTATGGGAACCATCATGCGCGGCGTTGATTTTAAGGAGCCATCCGGCCATTCTCAGCCACAGGCCCCTAAACAAAATCTACGGCCCTTTTCCCTGGAAGTAAAACAGACCTGCCCATCTTCTGGCTGGCAGATTGCAGGAGCCACTTGGCTCTATCAAACCAGCCCGACTCGGCACTGGTGCCACCTTTCATCTGTGAACCATCCTGCGTATCGTGGATTTTCAGGAGCCAGCTGGCCACTCCCAGCCAGAGGCCCCCAAACACAAACTGTGGGCCTTTTCCCTGGAAGTAAAACTGACCTGCCCATCTTCTGGCTGGCAGATTGCAGGAGCCACTTGGCTCTCTCAAACCACCCCGACTTGGCACTGGTGCCCCCTTGGGTCTGGGAACCATCCTGCGTATCACGGATTTTCAGAAGCCAGCCGGCCACTCCCAGCCACAGGCCCCCAACACACACCACGGCCCTTTACCCTGGAAAACAAAACTGACCCGCCCCGCTCCTGGCTGGCAGATTGCAGGAGCCACTTGGCTCTATCAAACCAGCCCAACTCGGCACTGGTGCCTCTTTGGTCTGGGAACCATCTTGCGTATCGTGGATTTTCAGGAGCCAGCCAGCCACTCCCAGCCACAGGCACCCAAACAAAAACTACGGCCCTTTTCCCTGTAAGTAATACTGACCTGCCCATCTTCTGGCTGGCAGATTGCAGGAGCCACTTGGCTCTATCAAACCAGCCCGACTCGGCACTGGTGCCACCTTTCATCTGGGAACCATTCTCCGTATCGTGGATTTTCAGAAGCCAGCCGGCCATTCCCAGTCACAGGCCTCCAAACAGAAACTATGGACCTTTTCCCTGGCAAACAAAACTCACACATCCCGCTTCTGGCTGGCAGATTGCAGGTGCACTTGGCTCTATCAAACCAGCCCAACTCGGCACTGGTGCCACCTTGGGCCTAGGAACTATCATGCGCGGCGTGGATTTTAAGGAGCCAGCCGGCCTTTCTCAGCCACAGGCCCCCAAACACAAACTACGGCCTTTTTCCCTGGAAGGAAAACTGACCTGCCCATCTTCTGGCTGTCAGATTACAGGAGCCGCTTGGCTCTATCAAATCAGGCCGATGCGGCACAGGTGCCACCTTTCATCTGGGAACCATCCTGCGTATCGTGGATTTTCAGGAGCCAGCCGGCCACTCCCAGCCACAGGCCCCCAACACACACCACGGCCCATTACCCTGGAAAACAAAACTGACCCGCCCCGCTTCTGGCTGGCAGATTGCAGGAGACACTTGGCTCTATCAAACCAGCCCGACTCGGCACTGGTGCCCCTTTGGTCTGGGAATCATCCTGCGTATCGTGGATTTTCAGGAGCCAGCTGGCCACTCCCAGCCACAGGCCCCCAAACACAAACTGTGGGCCTTTTCCCTGGAAAACAAAACTCACCCACCCCGCTCCTGGCTGGAAGATTGCAGGATCCACTTGGCTCTATCAAACCAGCCCGACTCGGCACTGGTGCCACATTTCATCTGGGAACCATCCTGTGTATCATGGATTTTCAGGTGCCAGCTTTCCACTCCCAGCCACAGGCCCCCGAACACAAACTAGGGCCTTTTTCCCTGGAAGTAAAACTGACCTACCCATCTTCTGGCTGGCAGATTGCAGGAGCCAC
The DNA here is from genome assembly GCF_047830755.1 of Zonotrichia albicollis. Classification (NCBI taxonomy): domain Eukaryota; kingdom Metazoa; phylum Chordata; class Aves; order Passeriformes; family Passerellidae; genus Zonotrichia; species Zonotrichia albicollis. The sequence goes on along the minus strand of NW_027428350.1, from coordinate 1,221,619 downwards.
TTGGCTCCATCAAACCAGCCCGACTTGGCACTGGTGCTACCTTTCATCTGAGAACCATCCTGCGTATTGTGTATTTTCAGGAGCCAGCCGGCCATTCCCAGCCACAGGCCCCCGAAAACAAACCACGGCCATTTTCCGTGGCAAACAAAACTCACCCACCCCGCTTCTGGCTGGCAGATTGCAGGAGCCACATGGCTCAATCAAACCAGCCCAACTCGGCACTGGTGCCACCTTGGGTCTGGGAACCATCATGCGCGGCGTGGATTTTAAGCCGCCAGCCGGCCATTCCCAGCCACAGGCCCCCAAACACAAACTATGGGCCTTTTCCCTGGCAAACAATACTCACACACCCTGCTTCTGGCTGGCAGATTGCAGGAGCCACATGGCTCTATCAAACCAGCCCAACTCGGCACTGGTGCCACCTTTCATCTGGGAACCATCCTGCGTATCGTGGATTTTCAGAAGCCAGCCGGCCACTCCCAGCCACAGGCCCCCAACACACACCACGGCCCTTTACCCTGGCAAACAAAACTGACCCGCCCCCCTCCTGGCTGGCAGATTGCAGGAGCCACTTGGCTCTATCAAACCAGCCCAACTCGGCACTGGTGCCTCTTTGGTCTGGGAATCATCCTGCGTATCGTGGATTTTCAGGAGCCAGCCAGCCACTCCCAGCCACAGGCACCCAAACAAAAACTACGGCCCTTTTCCCTGTAAGTAATACTGACCTGCCCATCTTCTGGCTGGCAGATTGCAGGAGCCACTTGGCTCTATCAAACCAGCCCGACTCGGCACTGGTGCCACCTTTCATCTGGGAACCATCCTCCGTATCGTGGATTTTCAGAAGCCAGCCGGCCATTCCCTGCCACAGGCCCCCAAACAGAAACTATGGACCTTTTCCCTGGCAAACAAAACTCACACATCCCGCTTCTGGCTGGCAGATTGCAGGTGCCACTTGGCTCTATCAAACCAGCCCAACTCGGCACTGGTGCCACCTTGGGCCTAGGAACTATCATGCGCGGCGTGGATTTTAAGGAGCCAGCCGGCCTTTCTCAGCCACAGGCCCCCAAAAACAAACTACGGCCTTTTTCCCTGGAAGGAAAACTGACCTGCCCATCTTCTGGCTGTCAGATTGCAGGAGCCGCTTGGCTCTATCAAATCAGGCCGACTCGGCACTGGTGCCACCTTTCATCTGGGAACCATCCTGCGTATCGTGGATTTTCAGGAGCCAGCCGGCCACTCCCAGCCACAGGCCCCCAACACACACCACGGCCCATTACCCTGGAAAACAAAACTGACCCGCCCCGCTTCTGGCTGGCAGATTGCAGGAGACACTTGGCTCTATCAAACCAGCCCTACTCGGCACTGGTGCCCCTTTGGTCTGGGAATCATCCTGCGTATCGTGGATTTTCAGGAGCCAGCTGGCCACTCCCAGCCAGAGGCCCCCAAACACAAACTGTGGGCCTTTTCCCTGGCAAACAAAACTCACCCACCCCGCTCCTGGCTGGCAGATTGCAGGATCCACTTGGCTCTATCAAACCAGCCCGACTCGGCACTGGTGCCACCTTTCATCTGGGAACCATCCTGTGTATCATGGATTTTCAGGTGCCAGCTTTCCACTCCCAGCCACAGGCCCCCGAACAAAAACTAGGGCCTTTTTCCCTGGAAGTAAAACTGACCTACCCATCTTCTGGCTGGCAGATTGCAGGAGCCACTTGGCTCCATCAAACCAGCCCGACTTGGCACTGGTGCTACCTTTCATCTGAGAACCATCCTGCGTATCGTGGATTTTCAGGAGCCAGCCGGCCATTCCCAGCCACAGGCCCCCGAAAACAAACCACGGCCATTTTCCCTGGCAAACAAAACTCACCCACCCCGCTTCTGGCTGGCAGATTGCAGGAGCCACATGGCTCAATCAAACCAGCCCAACTCGGCACTGGTGCCACCTTGGGCCTAGGAACTATCATGCGCGGCGTGGATTTTAAGGAGCCAGCCGGCGATTCCCAGCCACAGGCCCCCAAACACAAACTATGGGCCTTTTCCCTGGCAAACAAAACTCACACACCCTGCTTCTGGCTGGCAGATTGCAGGAGCCACATGGCTCTATCAAACCAGCCAAACTCGGCACTGGTGCCACCTTTCATCTGGGAACCATCATGCGCGGCGTGGTTTTAAAGGAGCCAGCCGGCCATTCCAGGCCACAGACCCCCAAACACAAACTACGGCCCTTTTCCCTGGAAGTAAAACTGACCTGCCCATCTTCTGGCTGTCAGATTGCAGTAGCCACTTGGTATTATCACACCAGCCCGACTTGGCACTGGTGCCATTAATCATTTGGGAACCATCCTGCGTATCGGGGATTTTCAGGAGCCAGCCGGCTACACCCAGCCACAGGCCCCCAAACACAAATTATGGCCCTTTTCCCTGGAAGTAAAACTGACCTGCCCATCTTCTGGCTGGCAGATTGCAGGAGCCACTTGGCTCTATCAAACCAGCCCGACTCGGCACTGGTTCCAACTTTCATGTGGGAACCATCCTGCGTATCGTGGATTTTCAGAAGCCAGCTGGGCACACCCAGCCACAGGCCCCCAACACACACCACGGCCATTTTCCCTGGCAAACAAAACTGACCCGCCCCGCTCCTGGCTGGCAGATTGCAGGAGCCACATGGCTCAATCAAACCAGCCTAACTCGGCACTGGTGCCACCTTGGGTCTGGGAACCATCATGCGCGGCGTGGATTTTAAGGAGCCAGCCGGCGATTCCCAGACACAGGCCCCCAACACAAACTACGGCCCTTTTCCCTGGAAGTAAAACTGACCTGCCCATCTTCTGGCTGGCAGATTGCAGTAGCCACTTGGCTCCATCAAACCAGCCCGACTTGGCACTGGTGCCACCTTTCATCTGGGAACCATCCTGCGTATCGTGGATTTTCAGGAGCCTGCCGGCCATTCCCAGCCACAGGCCCCCAAACACAAACTATGGGCCTTTTCCCTGGCAAACAAAACTCACACACCCTGCTTCTGGCTGGCAGATTGCAGGAGCCACATGGCTCTATCAAACCAGCCCAACTCGGCACTGGTGCCACCTTTCATCTGGGAACCATCCTGCGTATCGGGGATTTTCAGGAGCCAGCTGGGCACACCCAGCCACAGGCCCCCAACACACACCACGGCCCTTTACCCTGGCAAACAAAACTGACCCGCCCCGCTCCTGGCTGGCAGATTGCAGGAGCCACTTGGCTCTATCAAACCAGCCCAACTCGTCAGTGGTGCCTCTTTGGTCTGGGAATCATCCTGCGTATCGTGGATTTTCAGGAGCCAGCCAGCCACTCCCAGCCACAGGCACCCAAACAAAAACTACGGCCCTTTTCCCTGTAAGTAATACTGACCTGCCCATCTTCTGGCTGGCAGATTGCAGGAGCCACTTGGCTCTATCAAACCAGCCCGACTCGGCACTGGTGCCACCTTTCATCTGGGAACCATCCTCCGTATCGTGGATTTTCAGAAGCCAGCCGGTCATTCCCTGCCACAGGCCCCCAAACAGAAACTATGGACCTTTTCCCTGGCAAACAAAACTCACACATCCCGCTTCTGGCTGGCAGATTGCAGGTGCCACTTGGCTCTATCAAACCAGCCCAACTCGGCACTGGTGCCACCTTGGGCCTAGGAACTATCATGCGCGGCGTGGATTTTAAGGAGCCAGCCGGCCTTTCTCAGCCACAGGCCCCCAAACACAAACTACGGCCTTTTTCCCTGGAAGGAAAACTGACCTGCCCATCTTCTGGCTGTCAGATTGCAGGAGCCGCTTGGCTCTATCAAATCAGGCCGACTCGGCACTGGTGCCCCTTTGGTCTGGGAATCATCCTGCGTATCGTGGATTTTCAGGAGCCAGCTGGCCACTCCCAGCCAGAGGCCCCCAAACACAAACTGTGGGCCTTTTCCCTGGCAAACAAAACTCACCCACCCCGCTCCTGGCTGGCAGATTGCAGGATCCACTTGGCTCTATCAAACCAGCCCGACTCGGCACTGGTGCCACCTTTCATCTGGGAACCATCCTGTGTATCATGGATTTTCAGGTGCCAGCTTTCCACTCCCAGCCACAGGCCCCCGAACAAAAACTAGGGCCTTTTTCCCTGGAAGTAAAACTGACCTACCCATCTTCTGGCTGGCAGATTGCAGGAGCCACTTGGCTCCATCAAACCAGCCCGACTTGGCACTGGTGCTACCTTTCATCTGAGAACCATCCTGCGTATCGTGGATTTTCAGGAGCCAGCCGGCCATTCCCAGCCACAGGCCCCCGAAAACAAACCACGGCCATTTTCCCTGGCAAACAAAACTCACCCACCCCGCTTCTGGCTGGCAGATTGCAGGAGCCACATGGCTCAATCAAACCAGCCCAACTCGGCACTGGTGCCACCTTGGGTCTGGGAACCATCATGCGCGGCGTGGATTTTAAGGAGCCAGCCGGCGATTCCCAGCCACAGGCCCCCAAACACAAACTATGGGCCTTTTCCCTGGCAAACAAAACTCACACACCCTGCTTCTGGCTGGCAGATTGCAGGAGCCACATGGCTCTATCAAACCAGCCAAACTCGGCACTGGTGCCACCTTTCATCTGGGAACCATCATGCGCGGCGTGGTTTTAAAGGAGCCAGCCGGCCATTCCAGGCCACAGACCCCCAAACACAAACTACGGCCCTTTTCCCTGGAAGTAAAACTGACCTGCCCATCTTCTGGCTGTCAGATTGCAGTAGCCACTTGGTATTATCACACCAGCCCGACTTGGCACTGGTGCCATTAATCATTTGGGAACCATCCTGCGTATCGGGGATTTTCAGGAGCCAGCCGGCTACACCCAGCCACAGGCCCCCAAACACAAATTATGGCCCTTTTCCCTGGAAGTAAAACTGACCTGCCCATCTTCTGGCTGGCAGATTGCAGGAGCCACTTGGCTCTATCAAACCAGCCCGACTCGGCACTGGTTCCAACTTTCATGTGGGAACCATCCTGCGTATCGGGGATTTTCAGGAGCCAGCTGGGCACACCCAGCCAAAGGGCCCCAAACAAAAATTATGGCCCTTTTCCCTGGCAAAGAAAACTCACCCACCCCGCTTCCGGCTGGCAGATTGCAGGAGCCACATGGCTCTACCAAACCAGACCGACTTGGCAGTGGTTCCAACTTGGGTCTGGGAAGCATCCTGCGTATCGTGGATTTTCAGGAGCCAGCCGGCGACTCCCAGCCTCAGGCCCCAAACAAAAACTACCGGCCCTTTTCCCTGGCAGTAAAACTGACCTGCCCATCTTCTGGCTGGCAGATTGCAGGAGCCACTTGGCTCTATCAAACCAGCCCGACTCGGCACTGGTTCCAACTTTCATGTGGGAACCATCCTGCGTATCGGGGATTTTCAGGAGCCAGCCGGCCACTCCCAGCCACAGGCCCCCAAACACAAATTATGGCCCTTTTCCCTGGAAGTAAAACTTACCTGCCCATCTTCTGGCTGGCAGATTGCAGGAGCTACTTGGCTCTATCTAACCAGTCCGACTCGGCACTGGTGCCACATTTCATCGGGGAACCATCCTGCGTATCGTGGATTTTCAGGAGCCAGCCGGCCACTCCCAGCCACAGGCCCCCAAACACAAACTAAGGCCCTTTTCCCTGGAAGTAAAACTGACCTGCCCATCTTCTGGCTTGCAGATTGCAGGAGCCACTTGGTACTATCAAACAAACCTGACTGGCACTGGTGCCACCTTGGGTCTGGGAACCATCCTGCGCGGCGTGGATTTTAAGGAGCCAGCCGGTCATTCCCAGCCACTCGCCCCCGAAAACAAACCACGGCCCTTTTCCCTGGCAAACAAAACTCACCCACCCCGCTTCTGGCTGTCAGATTGCAGGACACACATGGCGCTATCAAACCAGCCGGCTTGGCACTGGTGCCACCATTCATCTGGGAACCATCCTGGGTATCGTGGATTTTCAGGAGCCAGCCGGCCACAACCAGCCACAGGCGCCCAAACACACCCTACAGGTTTTTTCCCTGGAAGTAAATCTGACCTGCCCATCTTCTGGCTGGCAGATTGCAGGAGCCACTTGGCTCTATCAAACCAGCCCAACTCGGCACTGGTGCCACCTTTCATCTGGGAACCATCATGCGCGGCGTGGTTTTCAAGGAGCCAGCCGGCCATTCCGAGCCACAGGCCCCCAAACACAAACTACGGCCCTTTTGCCTGGAAGTAAAACTGACCTGCCCATTTTCTGGCTGGCAGATTGCAGTAGCCACTTGGTATTATCACACCAGCCCGACTTGGCACTGGTGCCATTATTCATTTGGGAACCATCCTGCGTATCGGGGATTTTCAGGAGCCAGCAGGACACACCCAGCCACAGGCCCCCAAACACAAATTATGGCCCTTTTCCCTGGAAGTAAAACTGACCTGCCCATCTTCTGGCTGGCAGATTGCAGGAGCCACTTGGCTCTATCAAACCAGCCCGACTTGGCACTGGTGCCCCCTTGGGTCTGGGAAACATCCTGCGTATCGTGGATTTTCAGGAGCCAGCCGGCCACTCCCAGCCACAGGCCCCCAACACACACCACGGCCCTTTACCCTGGAAAACAAAACTGACCCGCCCCTCTTCTGGCTGGCAGATTGCAGGAGCCACTTGGCTCTATCAAACCAGCCCGACTCGGCACTGGTTCCCCTTTGGTCTGGGAATCATCCTGCGTATCGTGGATTTTCAGGAGCCAGCTGGCCACTCCCAGCCACAGGCCCCCAGACACAAACTGTGGGCCTTTTCCCTGGCAAACAAAACTCACCCACCCCGCTCCTGGCTGGCAGATTGCAGGAGCCACTTGGCTCTATCAAACCAGCCCGACTCGGCACTGGTGCCACCTTTCATCTGGGAACCATCCTCCGTATCGTGGATTTTCAGAAGTCAGCCGGCCACTCCCAGCCACAGGCCCCCAAACAAAAACTAAGGCCCTTTTCCCTGCAAGTAAAACTGACCTGCCCATCTCCTGGCTGGCAGATTGCAGGAGCCACTTGGCTCTATCAAACCAGCCCGACTTGGCACTGGTGCCCCCTTGGGTCTGGGAACCATCCTGCGTATCGTGGATTTTCAGGAGGCAGCCGGCCACTTCCAGTCACAGGCCCCCAACACACACCATGGCCTTTTACCCTGGCAAACAAAACTGACCCGCCCCGCTTCTGGCTGGCAGATTGCAGGAGCCACTTGGCTCTATCAAACCAGCTCGACTCGGCACTGGTGCCACCTTGGGTCTGGGAATCATCCTGCGTATCGTGGATTTTCAGGAGCCAGTCGGCCACTCCCAGCCACACGCCCCCAAACAAAATCTACCGGCCCTTTTCCCTGCAAGTAAAACTGACCTGCCCATCTTCTGGCTGGCAGATTGCAGGAGCCACTTGGCTCTATCAAACCAGCCCTACTTGTCACTGGTGCCACCATTCATCTGGGAACCATCCTGCGTATCGGGGATTATCAGGAGCCAGCCGGCCACTCCCAGCCACAGGCCCCCAAATACAAACTACGGCCCTTTTCCCTGGAAGTAAAACTGACCTGCCCATCTTCTGGCTGGCAGATTGCAGGAGCCACTTGGCTCTATCAAACCAGCTCGACTCGGCAATGGTGCCCCTTTGGTCTGGGAATCATCCTGCGTATCGTGGATTTTCAGGAGCCAGCCGGCCACTCCCATCCACAGGCCCCCAAATAAAAACTACGGCCCTTTTCCCTGCAAGTAAAACTGACCTGCCCATCTTCTGGCTGGCAGATTGCAGGAGCCACTTGGCTCTATCAAAACAGCCCGACTCGGCACTGGTGCCACTTTTCATCTGGGAGCCATCCTATGTATCGGGGATTTTCAGGAGCCAGCCGGCAACTCCCAGCCACAGGCCCCCAAACAAAAACTACGGCCCTTTTCCCTGGAAGTAAAACTGACCTGCCCATCTTCTGGCTGGCACATTGCAGGAGCCACGTGGCTCTATCAAACCAGCCCGACTTGGCACTGGTGCCACCTTTCATCTGGGAATCATCCGGCGTGTCGTGGATTTTCAGGAGCCAGCCGGCCATTCCCAGCCACAGGCCCCGAAAACAAACCACGGTCCTTTTTCCTGGCAAACAAAAGTCACACACCCAGCTTCTGGCTGGCAGATTGCAGGAGCCACATGGCTCTATCAAACCAGCCCAACTCGGTACTGGTGCCACCTTGGGTATGGGAACCATCCTGCGTATCGTGGATTTTCAGGAGCCAGCCGGCGACTCCCAGCCTCAGGCCCCAAACACAAACTACCGGCCCTTTTCCCTGGAAGTAAAACTGACCTGCCCATCTTCTGGCTGACAGATTGCAGGAGCCACTTGGCTCTATCAAACCAGCCCGACTCGGCACTGGTTCCCCTTTGGTCTGGGAATCATCCTGCATATCGTGGATTTTCAGGAGCCAGCTGGCCACTCCCAGCCACAGGCCCCCAAACACAAACTGTGGGCCTTTTCCCTGGCAAACAAAACTCACCCACCCCGCTCCTGGCTGGCAGATTGCAGGAGCCACTTGGCTCTATCAAACCAGCCCGACTCGGCACTGGTGCCACCTTTCATCTGGGAACCATCCTCCGTATCGTGGATTTTCAGAACTCAGACGGCCACTCCCAGCCACAGGCCCCCAAACACAAACTAAGGCCCTTTTCCCTGCAAGAAAAACTGACCTGCCCATCTTCTGGCTGGCAGATTGCAGGAGCCACTTGGCTCTATCAAACCAGCCCGACTTGGCACTGGTGCCCCCTTGGGTCTGGGAACCATCCTGCGTATCGTGGATTTTCAGGAGCCAGCCGGCCACTTCCAGCCACAGGCCCCCAACACACACCATGGCCTTTTACCATGGCAAACAAAACTGACCCGCCCCGCTTCTGGCTGGCAGATTGCAGGAGCCACTTGGCTCTATCAAACCAGCCCGACTCGGCACTGGTGCCACCTTGGCTCTGGGAATCATCCTGCGTATCGTGGATTTTCAGGAGCCAGCCGGCCACTCCCAGCCACACGCCCCCAAACACAAACTACCGGCCCTTTTCCCTGGCAAACAAAACTGACCCGCCCATCTTCTGGCTGGCAGATTGCAGGAGCCACTTGGCTCTATCAAACCAGCCCGACTCGGCACTGGTGCCACCTTGGGTATGGGAACCATCATGCGCGGCGTTGATTTTAAGGAGCCAGCCGGCCATTCTCAGCCACAGGCCCCTAAACAAAAACTACGGCCCTTTTCCCTGGAAGTAAAACAGACCAGCCCATCTTCTGGCTGGCAGATTGCAGGAGCCACTTGGCTCTATCAAACCAGCCCGACTCGGCACTGGTGCCACCTTTCATCTGTGAACCATCCTGCGTATCGGGGATTTTCAGGAGCCACCCGGCCCTCCCAGCCACAGGCCCCCAACACAAACCATGGCCCTTTTCCCTGGCAAACAAAACTGACCCGCCCATCTTCTGGCTGGCAGATTGCAGGAGCCACTTGGCTCTATCAAACCAGCCCGACTCGGCACTGGTGCCACCTTGGGTATGGGAACCATCATGCGCGGCGTTGATTTTAAGGAGCCATCCGGCCATTCTCAGCCACAGGCCCCTAAACAAAATCTACGGCCCTTTTCCCTGGAAGTAAAACAGACCTGCCCATCTTCTGGCTGGCAGATTGCAGGAGCCACTTGGCTCTATCAAACCAGCCCGACTCGGCACTGGTGCCACCTTTCATCTGGGAACCATTCTCCGTATCGTGGATTTTCCGAAGCCAGCCGGCCATTCCCTGCCACAGGCCTCCAAACAGAAACTATGGACCTTTTCCCTGGCAAACAAAACTCACACATCCCGCTTCTGGCTGGCAGATTGCAGGTGCCACTTGGCTCTATCAAACCAGCCCAACTCGGCACTGGTGCCACCTTGGGCCTAGGAACTATCATGCGCGGCGTGGATTTTAAGGAGCCAGCCGGCCTTTCTCAGCCACAGGCCCCCAAACACAAACTACGGCCTTTTTCCCTGGAAGGAAAACTGACCTGCCCATCTTCTGGCTGTCAGATTACAGGAGCCGCTTGGCTCTATCAAATCAGGCCGATGCGGCACAGGTGCCACCTTTCATCTGGGAACCATCCTGCGTATCGTGGATTTTCAGGAGCCAGCCGGCCACTCCCAGCCACAGGCCCCCAACACACACCACGGCCCATTACCCTGGAAAACAAAACTGACCCGCCCCGCTTCTGGCTGGCAGATTGCAGGAGACACTTGGCTCTATCAAACCAGCCCGACTCGGCACTGGTGCCCCTTTGGTCTGGGAATCATCCTGCGTATCGTGGATTTTCAGGAGCCAGCCGGCCACTCCCAGCCACAGGCCCCCAAACACAAACTGTGGGCCTTTTCCCTGGAAAACAAAACTCACCCACCCCGCTCCTGGCTGGAAGATTGCAGGATCCACTTGGCTCTATCAAACCAGCCCGACTCGGCACTGGTGCCACATTTCATCTGGGAACCATCCTGTGTATCATGGATTTTCAGGTGCCAGCTTTCCACTCCCAGCCACAGGCCCCCGAACACAAACTAGGGCCTTTTTCCCTGGAAGTAAAACTGACCTACCCATCTTCTGGCTGGCAGATTGCAGGAGCCACTTGGCTCCATCAAACCAGCCCGACTTGGCACTGGTGCTACCTTTCATCTGAGAACCATCCTGCGTATCGTGGATTTTCAGGAGCCAGCCGGCCATTCCCAGCCACAGGCCCCCGAAAACAAACCACGGCCATTTTCCCTGGCAAACAAAACTCACCCACCCCGCTTCTGGCTGGCAGATTGCAGGAGCCACATGGCTCAATCAAACCAGCCCAACTCGGCACTGGTGCCACCTTGGGTCTGGGAACCATCATGCGCGGCGTGGATTTTAAGGAGCCAGCCGGCGATTCCCAGCCACAGGCCCCCAAACACAAACTATGGGCCTTTTCCCTGGCAAACAAAACTCACACACCCTGCTTCTGGCTGGCAGATTGCAGGAGCCACATGGCTCTATCAAACCAGCCAAACTCGGCACTGGTGCCACCTTTCATCTGGGAACCATCATGCGCGGCGTGGTTTTAAAGGAGCCAGCCGGCCATTCCAGGCCACAGACCCCCAAACACAAACTACGGCCCTTTTCCCTGGAAGTAAAACTGACCTGCCCATCTTCTGGCTGTCAGATTGCAGTAGCCACTTGGTATTATCACACCAGCCCGACTTGGCACTGGTGCCATTAATCATTTGGGAACCATCCTGCGTATCGGGGATTTTCAGGAGCCAGCCGGCTACACCCAGCCACAGGCCCCCAAACACAAATTATGGCCCTTTTCCCTGGAAGTAAAACTGACCTGCCCATCTTCTGGCTGGCAGATTGCAGGAGCCACTTGGCTCTATCAAACCAGCCCGACTCGGCACTGGTTCCAACTTTCATGTGGGAACCATCCTGCGTATCGTGGATTTTCAGAAGCCAGCTGGGCACACCCAGCCACAGGCCCCCAACACACACCACGGCCATTTTCCCTGGCAAACAAAACTGACCCGCCCCGCTCCTGGCTGGCAGATTGCAGGAGCCACATGGCTCAATCAAACCAGCCTAACTCGGCACTGGTGCCACCTTGGGTCTGGGAACCATCATGCGCGGCGTGGATTTTAAGGAGCCAGCCGGCGATTCCCAGACACAGGCCCCCAACACAAACTACGGCCCTTTTCCCTGGAAGTAAAACTGACCTGCCCATCTTCTGGCTGGCAGATTGCAGTAGCCACTTGGCTCCATCAAACCAGCCCGACTTGGCACTGGTGCCACCTTTCATCTGGGAACCATCCTGCGTATCGTGGATTTTCAGGAGCCTGTCGGCCATTCCCAGCCACAGGCCCCCAAACACAAACTATGGGCCTTTTCCCTGGCAAACAAAACTCACACACCCTGCTTCTGGCTGGCAGATTGCAGGAGCCACATGGCTCTATCAAACCAGCCCAACTCGGCACTGGTGCCACCTTTCATCTGGGAACCATCCTGCGTATCGGGGATTTTCAGGAGCCAGCTGGGCACACCCAGCCACAGGCCCCCAACACACACCACGGCCCTTTACCCTGGCAAACAAAACTGACCCGCCCCGCTCCTGGCTGGCAGATTGCAGGAGCCACTTGGCTCTATCAAACCAGCCCAACTCGTCACTGGTGCCTCTTTGGTCTGGGAATCATCCTGCGTATCGTGGATTTTCAGGAGCCAGCCAGCCACTCCCAGCCACAGGCACCCAAACAAAAACTACGGCCCTTTTCCCTGTAAGTAATACTGACCTGCCCATCTTCTGGCTGGCAGATTGCAGGAGCCACTTGGCTCTATCAAACCAGCCCGACTCGGCACTGGTGCCACCTTTCATCTGGGAACCATCCTCCGTATCGTGGATTTTCAGAAGCCAGCCGGTCATTCCCTGCCACAGGCCCCCAAACAGAAACTATGGACCTTTTCCCTGGCAAACAAAACTCACACATCCCGCTTCTGGCTGGCAGATTGCAGGTGCCACTTGGCTCTATCAAACCAGCCCAACTCGGCACTGGTGCCACCTTGGGCCTAGGAACTATCATGCGCGGCGTGGATTTTAAGGAGCCAGCCGGCCTTTCTCAGCCACAGGCCCCCAAACACAAACTACGGCCTTTTTCCCTGGAAGGAAAACTGACCTGCCCATCTTCTGGCTGTCAGATTGCAGGAGCCGCTTGGCTCTATCAAATCAGGCCGACTCGGCACTGGTGCCACCTTTCATCTGGGAACCATCCTGCGTATCGTGGATTTTCAGGAGCCAGCCGGCCACTCCCAGCCACAGGCCCCCAACACACACCACGGCCCATTACCCTGGAAAACAAAACTGACCCGCCCCGCTTCTGGCTGGCAGATTGCAGGAGACACTTGGCTCTATCAAACCAGCCCTACTCGGCACTGGTGCCCCTTTGGTCTGGGAATCATCCTGCGTATCGTGGATTTTCAGGAGCCAGCTGGCCACTCCCAGCCAGAGGCCCCCAAACACAAACTGTGGGCCTTTTCCCTGGCAAACAAAACTAACCCACCCCGCTCCTGGCTGGCAGATTGCAGGATCCACTTGGCTCTATCAAACCAGCCCGACTCGGCACTGGTGCCACCTTTCATCTGGGAACCATCCTGTGTATCATGGATTTTCAGGTGCCAGCTTTCCACTCCCAGCCACAGGCCCCCGAACAAAAACTAGGGCCTTTTTCCCTGGAAGTAAAACTGACCTACCCATCTTCTGGCTGGCAGATTGCAGGAGCCACTTGGCTCCATCAAACCAGCCCGACTTGGCACTGGTGCTACCTTTCATCTGAGAACCATCCTGCGTATCGTGGATTTTCAGGAGCCAGCCGGCCATTCCCAGCCACAGGCCCCCGAAAACAAACCACGGCCATTTTCCCTGGCAAACAAAACTCACCCACCCCGCTTCTGGCTGGCAGATTGCAGGAGCCACATGGCTCAATCAAACCAGCCCAACTCGGCACTGGTGCCACCTTGGGTCTGGGAACCATCATGCGCGGCGTGGATTTTAAGGAGCCAGCCGGCGATTCCCAGCCACAGGCCCCCAAACACAAACTATGGGCCTTTTCCCTGGCAAACAAAACTCACACACCCTGCTTCTGGCTGGCAGATTGCAGGAGCCACATGGCTCTATCAAACCAGCCAAACTCGGCACTGGTGCCACCTTTCATCTGGGAACCATCATGCGCGGCGTGGTTTTAAAGGAGCCAGTCGGCCACTCCCAGCCACACGCCCCCAAACAAAATCTACCGGCCCTTTTCCCTGCAAGTAAAACTGACCTGCCCATCTTCTGGCTGGCAGATTGCAGGAGCCACTTGGCTCTATCAAACCAGCCCTACTTGTCACTGGTGCCACCATTCATCTGGGAACCATCCTGCGTATCGGGGATTATCAGGAGCCAGCCGGCCACTCCCAGCCACAGGCCCCCAAATACAAACTACGGCCCTTTTCCCTGGAAGTAAAACTGACCTGCCCATCTTCTGGCTGGCAGATTGCAGGAGCCACTTGGCTCTATCAAACCAGCTCGACTCGGCAATGGTGCCCCTTTGGTCTGGGAATCATCCTGCGTATCGTGGATTTTCAGGAGCCAGCCGGCCACTCCCATCCACAGGCCCCCAAATAAAAACTACGGCCCTTTTCCCTGCAAGTAAAACTGACCTGCCCATCTTCTGGCTGGCAGATTGCAGGAGCCACTTGGCTCTATCAAAACAGCCCGACTCGGCACTGGTGCCACTTTTCATCTGGGAGCCATCCTATGTATCGGGGATTTTCAGGAGCCAGCCGGCAACTCCCAGCCACAGGCCCCCAAACAAAAACTACGGCCCTTTTCCCTGGAAGTAAAACTGACCTGCCCATCTTCTGGCTGGCACATTGCAGGAGCCACGTGGCTCTATCAAACCAGCCCGACTTGGCACTGGTGCCACCTTTCATCTGGGAATCATCCGGCGTGTCGTGGATTTTCAGGAGCCAGCCGGCCATTCCCAGCCACAGGCCCCGAAAACAAACCACGGTCCTTTTTCCTGGCAAACAAAAGTCACACACCCAGCTTCTGGCTGGCAGATTGCAGGAGCCACATGGCTCTATCAAACCAGCCCAACTCGGTACTGGTGCCACCTTGGGTATGGGAACCATCCTGCGTATCGTGGATTTTCAGGAGCCAGCCGGCGACTCCCAGCCTCAGGCCCCAAACACAAACTACCGGCCCTTTTCCCTGGAAGTAAAACTGACCTGCCCATCTTCTGGCTGACAGATTGCAGGAGCCACTTGGCTCTATCAAACCAGCCCGACTCGGCACTGGTTCCCCTTTGGTCTGGGAATCATCCTGCATATCGTGGATTTTCAGGAGCCAGCTGGCCACTCCCAGCCACAGGCCCCCAAACACAAACTGTGGGCCTTTTCCCTGGCAAACAAAACTCACCCACCCCGCTCCTGGCTGGCAGATTGCAGGAGCCACTTGGCTCTATCAAACCAGCCCGACTCGGCACTGGTGCCACCTTTCATCTGGGAACCATCCTCCGTATCGTGGATTTTCAGAACTCAGACGGCCACTCCCAGCCACAGGCCCCCAAACACAAACTAAGGCCCTTTTCCCTGCAAGAAAAACTGACCTGCCCATCTTCTGGCTGGCAGATTGCAGGAGCCACTTGGCTCTATCAAACCAGCCCGACTTGGCACTGGTGCCCCCTTGGGTCTGGGAACCATCCTGCGTATCGTGGATTTTCAGGAGCCAGCCGGCCACTTCCAGCCACAGGCCCCCAACACACACCATGGCCTTTTACCATGGCAAACAAAACTGACCCGCCCCGCTTCTGGCTGGCAGATTGCAGGAGCCACTTGGCTCTATCAAACCAGCCCGACTCGGCACTGGTGCCACCTTGGCTCTGGGAATCATCCTGCGTATCGTGGATTTTCAGGAGCCAGCCGGCCACTCCCAGCCACACGCCCCCAAACACAAACTACCGGCCCTTTTCCCTGGCAAACAAAACTGACCCGCCCATCTTCTGGCTGGCAGATTGCAGGAGCCACTTGGCTCTATCAAACCAGCCCGACTCGGCACTGGTGCCACCTTGGGTATGGGAACCATCATGCGCGGCGTTGATTTTAAGGAGCCAGCCGGCCATTCTCAGCCACAGGCCCCTAAACAAAAACTACGGCCCTTTTCCCTGGAAGTAAAACAGACCAGCCCATCTTCTGGCTGGCAGATTGCAGGAGCCACTTGGCTCTATCAAACCAGCCCGACTCGGCACTGGTGCCACCTTTCATCTGTGAACCATCCTGCGTATCGGGGATTTTCAGGAGCCACCCGGCCCTCCCAGCCACAGGCCCCCAACACAAACCATGGCCCTTTTCCCTGGCAAACAAAACTGACCCGCCCATCTTCTGGCTGGCAGATTGCAGGAGCCACTTGGCTCTATCAAACCAGCCCGACTCGGCACTGGTGCCACCTTGGGTATGGGAACCATCATGCGCGGCGTTGATTTTAAGGAGCCATCCGGCCATTCTCAGCCACAGGCCCCTAAACAAAATCTACGGCCCTTTTCCCTGGAAGTAAAACAGACCTGCCCATCTTCTGGCTGGCAGATTGCAGGAGCCACTTGGCTCTATCAAACCAGCCCGACTCGGCACTGGTGCCACCTTTCATCTGGGAACCATTCTCCGTATCGTGGATTTTCCGAAGCCAGCCGGCCATTCCCTGCCACAGGCCTCCAAACAGAAACTATGGACCTTTTCCCTGGCAAACAAAACTCACACATCCCGCTTCTGGCTGGCAGATTGCAGGTGCCACTTGGCTCTATCAAACCAGCCCAACTCGGCACTGGTGCCACCTTGGGCCTAGGAACTATCATGCGCGGCGTGGATTTTAAGGAGCCAGCCGGCCTTTCTCAGCCACAGGCCCCCAAACACAAACTACGGCCTTTTTCCCTGGAAGGAAAACTGACCTGCCCATCTTCTGGCTGTCAGATTACAGGAGCCGCTTGGCTCTATCAAATCAGGCCGATGCGGCACAGGTGCCACCTTTCATCTGGGAACCATCCTGCGTATCGTGGATTTTCAGGAGCCAGCCGGCCACTCCCAGCCACAGGCCCCCAACACACACCACGGCCCATTACCCTGGAAAACAAAACTGACCCGCCCCGCTTCTGGCTGGCAGATTGCAGGAGACACTTGGCTCTATCAAACCAGCCCGACTCGGCACTGGTGCCCCTTTGGTCTGGGAATCATCCTGCGTATCGTGGATTTTCAGGAGCCAGCCGGCCACTCCCAGCCACAGGCCCCCAAACACAAACTGTGGGCCTTTTCCCTGGAAAACAAAACTCACCCACCCCGCTCCTGGCTGGAAGATTGCAGGATCCACTTGGCTCTATCAAACCAGCCCGACTCGGCACTGGTGCCACATTTCATCTGGGAACCATCCTGTGTATCATGGATTTTCAGGTGCCAGCTTTCCACTCCCAGCCACAGGCCCCCGAACACAAACTAGGGCCTTTTTCCCTGGAAGTAAAACTGACCTACCCATCTTCTGGCTGGCAGATTGCAGGAGCCACTTGGCTCCATCAAACCAGCCCGACTTGGCACTGGTGCTACCTTTCATCTGAGAACCATCCTGCGTATCGTGGATTTTCAGGAGCCAGCCGGCCATTCCCAGCCACAGGCCCCCGAAAACAAACCACGGCCATTTTCCCTGGCAAACAAAACTCACCCACCCCGCTTCTGGCTGGCAGATTGCAGGAGCCACATGGCTCAATCAAACCAGCCCAACTCGGCACTGGTGCCACCTTGGGTCTGGGAACCATCATGCGCGGCGTGGATTTTAAGGAGCCAGCCGGCGATTCCCAGCCACAGGCCCCCAAACACAAACTATGGGCCTTTTCCCTGGCAAACAAAACTCACACACCCTGCTTCTGGCTGGCAGATTGCAGGAGCCACATGGCTCTATCAAACCAGCCAAACTCGGCACTGGTGCCACCTTTCATCTGGGAACCATCATGCGCGGCGTGGTTTTAAAGGAGCCAGCCGGCCATTCCAGGCCACAGACCCCCAAACACAAACTACGGCCCTTTTCCCTGGAAGTAAAACTGACCTGCCCATCTTCTGGCTGTCAGATTGCAGTAGCCACTTGGTATTATCACACCAGCCCGACTTGGCACTGGTGCCATTAATCATTTGGGAACCATCCTGCGTATCGGGGATTTTCAGGAGCCAGCCGGCTACACCCAGCCACAGGCCCCCAAACACAAATTATGGCCCTTTTCCCTGGAAGTAAAACTGACCTGCCCATCTTCTGGCTGGCAGATTGCAGGAGCCACTTGGCTCTATCAAACCAGCCCGACTCGGCACTGGTTCCAACTTTCATGTGGGAACCATCCTGCGTATCGTGGATTTTCAGAAGCCAGCTGGGCACACCCAGCCACAGGCCCCCAACACACACCACGGCCATTTTCCCTGGCAAACAAAACTGACCCGCCCCGCTCCTGGCTGGCAGATTGCAGGAGCCACATGGCTCAATCAAACCAGCCTAACTCGGCACTGGTGCCACCTTGGGTCTGGGAACCATCATGCGCGGCGTGGATTTTAAGGAGCCAGCCGGCGATTCCCAGACACAGGCCCCCAACACAAACTACGGCCCTTTTCCCTGGAAGTAAAACTGACCTGCCCATCTTCTGGCTGGCAGATTGCAGTAGCCACTTGGCTCCATCAAACCAGCCCGACTTGGCACTGGTGCCACCTTTCATCTGGGAACCATCCTGCGTATCGTGGATTTTCAGGAGCCTGCCGGCCATTCCCAGCCACAGGCCCCCAAACACAAACTATGGGCCTTTTCCCTGGCAAACAAAACTCACACACCCTGCTTCTGGCTGGCAGATTGCAGGAGCCACATGGCTCTATCAAACCAGCCCAACTCGGCACTGGTGCCACCTTTCATCTGGGAACCATCCTGCGTATCGGGGATTTTCAGGAGCCAGCTGGGCACACCCAGCCACAGGCCCCCAACACACACCACGGCCCTTTACCCTGGCAAACAAAACTGACCCGCCCCGCTCCTGGCTGGCAGATTGCAGGAGCCACTTGGCTCTATCAAACCAGCCCAACTCGTCACTGGTGCCTCTTTGGTCTGGGAATCATCCTGCGTATCGTGGATTTTCAGGAGCCAGCCAGCCACTCCCAGCCACAGGCACCCAAACAAAAACTACGGCCCTTTTCCCTGTAAGTAATACTGACCTGCCCATCTTCTGGCTGGCAGATTGCAGGAGCCACTTGGCTCTATCAAACCAGCCCGACTCGGCACTGGTGCCACCTTTCATCTGGGAACCATCCTCCGTATCGTGGATTTTCAGAAGCCAGCCGGTCATTCCCTGCCACAGGCCCCCAAACAGAAACTATGGACCTTTTCCCTGGCAAACAAAACTCACACATCCCGCTTCTGGCTGGCAGATTGCAGGTGCCACTTGGCTCTATCAAACCAGCCCAACTCGGCACTGGTGCCACCTTGGGCCTAGGAACTATCATGCGCGGCGTGGATTTTAAGGAGCCAGCCGGCCTTTCTCAGCCACAGGCCCCCAAACACAAACTACGGCCTTTTTCCCTGGAAGGAAAACTGACCTGCCCATCTTCTGGCTGTCAGATTGCAGGAGCCGCTTGGCTCTATCAAATCAGGCCGACTCGGCACTGGTGCCACCTTTCATCTGGGAACCATCCTGCGTATCGTGGATTTTCAGGAGCCAGCCGGCCACTCCCAGCCACAGGCCCCCAACACACACCACGGCCCATTACCCTGGAAAACAAAACTGACCCGCCCCGCTTCTGGCTGGCAGATTGCAGGAGACACTTGGCTCTATCAAACCAGCCCTACTCGGCACTGGTGCCCCTTTGGTCTGGGAATCATCCTGCGTATCGTGGATTTTCAGGAGCCAGCTGGCCACTCCCAGCCAGAGGCCCCCAAACACAAACTGTGGGCCTTTTCCCTGGCAAACAAAACTAACCCACCCCGCTCCTGGCTGGCAGATTGCAGGATCCACTTGGCTCTATCAAACCAGCCCGACTCGGCACTGGTGCCACCTTTCATCTGGGAACCATCCTGTGTATCATGGATTTTCAGGTGCCAGCTTTCCACTCCCAGCCACAGGCCCCCGAACAAAAACTAGGGCCTTTTTCCCTGGAAGTAAAACTGACCTACCCATCTTCTGGCTGGCAGATTGCAGGAGCCACTTGGCTCCATCAAACCAGCCCGACTTGGCACTGGTGCTACCTTTCATCTGAGAACCATCCTGCGTATCGTGGATTTTCAGGAGCCAGCCGGCCATTCCCAGCCACAGGCCCCCGAAAACAAACCACGGCCATTTTCCCTGGCAAACAAAACTCACCCACCCCGCTTCTGGCTGGCAGATTGCAGGAGCCACATGGCTCAATCAAACCAGCCCAACTCGGCACTGGTGCCACCTTGGGTCTGGGAACCATCATGCGCGGCGTGGATTTTAAGGAGCCAGCCGGCGATTCCCAGCCACAGGCCCCCAAACACAAACTATGGGCCTTTTCCCTGGCAAACAAAACTCACACACCCTGCTTCTGGCTGGCAGATTGCAGGAGCCACATGGCTCTATCAAACCAGCCAAACTCGGCACTGGTGCCACCTTTCATCTGGGAACCATCATGCGCGGCGTGGTTTTAAAGGAGCCAGCCGGCCATTCCAGGCCACAGACCCCCAAACACAAACTACGGCCCTTTTCCCTGGAAGTAAAACTGACCTGCCCATCTTCTGGCTGTCAGATTGCAGTAGCCACTTGGTATTATCACACCAGCCCGACTTGGCACTGGTGCCATTAATCATTTGGGAACCATCCTGCGTATCGGGGATTTTCAGGAGCCAGCCGGCTACACCCAGCCACAGGCCCCCAAACACAAATTATGGCCCTTTTCCCTGGAAGTAAAACTGACCTGCCCATCTTCTGGCTGGCAGATTGCAGGAGCCACTTGGCTCTATCAAACCAGCCCGACTCGGCACTGGTTCCAACTTTCATGTGGGAACCATCCTGCGTATCGGGGATTTTCAGGAGCCAGCTGGGCACACCCAGCCAAAGGGCCCCAAACAAAAATTATGGCCCTTTTCCCTGGCAAAGAAAACTCACCCACCCCGCTTCCGGCTGGCAGATTGCAGGAGCCACATGGCTCTACCAAACCAGACCGACTTGGCAGTGGTTCCAACTTGGGTCTGGGAAGCATCCTGCGTATCGTGGATTTTCAGGAGCCAGCCGGCGACTCCCAGCCTCAGGCCCCAAACAAAAACTACCGGCCCTTTTCCCTGGCAGTAAAACTGACCTGCCCATCTTCTGGCTGGCAGATTGCAGGAGCCACTTGGCTCTATCAAACCAGCCCGACTCGGCACTGGTTCCAACTTTCATGTGGGAACCATCCTGCGTATCGGGGATTTTCAGGAGCCAGCCGGCCACTCCCAGCCACAGGCCCCCAAACACAAATTATGGCCCTTTTCCCTGGAAGTAAAACTTACCTGCCCATCTTCTGGCTGGCAGATTGCAGGAGCTACTTGGCTCTATCTAACCAGTCCGACTCGGCACTGGTGCCACATTTCATCGGGGAACCATCCTGCGTATCGTGGATTTTCAGGAGCCAGCCGGCCACTCCAAGCCACAGGCCCCCAAACACAAACTAAGGCCCTTTTCCCTGGAAGTAAAACTGACCTGCCCATCTTCTGGCTTGCAGATTGCAGGAGCCACTTGGTACTATCAAACAAACCTGACTGGCACTGGTGCCACCTTGGGTCTGGGAACCATCCTGCGCGGCGTGGATTTTAAGGAGCCAGCCGGTCATTCCCAGCCACTCGCCCCCGAAAACAAACCACGGCCCTTTTCCCTGGCAAACAAAACTCACCCACCCCGCTTCTGGCTGTCAGATTGCAGGACACACATGGCGCTATCAAACCAGCCGGCTTGGCACTGGTGCCACCATTCATCTGGGAACCATCCTGGGTATCGTGGATTTTCAGGAGCCAGCCGGCCACAACCAGCCACAGGCGCCCAAACACACCCTACAGGTTTTTTCCCTGGAAGTAAATCTGACCTGCCCATCTTCTGGCTGGCAGATTGCAGGAGCCACTTGGCTCTATCAAACCAGCCCAACTCGGCACTGGTGCCACCTTTCATCTGGGAACCATGGTGCACGGCGTGGTTTTCAAGGAGCCAGCCGGCCATTCCGAGCCACAGGCCCCCAAACACAAACTACGGCCCTTTTCCCTGGAAGTAAAACTGACCTGCCCATCTTCTGGCTGTCAGATTGCAGTAGCCACTTGGTATTATCACACCAGCCCGACTTGGCACTGGTGCCATTATTCATTTGGGAACCATCCTGCGTATCGGGGATTTTCAGGAGCCAGCAGGACACACCCAGCCACAGGCCCCCAAACACAAATTATGGCCCTTTTCCCTGGAAGTAAAACTGACCTGCCCATCTTCTGGCTGGCAGATTGCAGGAGCCACTTGGCTCTATCAAACCAGCCCGACTTGGCACTGGTGCCCCCATGGATCTGGGAACCATCCTGCGTATCGTGGATTTTCAGGAGCCAGCCGGCCACTCCCAGCCACAGGCCCCCAACACACACCACGGCCCTTTACCCTGGAAAACAAAACAGACCCGCCCCGCTTCTGGCTGGCAGATTGCAGGAGCCACTTGGCTCTATCAAACCAGCCCGACTCGGCACTGGTTCCCCTTTGGTCTGGGAATCATCCTGCGTATCATGGATTTTCAGGAGCCAGCTGGCCATTCCCAGCCACAGGCCCCCAAACACAAAGTGTGGCCCTTTTCCCTGGCAAACAAAACTCACCCACCCCGCTTCTGGCTGGCAGATTGCAGGAGCCACATGGCTCAATCAAACCAGCCCAACTCGGCACTGGTGCCACCTTGGGTCTGGGAACCATCATGCGTATCGTGGATTTTCAGGAGCCTGCCGGCCATTCCCAGCCACAGGCCCCCAAACACAAACTATGGGCCTTTTCCCTGGCAAACAAAACTCACACACCCTGCTTCTGGCTGGCAGATTGCAGGAGCCACATGGCTCTATCAAACCAGCCCAACTCGGCACTGGTGCCACCTTTCATCTGGGAACCATCATGCGCGGCGTGGTTTTCAAGGAGCCAGCCGGCCATTCCGAGCCACAGACCCCCAAACACAAACTACGGCCCTTTTCCCTGGAAGTAAAACTGACCTGCCCATCTTCTGGCTGTCAGATTGCAGTAGCCACTTGGTATTATCACACCAGCCCGACTTGGCACTGGTGCCATTATTCATTTGGGAACCATCCTGCGTATCGGGGATTTTCAGGAGCCAGCCGGCTACACCCAGCCACAGGCCCCCAAACACAAATTATGGCCCTTTTGCCTGGAAGTAAAACTGACCTGCCCATCTTCTGGCTGGCAGATTGCAGGAGCCGCTTGGCTCTATCAAACCAGCCCGACTTGGCACTGGTGCCCCCTTGGGTCTGGGAACCATCCTGCGTATCGTGGATTTTCAGGAGCCAGCCGGCCACTCCCAGCCACAGGCCCCCAACACACACCATGGCCTTTTACCCTGGCAAAGAAAACTCACCCACCCCGCTTCTGGCTGGCAGATTGCAGGAGCCACATGGCTCTACCAAACTAGACCGACTTGGCAGTGGTTCCAACTTGGGTCTGGGAAGCATCCTGCGTATCGTGGATTTTCAGGAGCCAGCCGGCGACTCCTAGCCTCAGGCCCCAAACAAAAACTACCGGCCCTTTTCCCTGGAAGTAAAACTGACCTGCCCATCTTCTGGCTGGCAGATTGCAGGTGCCACTTGGCTCTATCAAACCAGCCCGACTCGGCACTGGTTCCAACTTTCATGTGGGAACCATCCTGCGTATCGGGGATTTTCAGGAGCCAGCCGGCCACTCCCAGCCACAGGCCCCCAAACACAAATTATGGCCCTTTTCCCTGGAAGTAAAACTTACCTGCCCATCTTCTGGCTGGCAGATTGCAGGAGCTACTTGGCTCTATCTAACCAGTCCGCCTCGGCACTGGTGCCACCTTTCATCTGGGAACCATCCTGCGTATCGTGGATTTTCAGGAGCCTGCCGGCCATTCCCAGCCACAGGCCCCCAAACACAAACTATGGGCCTTTTCCCTGGCAAACAAAACTCACACACCCTGCTTCTGGCTGGCAGATTGCAGGAGCCACATGGCTCTATCAAACCAGCCCAACTCGGCACTGGTGCCACCTTTCATCTGGGAACCATCATGCGCGGCGTGGTTTTCAAGGAGCCAGCCGGCCATTCCGAGCCACAGGCCCCCAAACACAAACTACGGCCCTTTTCCCTGGAAGTAAAACTGACCTGCCCATCTTCTGGCTGGCAGATTGCAGTAGCCACTTGGTATTATCACACCAGCCCGACTTGGCACTGGTGCCATTATTCATTTGGGAACCATCCTGCGTATCGTGGATTTTCAGGAGCCAGCCGGCCACTCCCAGCCACAGGCCCCCAACACACACAACGGCCCTTTACCCTGGAAAACAAAACTGACCCGCCCCGCTTCTGGCTGGCAGATTGCAGGAGCCACTTGGCTCTATCGAACCAGCCCGACTCGGAACTGGTTCCCCTTTGGTCTGGGAATCATGCTGCGTATCGTGGATTTTCAGGAGCCAGCTGGCCACTCCCAGCCACAGGCCCCCAAACACAAAGTGTGGCCCTTTTCCCTGGCAAACAAAACTCACCCACCCCGCTCCTGGCTCGCAGATTGCAGAAGCCACTTGGCTCTATGAAACCAGCCCGACTCTGCACTGGTGCCACCTTTCATCTGGGAACCATCCTCTGTATCGTGGATTTTCAGAAGTCAGCCGGCCACTCCCAGCCACAGGCCCCCAAACACAAACTAAGGCCCTTTTCCCTGGAAGTAAAACTGACCTGCCCATCTTCTGGCTGGCAGATTGCAGGAGCCACTTGGCTCTATCAAACCAGCCCGACTTGGCACTGGTGCCCCCTTGGGTCTGGGAACCATCCTGCGTATCGTGGATTTTCAGGAGCCAGCCGGCCACTCCCAGCCACAGGCCCCCAACACACACCATGGCCTTTTACCCTGGCAAACAAAACTGACCCGCCCCGCTTCTGGCTGGCAGATTGCAGGAGCCACTTGGCTCTATCAAACCAGCTCGACTCAGCACTGGTGCCACCTTGGGTCTGGGAATCATCCTGCGCATCGTGGATTTTCAGGAGCCAGCCAGCCACTCCCAGCCACAGGCCCCCAAACACAAACTACCGGCCCTTTTCCCTGGAAGTAAAACTGACCTGCCCATCTTCTGGCTGGCAGATTGCAGGAGCCACTTGGCTCTATCAAACCAGCCCAACTTGTCACTAGTGCCACCATTCATCTGGGAACCATCCTGCGTATCGTGGATTATCAGGAGCCAGCCAGCCACTCCCAGCCACAGGCCCCCAAATACAAACTACGGCCCTTTTCCCTGGAACTAAAACTGACCTGCCCATCTTCTGGCTGGCAGATTGCAGGAGCCACTTGGCTCTATCAAACCAGCCCAACTTGTCACTGGTGCCACCTTTCATCTGGGAACCATCCTGCGTATCGTGGAGTTTCAGGAGCCAGCCGGCCACTCCCAGCCACAGGCCCCCATATACAAACTACGGCCCTTTTCCCTGCAAGTAAAACTGACCTGCCCATCTTCTGGCTGGCAGATTGCAGGAGCCACTTGGTACTCTCAAACCAGCCCGACTTGGCACTGGTGCCATTTTTCATTTGGGAAGCATCTTGCGTATCGTGGATTTTCAGGAGCCAGCCGGCCACTCCCAGCCACAGGCCCCCAAACAAAATCTACGGCCCTTTTCCCTGGAAGTAAAACTGACCTGCCCATCTTCTGGCTGGCAGATTGCAGGAGCCACTTGGCTCCATCAAACCAGCCCGACTTGGCACTTGTGCCACCTTTCATCTGGGAACCAACCGGCGCGGAGTGGATTTTAAGGAACCAGCCGGCCATTCCCGGCCACAGGCCCCGGAAAACAAACCACGGCCCTTTTCCCTGGCAAACAAAACTCACCCACCCCGCTTCTGGCTGGCAGATTGCAGGAGCCACTTGGTACTATCAAACCAGCCCGACTTTGCGGTGGTTCCAAATTGGCTCTGGGAACCATCCAGCGCGGATTGGATTTTAAGCCGCCAGCCGGCCACTCCCAGCCCCAGGCCCCAAACACAAACTTCCGGCCCTTTTGCCGGGAAGTAAAACTGAACTGCTCATCTTCTGGCTGGCAGATTGCAGGAGCCACTTGGTACTATCAAACAAACCTGACTGGCACTGGTGCCACCTTGGGTCTGGGAACCATCATGCGCGGCGTGGATTTTAAGGAGCCAGCCGGTCATTCCCAGCCACTCGCCCCCGAAAACAAACCACGGCCCTTTTCCCTGGCAAACAAAACTCACCCACCCCGCTTCTGGCTGTCAGATTGCAGGACACACATGGCGCTATCAAACCAGCCGGCTTGGCACTGGTGCCACCATTCATCTGGGAACCATCCTGGGTATCGTGGATTTTCAGGAGCCAGCCGGCCACAACCAGCCACAGGCGCCCAAACACACCCTACAGGTTTTTTCCCTGGAAGTAAATCTAACCTGCCCATCTTCTGGCTGGCAGATTGCAGGAGCCACTTGGCTCTATCAAACCAGCCCAACTCGGCACTGGTGCCACCTTTCATCTGGGAACCATGGTGCACGGCGTGGTTTTCAAGGAGCCAGCCGGCCATTCCGAGCCACAGGCCCCCAAACCCAAACTACGGCCCTTTTCCCTGGAAGTAAAACTGACCTGCCCATCTTCTGGCTGTCAGATTGCAGTAGCCACTTGGTATTATCACACCAGCCCGACTTGGCACTGGTGCCATTATTCATTTGGGAACCATCCTGCGTATCGGGGATTTTCAGGAGCCAGCAGGACACACCCAGCCACAGGCCCCCAAACACAAATTATGGCCCTTTTCCCTGGAAGTAAAACTGACCTGCCCATCTTCTGGCTGGCAGATTGCAGGAGCCACTTGGCTCTATCAAACCAGCCCGACTTGGCACTGGTGCCCCCATGGATCTGGGAACCATCCTGCGTATCGTGGATTTTCAGGAGCCAGCCGGCCACTCCCAGCCACAGGCCCCCAACACACACCACGGCCCTTTACCCTGGAAAACAAAACAGACCCGCCCCGCTTCTGGCTGGCAGATTGCAGGAGCCACTTGGCTCTATCAAACCAGCCCGACTCGGCACTGGTTCCCCTTTGGTCTGGGAATCATCCTGCGTATCATGGATTTTCAGGAGCCAGCTGGCCATTCCCAGCCACAGGCCCCCAAACACAAAGTGTGGCCCTTTTCCCTGGCAAACAAAACTCACCCACCCCGCTTCTGGCTGGCAGATTGCAGGAGCCACATGGCTCAATCAAACCAGCCCAACTCGGCACTGGTGCCACCTTGGGTCTGGGAACCATCATGCGTATCGTGGATTTTCAGGAGCCTGCCGGCCATTCCCAGCCACAGGCCCCCAAACACAAACTATGGGCCTTTTCCCTGGCAAACAAAACTCACACACCCTGCTTCTGGCTGGCAGATTGCAGGAGCCACATGGCTCTATCAAACCAGCCCAACTCGGCACTGGTGCCACCTTTCATCTGGGAACCATCATGCGCGGCGTGGTTTTCAAGGAGCCAGCCGGCCATTCCGAGCCACAGACCCCCAAACACAAACTACGGCCCTTTTCCCTGGAAGTAAAACTGACCTGCCCATCTTCTGGCTGTCAGATTGCAGTAGCCACTTGGTATTATCACACCAGCCCGACTTGGCACTGGTGCCATTATTCATTTGGGAACCATCCTGCGTATCGGGGATTTTCAGGAGCCAGCCGGCTACACCCAGCCACAGGCCCCCAAACACAAATTATGGCCCTTTTGCCTGGAAGTAAAACTGACCTGCCCATCTTCTGGCTGGCAGATTGCAGGAGCCGCTTGGCTCTATCAAACCAGCCCGACTTGGCACTGGTGCCCCCTTGGGTCTGGGAACCATCCTGCGTATCGTGGATTTTCAGGAGCCAGCCGGCCACTCCCAGCCACAGGCCCCCAACACACACCATGGCCTTTTACCCTGGCAAAGAAAACTCACCCACCCCGCTTCTGGCTGGCAGATTGCAGGAGCCACATGGCTCTACCAAACTAGACCGACTTGGCAGTGGTTCCAACTTGGGTCTGGGAAGCATCCTGCGTATCGTGGATTTTCAGGAGCCAGCCGGCGACTCCTAGCCTCAGGCCCCAAACAAAAACTACCGGCCCTTTTCCCTGGAAGTAAAACTGACCTGCCCATCTTCTGGCTGGCAGATTGCAGGTGCCACTTGGCTCTATCAAACCAGCCCGACTCGGCACTGGTTCCAACTTTCATGTGGGAACCATCCTGCGTATCGGGGATTTTCAGGAGCCAGCCGGCCACTCCCAGCCACAGGCCCCCAAACACAAATTATGGCCCTTTTCCCTGGAAGTAAAACTTACCTGCCCATCTTCTGGCTGGCAGATTGCAGGAGCTACTTGGCTCTATCTAACCAGTCCGCCTCGGCACTGGTGCCACCTTTCATCTGGGAACCATCCTGCGTATCGTGGATTTTCAGGAGCCTGCCGGCCATTCCCAGCCACAGGCCCCCAAACACAAACTATGGGCCTTTTCCCTGGCAAACAAAACTCACACACCCTGCTTCTGGCTGGCAGATTGCAGGAGCCACATGGCTCTATCAAACCAGCCCAACTCGGCACTGGTGCCACCTTTCATCTGGGAACCATCATGCGCGGCGTGGTTTTCAAGGACCCAGCCGGCCATTCCGAGCCACAGGCCCCCAAACACAAACTACGGCCCTTTTCCCTGGAAGTAAAACTGACCTGCCCATCTTCTGGCTGTCAGATTGCAGTAGCCACTTGGTATTATCACACCAGCCCGACTTGGCACTGGTGCCATTATTCATTTGGGAACCATCCTGCGTATCGTGGATTTTCAGGAGCCAGCCGGCCACTCCCAGCCACAGGCCCCCAACACACACAACGGCCCTTTACCCTGGAAAACAAAACTGACCCGCCCCGCTTCTGGCTGGCAGATTGCAGGAGCCACTTGGCTCTATCGAACCAGCCCGACTCGGAACTGGTTCCCCTTTGGTCTGGGAATCATGCTGCGTATCGTGGATTTTCAGGAGCCAGCTGGCCACTCCCAGCCACAGGCCCCCAAACACAAAGTACGGCCCTTTTCCCTGGCAAACAAAACTCACCCACCCCGCTCCTGGCTCGCAGATTGCAGAAGCCACTTGGCTCTATGAAACCAGCCCGACTCGGCACTGGTGCCACCTTTCATCTGGGAACCATCCTCTGTATCGTGGATTTTCAGAAGTCAGCCGGCCACTCCCAGCCACAGGCCCCCAAACACAAACTAAGGCCCTTTTCCCTGGAAGTAAAACTGACCTGCCCATCTTCTGGCTGGCAGATTGCAGGAGCCACTTGGCTCTATCAAACCAGCCCGACTTGGCACTGGTGCCCCCTTGGGTCTGGGAACCATCCTGCGTATCGTGGATTTTCAGGAGCCAGCCGGCCACTCCCAGCCACAGGCCCCCAACACACACCATGGCCTTTTACCCTGGCAAACAAAACTGACCCGCCCCGCTTCTGGCTGGCAGATTGCAGGAGCCACTTGGCTCTATCAAACCAGCTCGACTCAGCACTGGTGCCACCTTGGGTCTGGGAATCATCCTGCGCATCGTGGATTTTCAGGAGCCAGCCAGCCACTCCCAGCCACAGGCCCCCAAACACAAACTACCGGCCCTTTTCCCTGGAAGTAAAACTGACCTGCCCATCTTCTGGCTGGCAGATTGCAGGAGCCACTTGGCTCTATCAAACCAG
Organism: Zonotrichia albicollis; assembly: GCF_047830755.1. Taxonomy (NCBI): domain Eukaryota; kingdom Metazoa; phylum Chordata; class Aves; order Passeriformes; family Passerellidae; genus Zonotrichia; species Zonotrichia albicollis. Next base: position 1,192,127 of record NW_027428350.1, on the reverse strand, counting down.
CCCAACTTGTCACTAGTGCCACCATTCATCTGGGAACCATCCTGCGTATCGTGGATTATCAGGAGCCAGCCGGCCACTCCCAGCCACAGGCCCCCAAATACAAACTACGGCCCTTTTCCCTGGAAGTAAAACTGACCTGCCCATCTTCTGGCTGGCAGATTGCAGGAGCCACTTGGCTCTATCAAACCAGCCCAACTTGTCACTGGTGCCACCTTTCATCTGGGAACCATCCTGCGTATCGTGGAGTTTCAGGAGCCAGCCGGCCACTCCCAGCCACAGGCCCCCATATACAAACTACGGCCCTTTTCCCTGCAAGTAAAACTGACCTGCCCATCTTCTGGCTGGCAGATTGCAGGAGCCACTTGGTACTCTCAAACCAGCCCGACTTGGCACTGGTGCCATTTTTCATTTGGGAAGCATCTTGCGTATCGTGGATTTTCAGGAGCCAGCCGGCCACTCCCAGCCACAGGCCCCCAAACAAAATCTACGGCCCTTTTCCCTGGAAGTAAAACTGACCTGCCCATCTTCTGGCTGGCAGATTGCAGGAGCCACTTGGCTCCATCAAACCAGCCCGACTTGGCACTTGTGCCACCTTTCATCTGGGAACCAACCGGCGCGGAGTGGATTTTAAGGAACCAGCCGGCCATTCCCGGCCACAGGCCCCGGAAAACAAACCACGGCCCTTTTCCCTGGCAAACAAAACTCACCCACCCCGCTTCTGGCTGGCAGATTGCAGGAGCCACTTGGTACTATCAAACCAGCCCGACTTTGCGGTGGTTCCAAATTGGCTCTGGGAACCATCCAGCGCGGATTGGATTTTAAGCCGCCAGCCGGCCACTCCCAGCCCCAGGCCCCAAACACAAACTTCCGGCCCTTTTGCCGGGAAGTAAAACTGAACTGCTCATCTTCTGGCTGGCAGATTGCAGGAGCCACTTGGTACTATCAAACCAGCCCGACTTGGCTGTGGTTCCAACTTGGGTCTGGGAACCATCCTGCGCGGCGTGGATTTTAAGCCACCAGCGTGCCACTCCCAGCCTCAGGCCCCCAAACACAAACTACCGTCCCTTTTCCCTGGAAGTAAAACTGACCTGCCCATCTTCTGGCTGGCAGATTGCAGGAGCCACATGGCTCGATCAAAACAGCCCGACTCGGCACTGGTGCCCCCTTGGGTCTGGGAACCATCCTTCGCGGCGTGGATTTTAAGGAGCCAGACGGCCATTCCAGGCTACAGGCCCCGGAAAAAAAACCACGTCCCATTTCCCTGGCAAACAAAACTCACCCACCCCGCTTCTGGCTGGCAGATTGCAGGAGCCACTTGGCTCTATCAAACCAGCCCGACTTGGCAGTGGTTCCAACTTGGGTCTGGGAACCATCCTGCGCGTCGTGGATTTTAAGAAGCGAGGGGGACGTTCCCATCCACAGGCCCCCGAAAACTAACCACGGCCGTTTTCCATCGTAGTAAAACTGACCTGCCCATCTTCTGGCTGGCAGATTGCAGGAGCCACTTGGCTCTATCAAACCAGCCCGACTTGGCACTGTTGCCACCTTTCATCTGGGAACCATCCTGCGTATCGTGGATTTTCAGGAGCCAGCCGGCCACTCCCAGCCACAGGACCCCAAACACAAACTACGGCCCTATTCCCTGGAAGTAAAACTGACCTGCCCATCTTCTGGCTGGCAGATTGCTGGAGCCACTTGGTACTATCAAACAAACCCGACTCGGCACTGGTTCCCTCTTGGGTCTGGGAACCATCCAGCGCGGCCTGGATTTTAAGCCGCCAGCCGGCCACTCCCAGCCACAGGCACCGAACACAAACCACGGCCTTTTTCCCGGGCAAACAAAGCTCACCCGCCCCGCTTCTGGCTGGCAGATTGCAGGAGCCACTTGGCTCTATCGAACCAGCCCGACTCGGCACTGGTGCCACCTTTCATCTGGGAACCATCCTGCGTATCGTGGATTTTCAGGAGCCAGCCGGCCACTACCAGCCACAGGCCCCCAAACACAGACTACGGCCCTTTTCCCTGGAAGTAAAACTGACCTGCCCATCTTCTGGCTGGCAGATTGCAGGAGCCACTTGGTACTATCATTCCAGCCCGACTTGGCACTGGTGCCATTTTTCATTTGGGAGCCATCCTGCGTATCGTGGATTTTCAGGAGCCAGCCGGCCACTGCCAGCCACAGGCCCCCAAACACAAACTACGGCCCTTTTCCCTGGAAGTAAAACTGACCTGCCCATCTTCTGGATGGCAGATTGCAAGAGCCACTTGGCTCTATCAAACCAGGCTGACTCGTCACTTGTGCCACCTTTCTTTTGGAAGCATCTTGCGTATCGTGGATTTTCAGGAGCCAGCCTGCCACTGCCTGCCACAGGCCCCCAACAGAAACCACCACCCCATTACCTGGAAACAAAATTCAGCCGCCCCACTTCTTGCTGGCAGATTGCAGGGGCTACTCTGTATTATCAAACCATCACGACTTGGCACTGGTGCCACCTTTTATCTGGGAACCACCCTGCGTATCGAGGATTTTGAGGAGCCTGCCGGCCACTCCCAGCCCCTGGCCCGGAAACACAAACCACAGCCCTTTTCCCTGGAAACAAAACTAGACAAATCTGGGACTTTTTTACCGACTAAAATTTTTTTAATAATCTCGTCATAATAATAGATTTCTAGAAGAAATTTTTATAATCTTTCTTAGTGTTGAGAAAGTCCAGGACTGAGGTCTTTTTCTTCCCTTATCAATATTGCAACGAAATTGATAAATAAAGACCAACTCTTTATTTTTCTTTTTAACCCAAGGAAATAATTCCCATTCATTAATCCATTTTGTGGACCAATATTTGCCATTCTGATGTAAGTTGTCACTTCTTTACAATAGACATTCTGTGACTATGTTGACAAGTCTTGGGTGATGATCCTAACTGGTCTTAGGTACACATAGGGGGAAATTTCCTCAGCCAGTGTCAGTCCTAAGCATGCGTATCAGAAGATCTTTCTATAGCTGGGAATTTTCCCATGAAAGGGATTCAGTTAGGGAAGAGACACTTGTCCCAGAGTTTTACATTCTTCTTGAACACTGCTTAAGGAACATGGATCCCATGTCCATTTGGATCTCTGTCTGCACAGAACTTTGTCATGCCAGTGCTTGAAATGCATCTCGAAGAGAATTCACTACACAGAATGAATGAGAGTGGTAGGGCTCAGTGGGGCTCACCAGGCCCAACGCCCCTGTTAAAGCAGGATACCTAGAGCCTCTTGCCCGGGATTCTATCTGGGTGTACTTTTAATGTCTTCTAAGATCCAGGCTTCAGAAGCTTTCTGGGCAGTCTGTGCCGCGGTTCAGTCACCCTCACAGTAAAACATCATTTGGTGATGTTCATAGGCAATCTCCTGTATTTCAGTGTGTGCCCACTGCCTCTTGTCTTTTCACTCAGCATCACTTAAAAGACACTGGTTCCCTCCCTTTTGCATTATTGCTTCCCGTATGTATGTGTGCAGCCATGTAGAGAAATGTAAAAACCTCCCTGAAGGCCACGCAGACAATATTCCCTTCATCTACCAGTCAAGTTGATTCATCAGAGGTGTTGAAAAAGTTGTTCAGCATGAAATTCCCCAGGAAAATCCACGCCGAGTACATTGCTTTGTCCTCCTTCATATGCCAGGCAAGGCTTTCAGGAATAGCTGCCCCATCAACTTTGTAGGGATAAAAAAGAGGCTGGCTGATTTGTACTTTTCCGAGTCCTCCTAATTGCCATTTTTGAAGAGGGCAGTCTTTTGCTTTCATGCATTCTTAGCTACGGAAAACTCCATACTTTCGTCTTTAGCGTTTCTTGTCCTCTTCAATTTCGCAAAAAGTTTTTCCACTATGTCTGGCAAGGAGAATCTGGGTCAGGGCTGAAAACATCTCCCATGGTGTTGTACATGTTGCAGAGAAGTCTGCAGAGTGTTTTGCAGGAAGAAAAAGAAAGATGTCCAAAACACCTTCCAACCGAATGTTCATGTGTTTGGAAAAGCTGGAGAGTTGTAAGGAACTGTTTTCTATCAGTTTGCAACCTGCGCACACTATCCCAGTGTTGTGCAGCTTCATTCTCACCTTTCCGAAGCTACTGCTCCCTACGGCTTCCGGAGGCGAAGACGAGGTTTCTTCGAGCAAATGGGATTGTACCGGAGCCAATGCTCTAAAGTGCGGCGGCTTCTGCCGAAATGTGCCCGGGACGGGCGCTTCCCTCCGGGGACATCCGTACCTTCTTCTATCGGGACTTTTGTGGTCTACATCACTGCAAAAAGCTTTTCCACTATGTCTGGCAAGGAGAAACTGTGCCTGCACAGAAAACATCTCTCATGGTGTTTTTCATGTTGCACAGAGCTCTGCTGAGTGTTTTGCACGATGAAAAAGAAAGTTTTCCAAAACACCTTCCAATCGAATGTTCATGTGTTTGGAAAAGGTAGAAGTCGTAAAATACTGTTTTTTATCAGTTGGCAAGCTGCACACACTACCCAGTGATGTGCAGCTTCATTCTACACCTTTTGAAAGCAGCCGCTCTCTCCGGCTCCCGGAGGCGAAGAATCGGCTTCTTCGCGCAAAGGCGATTGTGCCGGTCACAGTGCACTCCAGTGCGGTGGCTTCTTCCGAAATGCGCCCGGGCCCGGCGCTTAGCTCCGGGGAACTCTGTATTTCGACTTTAGCGTCTCTTGTGTTCTACATCACTACTAAAAGCATTTCCACTCTGTCTGGCAAGTAGAAACTGTGCCTGCACAGAAAACATCTCCCATCGTGTTTTACATGTTGCACAGAGCTCTGCTGAGTGTTTTGCACGAAGAAAATAAAGTTGTTGAAAACACCTTCCAATCGAATATTCATATGTTTGGAAAAGGTAGGAAAGTGGTAAGGTACTGTTTTCTATCAGTTTGCAAGCTGCGCACACTATCCCCGTATTGTGCAGCTACATTCCCACCTTTCCGAAGCAGCCGCTCTCTCCGGCTCGCGGAGGCAAGGAAGCGGCTTCTTCGCGCAAAGGCGATTGTGCCGGTCACAGTGCACTCCAGTGCGGCGGCTTCGGCCGAAATGTGCCCGGGACCGGCGCTTACCTCCGGGGACATCCGTACCTTCTTCTTTCGGGACTTTTGTGGTCTACATCACTGCAAAAAGCTTTTCCACTATGTTAGGCAAGGAGAAACTGTGCCTGCACAGAAAAAATCTCTCATGGTGTTTTACATGTTGCAGAGAGCTCTGCTGAGTGTTTTGCACGAAGAAAAAGAAAGTTGTCCAAAACACCTTCCAATCGAATGTTCATGTGTTTGGAAAAGGTAGGAGAGTGGTAAGGTACTGTTTTTTATCAGTTGGCAAGCTGCACACACTATCCCAGTGATGTGCAGCTTCATTCTACACCTTTTGAAAGCAGCCGCTCTCTCCGGCTCCCGGAGGCGAAGAATCGGCTTCTTCGCGCAAAGGCGATTGTGCCGGTCACAGTGCACTCCAGTGCGGCGGCTTCGTCCGAAATGTGCCCGGGCCCGGCGCTTAGCTCCGGGGAACTCTGTATTTCGACTTTAGCGTCTCTTGTGTTCTACATCACTACTAAAAGCATTTCCACTATGTCTGGCAGGTAGAAACTGTGCCTGCACAGAAAACATCTCCCATCGTGTTTTACATGTTGCAGAGAGCTCTGCTGAGTGTTTTGCACGAAGAAAATAAAGTTGTTGAAAACACCTTCCAACCGAATATTCATATGTTTGGAAAGATAGGAAAGTGGTAAGGTACTGTTTTCTATCAGTTTGCATGCTGCGCACACTATCCCAGTATTGTGCAGCTTCATTCTTCTCCTTTTGAAAGCAGCCGCTCTCTCTGGCTCACGGAGACGAAGAGGCGGCTTCTTTGCGCAAAGGCGATTGTGCCGGTCCAGTGCACTCCAGGGCGGCGGCTTCTGACGAAATGTGCCTGGGCCCGGCGCTCACCTCCGGGGAGCTCCATATTTCGTCTTTAGCGTCTTTAAGGGTCTACATCACTGCAAAACGCTTTTCCACTATGTCTGGTAATAAGAAACTGTGCCTGCACAGAAAACATCTCTCATGGTGTTTTACATGTTGCAGAGAGCTCTGCTGAGTGTTTTGCAAGAAGAAAAAGAAAGTTTTCCAAAACACCTTCCAATCGAATGTTCATGTGTTTGGAAAAGGTAGGAGTGGTAAGGTACTGTTTTTTATCAGTTGGCAAGCTGCACACACTATCCCAGTGATGTGCAGCTTCATTCTACACCTTTTGAAAGCAGCCGCTCTCTCCGGCTCCCGGAGGCGAAGAATCGGCTTCTTCGCGCAAAGGCGATTGTGCCGGTCACAGTGCACTCCAGTGCGGCGGCTTCTTCCGAAATGCGCCCGGGCCCTGCGCTTAGCTCCGGGGAACTCTGTATTTCGACTTTAGCGTCTCTTGTGTTCTACATCACTACTAAAAGCATTTCCACTATGTCTGGCAGGTAGAAACTGTGCCTGCACAGAAAACATCTCCCATCATGTTTTACATGTTGCAGAGAGCTCTGCTGAGTGTTTTGCACGAAGAAAATAAAGTTGTTGAAAACACCTTCTAACCGAATATTCATATGTTTGGAAAAGGTAGGAAAGTGGTAAGGTACTGTTTTCTATCAGTTTGCATGCTGCGCACACTATCCCAGTATTGTGCAGCTTCATTCTTCTCCTTTTGAAAGCAGCCGCTCTCTCTGGCTCACGGAGACGAAGAGGCGGCTTCTTCGCTCAAAGGCGATTGTGCCGGTCCAGTGCACTCCAGGGCGGCGGCTTCTGACGAAATGTGCCTGGGCCCGGCGCTCACCTCCGGGGAGCTCCATATTTCGTCTTTAGCGTCTTTAAGGGTCTACATCACTGCAAAACGCTTTTCCACTATGTCTGGTAATGAGAAACTGTGCCTGCACAGAAAACATCTCTCATGGTGTTTTACATGTTGCAGAGAGCTCTGCTGAGTGTTTTGCACGAAGAAAAAGAAAGTTTTCCAAAACACCTTCCAATCGAATGTTCATGTGTTTGGAAAAGGTAGGAGTGGTAAGGTACTGTTTTTTATCAGTTGGCAAGCTGCACACACCATCCCAGTGATGTGCAGCTTCATTCTACACCTTTTGAAAGCAGCCGCTCTCTCCGGCTCCCGGAGGCGAAGAATCGGCTTCTTCGCGCAAAGGCGATTGTGCCGGTCACAGTGCACTCCAGTGCGGCGGCTTCTTCCGAAATGCGCCCGGGCCCGGCGCTTAGCTCCGGGGAACTCTGTATTTCGACTTTAGCGTCTCTTGTGTTCTACATCACTACTAAAAGTATTTCCACTATGTCTAGCAAGTAGAAACTGTGCCTGCACAGAAAACATCTCCCATCATGTTTTACATGTTGCAGAGAGCTCTGCTGAGTGTTTTGCACGAAGAAAATAAAGTTGTTGAAAACACCTTCCAACCGAATATTCATATGTTTGGAAAAGGTAGGAAAAAGGTAAGGTACTGTTTTCTATCAGTTTGCAAGCTGCGCACACTATCCCAGTGTTGTGCAGCTTCATTCTTCTCCTTTTGAAAGCAGCCGCTCTCTCTGGCTCCCGGAGACGAAGAGGCGCTCGGGACCGGCGCTTAGCTCCGGGGACATACGTACCTTCCTCTGTAGGGACTTTTGTGGTCTACATCACTGCAAAACGCTTTTCCACTATGTCTGCTAATGAGAAACTGTGCCTCACAGAAAACATCTCCCGTGGTGTTTTACATGTTGCAGAGAGCTCTGCAGAAGTTTATGCAAGAAGTTAAAGAAAGTTGTCCAAAACACCTTCCAATCGAATGTTCATTTGTTTGGCAAAGGTAGGAAAGGGGTAAGGTAGTGTTTTCTATCAGTTTGCAAGCTGCGCACACTATCCCAGTGTTGTGTAGCTTCATTCTCACCTTTCCGTAGCTACTGGTCTCTCCGGCTCCCGGATTCGAAGAATCGGCTTCTTCGCGCAAAGGCGATTGTGCCGGTCACAGTGCACTCCAGTGCGGCGGCATCTGCCGAAATGTGCCCGGGATCGCGGCATAGCTCGGGGAGCTGCGTACCTAGGTCTTTCGGGACTTTTGTGGTCTACATGACTGCAAAAAGCTTTTCCACTATGTTAGGCAAGGAGAAACTGTGCCTGCACAGAAAACATCTCTCATGGTGTTTTTCATGTTGCACAGAGCTCTGCTGAGTGTTTTGCACGAAGATAAAGAAAGTTTTCCAAAACACCTTCCAATCGAATGTTCATGTGTTTGGAAAAGGTAGAAGTCGTAAAATACTGTTTTTTATCAGTTGGCAAGCTGCACACACTACCCAGTGATGTGCAGCTTCATTCTACACCTTTTGAAAGCAGCCGCTCTCTCCGGCTCCCGGAGGCGAAGAGGCGGCTTCTTCGCGCAAAGGCGATTGTGCCGGGCACAGTGCACTCCAGTGCGGTGGCATCTGCCGAAATGTGCCCGGGACCGGCGCTTACCTCCGGGGAGCTCCATATTTCGTCTTTAGCGTCTTTTGTGGTCTATATCATTGCAAAGATCCTTTCCACTATGTCTGGCATGGAGAAACTGTGCCTGCCCAGAAAACATCTCCCGTGGTGTTTTACATGTTGCAGAGAGCTCTGCTGAGTGTTTTGCACGAAGAAAAAGAAAGTTTTCCAAAACACCTTCCAACCGTATGCTCACGTGTTTGGTAAAGGTAGGAGAGTTATAAGGTACTGTTTTTTATCAGTTGGCAAGCTGCTCACACTATCCCAGTGTTGTGCAGCCTTATTCTCACCTTTCCGAAGCTACTGGTCTCTCCGGCACCCGGAGGCGAAGAATCGGCTTCTTCGCGCATTGGCTATTGTACCGGTCACAGCGCTCTCCAGTGCCGCGGCATCTGCCGAAATGTGCCCGGGACCGGGGCATAGCTCCGGGGAGCTGCGTACCTTCGTCTTTCGCGTCTTTTGTGGTCTACATCATTGCAAAAATCTTTTCCACTATGTCTGGCAAGGAAAAACTGTGCCAGCATAGAAAACATCTCCCATCGGATTTTACATGTTGCAGGGAAGTCTGCAGTGTGTTTTGCAGGAAGAAAAAGAAAGTTGTCCAAAACACTTTCCAACAGAATGTTCATGTGTTTGGAAAAGGTGGAGAGTGGTAAGGTACTGTTTTGGATCAGTGTGCAAGCTGTGCACACAATCCCACTGTTGTGCAGCTTCATTCTTCAGCTTTCAGAGGTAGCCGCTCTCTACGGCTTCCAGAGGCGAAGAAGCGGCTTCTTCGCGCAAAGGCGATTGTGCTGGTCACAGTGCACTGCAGACGGCGGCTTCTTCCGAAATGTGCCCCGTATCTGCTCATAGCTCCGGGCGTCTCTGCAACTTCCAATTCCGTTTTTGGTCTTGGCAATGCAAATGGTTTACTTGCAGCAATAGGATGGGACAATGAACTGGACTTTTTGCTTTTAGAGAGAAGCTAATGAAAAAGTTTCACCAGGATCAGAGCAGGTTGTAAAACAGAAAAATTGTCATGAAAAGAAGCCAGCCTTGTGCCCTTAGATTTGCTAGCTGTGTTTGAACAACATGAAATGTGTCAACTCGGTGTTCCTGGGTATCACATCAGTAACAGGTACTTCAGTTGCTGAATTTCTCTCGTCAAGTTAAGAAGAGAATCCAAGGAATTGTGATTTCATGCTCACAATTCACCCTATGGTGCCGAAAGGTGAAAAAGGGGTGGAAGGTGCACGGGTCAACTAACTTGAATGGCCTATGTAAATCAGCGGCCACTGATTTCCTGAAGGCTTCAACAGGTCAGTTGCCTATGTTTTTCTTGGAATTGTTTTAACCTTCGGTCATGTTTTTCTTGGGATTCTTTTACCCTTTCCCTATTAGTTCAGCCTTTGGTCTCCAGCCTTTGCTGACATTTCAAGTATCTCGGTAGCCTGGAAATGTGTTGTCTTAATTGCTGACATCATTATTCCCTTCAAAGGGTTGTTTGCCTCAAGTCTCAGTTTTGCTGGTTCTCTGCTAGTTGATTGTCAGAGGGCAGCAGGTGTTGTGTAGGAGCAAGTACACAAACCCATAGCTGGCTTTTCTTTTGATTTGGCCTGTGTAGCTAATGGAATGACTGAACATCTGTGAGAGGCTTTTCTCTCCCCGTTAGGTTTCACTGGAAGGGCAGATGCAAATCGTCTACCTGAAGTCTTGGCACAGAAGAAAGTAGTGGTTTGCTGCTGCATCTAGCTAGAAGCTTACAAAAGGAAGGCCTTGGGCTGAGGTCCATTCCATTGGCTAAGTAGAAAAGGACTGTGGGAAGGTGAGGCAGCTGAATTAGAGGTAGATCAACAAGTTCTAGAACGGTCGTGTGTTCAAAGCCTGGTGTATGGTGGTTGGTTGAATGGTGTTTGTTATGGCTTAAAGCTATGGAACTGATAAAGGCAAAGTTGCAAGAAAGCAGCTCTCCTTTGCATCTTGCTGGGGACTCTGCTTCACCACGGACCCTCAACTCCAAGTTCGCCAAGGAGATGATCAGTAGGACTGTTGCAGAGCTGCTGTGTGCATCTGAATGGAACGGCAGAGAGTGAAGCGCTGGACATTTCTGGCTTTAGTCCAATGCTGCTGCATTGGTGCCAGTTTAGTTGGTTTTCCATCAGTGGCCTTTCTGTCTAGAAGTACACTGCCCAGTGTACTTCTTTCCTAGTCTTTCTAGCATGTGATGCCGTTTCCTTCCTGTTGTTTTCATACCTTCCTTCAGTTGAAAGGATGATACAATCTTTCCATTTTGAAGATCCCTGTTAGGAAACACTATGCAAGAGGAGTCATCGCTCCCTTTTCTTCAGCCTCCTTTGTCATTTTCAGAGACTCATTTCAAATTTCTGCTAATGTCAAGACCAATACTGAGATTACCTAGCAGGGTTGGCACTCTCAGCTGCTTTCTTCTTTCATGCTGCTTCATACTGGATGTGACTTAAAAGGCCTCGTTTTGTCATCTGCATTCTGCTGTGATCCAAAGCTAAATATTCCAGGCGTGTGAACACAAAAAGAACTCCTAGGCTTTTGCAAGAACTAGCCCAGGAGGATGTGTGTTCAAGTTGATCTCTACAGTGTTTCAGAAAAAAGGAGATTGTACTGTCTTCTTGTGTACTCTCTTCTTGTGCTCTCATGCCTTGCATGTCCTAGTTAATCTACCGGCGTGACTCATTTGGCATCATCTCATGGTACAAATTCTGCATAGTTTCGTGTCCTTACAAATGCCAGTTGCCAAGGAGCCTATCTGACCATTCAAGGGGCAAAGAATTGTAAGGCTGGCAAGTTCAGTTGCTGAAACTGGAAGTCATGCCATATCAAAGTGACAGAGGAAATCCATTGATCTAGGACTTTCAGCTGGACACCTCTGAGAATAGCAGCTTGTCAGCAATGACACAGCCATCTTCCTAGCTGTATTCCAGAAAGAGGAAAGGGACACCTTCAATGATTAATATGTTTGGCATGAGAAAAACGCAAGAAATGCACCGGAAATTACTTTAGTCAGATAAAGTGCGTTTCTCTAGTGAGAATTTTGCACTTGCTCTTTCTTGTCTGCGCCTCTACTTTTCACAGAAGACAGGGGAGCATTTCATTAGTATTGTTCTTTTGTTTTCTTTCGTTGGCCTCCCTCTTTCCACCTGCAATTAACAAATTTGCCTTTGTTTACTGGCTTCTCTTACTTTACTACGAGAATTTTACATTAGGTCAACTTACATAATGGTCAAAGTTCTCAGACAGTGGAGAGAAGTAGAAGGTAGAGAAAAAAGAAAAAAACAAATCCAGAAAAATAGACAAATTTTAACAGTCTTCTGTGAGAACATTAGGACACAAGATTACTTTGAACTGAGCAACGCAGGGGATATTTGACGCAGTCAAATCAGGCCGACATTGCACTGGAGCCAGCAAGGGTCTGGAAACCATCCTGCGTATCGTGGATTTTCAGGAGCCAGCTGCCCCTACCAGCTACAGGACGCCAAACACAAACGACGGCCCTTTTCCCTGAAAAAAAACTCAGCTGCCCCGCTTCTGGATGGCAGATTGCAGGAGTCACATGGTAATACACGACTTGGTATTGGTGCCACCATTCATCTGGAAACAATGCTGCCCGGCGTGGATTTTCAGGAGCCAGCCGGCCATCCCCAGCCTCAGGCCCCCAAACTCAAAATACGGCCCATTTCCCAGGCAAACAAAACTCAGCCACGCCGCTTCTGGCTGGCAGATTGCAGGAGGCACATGGCTCTATCAAACCAGCCCGACTTAACAGTGGTGCCAACTTCGGTATGGGAATCATCCTGCGTAAAGTGGATTTTCAGGAGCCAGGCGGCCATTCCAGGCCACAGGCCCCGGAAAAAAAACCACGGCCCTTTTCCCTGGCAAACAAAACTCACCCACCCCGCTTCTGGCTGGCAGATTGCAGGAGTCACTTGGTTCTATCAAACCAGCCCGACTCTGCACTGGTGCCACCTTTCATCGGGGAACCATCCTGCGTATCGTGGATTTTCAGGAGCCAGCCAGCCACTGCCAGCCACAGGCCCCCAAACACAAACTACGGCCCTTTTTCCTGGAAGTAAAACTGACCTGCCCATCTTCTGGCTGGCAGATTGCAGGAGCCACTTGGCTCCATCAAACCAGCCCGACTTGGCACTGGTGCCATTTTTCATTTGGGAGCCATCCTGCGTATCGTGGATTTTCAGGAGCTAGCCGGCCATTCCAGGCCACAGGCCCCGGAAAAAAAACCACGGCCCTTTTCCTGGCAAACAAAACTGACCCGCCCTGCTTCTGGCTGGCAGATTGCAGGAGCCACTTGGCTCTATCAAAGCAGCCCGACTCGGCTCTGGTGCCCCTTTGGTCTGGGAATCATCCTGCGTATCGTGGATTTTCAGGAGCCAGCCGGCCACTCCCAGCCACAGGCCCCAAACACACACTACCGGCCCTCTTCCCCGGAAGTAAAACTGACCTGCCCATCTTCTGGCTGGCAGATTGCAGGAGCCACATGACTCTATCAAACCAGCCTCAGTTGGCAGTGGTTCCAACTTGGGTCTGGGAACCATCCTGCGCGGCGTGGATTTTAAGAAGCCAGGCGGCCGTTCCCAGCCACAGGCCCCCGAAAACTAACCATGGCCCTTTTCCATGGAAGTAAAACTGACCTGCCCATCTTCTGGCTGGCAGATTGCAGGAGCCACTTGGTACTATCAAACCAACCCGATTCGCACTGGTACACCCTTGGGTCTGGGAACCATCCAGAGCGGCGTGCATTTTAAGCCGCCAGCCGGCCACTCCCAGCCACAGGCCCCCAAGCACAGACTACGGCTTTTTCCCTGGCAAACAAAACTTACCCACCCCGCTTCTGGCTGGCAGATTGCAGGAGTCACTTGGCTCTATCAAACCAGCCCGACTCGGCTCTGGTGCCCCTTTGGTCTGGGAATCATCCGGCGTATCGTGGATTTTCAGGAGCCAGCCGGCCACTCCCAGCCTCAGGCCCCCAAACACACACTACCGGCCCTCTTCCCTGGAAGCAAAAATGACCTGTCCATCTTCTGGCGGGCAGATTGCAGGAGACACTTAGCTCTATCAAACCAGCCCGACTCGGCACTGGTGCCACCTTTCATCTGGAAACCATCCTTTGTATCGTGGATTTTCAGGAGCCACCCGGCCACTGCCAGCCACAGGTCCCCAAACACAAACTACGGCCCTTTTCCCTGGAAGTAAAACTGACCTGACCATCTTCTGGCTGGCAGATTGCAGGAGCCACTTGGCTCTATCAAACCAGCCCAACTTGGCACTGGTGTAATTTTTCATGTGGGAGCCATCCTGCGTAACGTCGATTTTCAGGAGCCAGCCGGCCACTCCCAGCCACAGGCCCCCAAACATAAACTACGGCCGTTTTCCCTGGAAGTTAAACTGACCTGCCCATCCTCTGGCTGGCAGATTGCAGGAGCCACTTGGCTCTATCAAACCAGCCCGACTCGGCTCTGGTGCCCCTCTGGTCTGGGAATCATCCTGCGTATCGTGGATTTTCAGAAGCCAGCCGGCCACTCCCAGCCACAGGCCCCCAAACACAAACTACGGCTTTTTCCCTGGAAGTAAAACTAACCTGCCCATCTTCTGGCTGGCAGATTGCAGGAGCCACTTGGCTCTATCAAACCAGCCCGACTCGGCACTGGTGCCCCCTTGGGTCTGGGAACCATCCTGCGTATCGTGGATTTTAAGGAGCCGGCCGGCCATTCCAGGCCACAGTCCCCGGAAAAGAATCCTCGGCCTTTTTCCCTGGAAGTAAAACTGACCTGCCCATCTTCTGGCTGGCAGATTGCAGGAGCCACTTGGCTCTATGAGAACAGGCCGACTCGGCACTGGTGCCACCTTTCATTTGGGAATCATCCTGCGTATCGTGGATTTTCAGGAGCCAGCCGGCCACTCCCAGCCACAGGCCCCAAACACACACTACCGGCCCTCTTCCCCGGAAGTAAAACTGACCTGCCCATCTTCTGGCTGGCAGATTGCAGGAGCCACATGACTCTATCAAACCAGCCTGACTTGGCAGTGGTTCCAAATTGGGTCTGGGAACCATCCTGTGCGGCGTGGATTTTAAGAAGCCAGGAGGCCGTTCCCAGCCACAGGCCCCCGAAAACTAACCATGGCCCATTTCCATGGAAGTAAAACTGACCTGCCCATCTTCTGGCTGGCAGATTGCAGGAGCCACTTGGTACTATCAAACCAACCCGATTCGCACTGGTACACCCTTGGGTCTGGGAACCATCCAGAGCGGCGTGCATTTTAAGCCGCCAGCCGGCCACTCCCAGCCACAGGCCCCCAAGCAGAGACTACGGCTTTTTCCCTGGCAAACAAAACTTACCCAACCCGCTTCTGGCTGGCAGATTGCAGGAGCCACTTGGCTCTATCAAACCAGCCCGACTCGGCTCTGGTGCCCCTTTGGTCTGGGAATCATCCTGCGTATCGTGGATTTTCAGGAGCCAGCCGGCCACTCCCAGCCACAGGGCCCCAAACACACACTACCGGCCCTCTTCCCCGGAAGTAAAACTAACCTGCCCATCTTCTGGCTGGCGGATTGCAGGAGCCACTTGGCTCTATCAAACCAGCCCGACTCGGCACTGGTGCCCCCTTGGGTCTGGGAACCATCCTGCGTATCGTGGATTTTCAGGAGCCAGCCGGCCACAGCCAGCCACAGGTCCCCAAACACAAACTACGGCCCTTTTCCCTGGAAGTAAAACTGACCTGCCCTTCTTCTGGCTGGCAGATTGCAGGAGCCACTTGGCTGTATCAAACCAGCCCGACTCGGCACTGGTGCCACCTTTCATCTGGGAACCATCCTGTGTATCGTGGATTTTCAGGAGCCACCCGGCCACTGCCAGCCACAGGTCCCCAAACACAAACTACGGCCCTTTTCCCTGGAAGTAAAACTGACCTGCCCATCTTCTGGCTGGCAGATTGCAGGAGCCACTTGGCTCTATCAAACCAGCCCAACTTGGCACTGGTGTAATTTTTCATGTGGGAGCCATCCTGCGTAATGTCGATTTTCAGGAGCCAGCCGGCCACTCCCAGCCACAGGCCCCCAAACAAAAACTCTGGCCCTTTCCCTGTAAGTAAAACTGACCTGCCCATCTTCTGGCTGGCAGATTGCAGGAGCCACTTGGCTCTATGAGAACAGGCCGACTCGGCACTGGTGCCACCTTTCATTTGGGAGCCATCCTGCGTATCTTGGATTTTCAGGAGCCAGTCGGCCACTCCCAGCCCCAGGCCCCCAACACAAACTACGGCCCTTTTCCCTGGAACTAAAACTGACCTGCCCATCTTCTGGCTGGCAGATTGCAGGAGCCACATGGCTCTATCAAAACAGCCCGACTCGGCACTGGTGCCCCCTTGGGTCTGGGAACCATCCTGCGCGGCGTGGATTTTAAGGAGCCAGCCGGCCATTCCAGGCTACAGGCCCCGGAAAAAAAACCACGTCCCATTTCCCTGGCAAACAAAACTCACCCACCCCGCTTCTGGCTGGCAGATTGCAGGAGCCACTTGGCTCTATCAAACCAGCCCTACTTGGCACTGTTGCCACCTTTCATCTGGGAACCATCCTGCGTATCGTGGATTTTCAGGAGCCAGCCGGCCACTCCCAGCCACAGGACCCCAAACACAAACTACGGCCCTATTCCCTGGAAGTAAAACTGACCTGCCCATCTTCTGGCTGGCAGATTGCTGGAGCCACTTGGTACTATCAAACAAACCCGACTCGGCACTGGTTCCCTCTTGGGTCTGGGAACCATCCAGCGCGGCCTGGATTTTAAGCCGCCAGCCGGCCACTCCCAGCCACAGGCACCGAACACAAACCACGGCCTTTTTCCCGGGCAAACAAAGCTCACCCGCCCCGCTTCTGGCTGGCAGATTGCAGGAGCCACTTGGCTCTATCGAACCAGCCCGACTCGGCACTGGTGCCACCTTTCATCTGGGAACCATCCTGCGTATCGTGGATTTTCAGGAGCCAGCCGGCCACTACCAGCCACAGGCCCCCAAACACAGACTACGGCCCTTTTCCCTGGAAGTAAAACTGACCTGCCCATCTTCTGGCTGGCAGATTGCAGGAGCCACTTGGTACTATCATTCCAGCCCGACTTGGCACTGGTGCCATTTTTCATTTGGGAGCCATCCTGCGTATCGTGGATTTTCAGGAGCCAGCCGGCCACTGCCAGCCACAGGCCCCCAAACACAAACTACGGCCCTTTTCCCTGGAAGTAAAACTGACCTGCCCATCTTCTGGATGGCAGATTGCAAGAGCCACTTGGCTCTATCAAACCAGGCTGACTCGGCACTTGTGCCACCTTTCTTTTGGAAGCATCTTGCGTATCGTGGATTTTCAGGAGCCAGCCTGCCACTGCCTGCCACAGGCCCCCAACAGAAACCACCACCCCATTACCTGGAAACAAAATTCAGCCGCCCCACTTCTTGCTGGCAGATTGCAGGGGCTACTCTGTATTATCAAACCATCACGACTTGGCACTGGTGCCACCTTTTATCTGGGAACCACCCTGCGTATCGAGGATTTTCAGGAGCCTGCCGGCCACTCCCAGCCCCTGGCCCGGAAACACAAACCACAGCCCTTTTCCCTGGAAACAAAACTAGACAAATCTGGGACTTTTTTACCGACTAAAATTTTTTGAATAATCTCGTCATAATAATAGATTTCTAGAAGAAATTTTTATAATCTTTCTTAGTGTTGAGAAAGTCCAGGACTGAGGTCTTTTTCTTCCCTTATCAATATTGCAACGAAATTGATAAATAAAGACCAACTCTTTATTTTTCTTTTTAACCCAAGGAAATAATTCCCATTCATTAATCCATTTTGTGGACCAATATTTGCCATTCTGATGTAAGTTGTCACTTCTTTACAATAGACATTCTGTGACTATGTTGACAAGTCTTGGGTGATGATCCTAACTGGTCTTAGGTACACATAGGGGGAAATTTCCTCAGCCAGTGTCAGTCCTAAGCATGCGTATCAGAAGATCTTTCTATAGCTGGGAATTTTCCCATGAAAGGGATTCAGTTAGGGAAGAGACACTTGTCCCAGAGTTTTACATTCTTCTTGAACACTGCTTAAGGAACATGGATCCCATGTCCATTTGGATCTCTGTCTGCACAGAACTTTGTCATGCCAGTGCTTGAAATGCATCTCGAAGAGAATTCACTACACAGAATGAATGAGAGTGGTAGGGCTCAGTGGGGCTCACCAGGCCCAACCCCCCTGTTAAAGCAGGATACCTAGAGCCTCTTGCCCGGGATTCTATCTGGGTGTACTTTTAATGTCTTCTAAGATCCAGGCTTCAGAAGCTTTCTGGGCAGTCTGTGCCGCGGTTCAGTCACCCTCACAGTAAAACATCATTTGGTGATGTTCATAGGCAATCTCCTGTATTTCAGTGTGTGCCCACTGCCTCTTGTCTTTTCACTCAGCATCACTTAAAAGACACTGGTTCCCTCCCTTTTGCATTATTGCTTCCCGTATGTATGTGTGCAGCCATGTAGAGAAATGGAAAAACCTCCCTGAAGGCCACGCAGACAATATTCCCTTCATCTACCAGTCAAGTTGATTCATCAGAGGTGTTGAAAAAGTTGTTCAGCATGAAATTCCCCAGGAAAATCCACGCCGAGTACATTGCTTTGTCCTCCTTCATATGCCAGGCAAGGCTTTCAGGAATAGCTGCCCCATCAACTTTGTAGGGATAAAAAAGAGGCTGGCTGATTTGTACTTTTCCGAGTCCTCCAAATTGCCATTTTTGAAGAGGGCAGTCTTTTGCTTTCATGCATTCTTAGCTACGGAAAACTCCATACTTTCGTCTTTAGCGTTTCTTGTCCTCTTCAACTTCGCAAAAAGTTTTTCCACTATGTCTGGCAAGGAGAATCTGGGTCAGGGCTGAAAACATCTCCCATGGTGTTGTACATGTTGCAGAGAAGTCTGCAGAGTGTTTTGCAGGAAGAAAAAGAAAGATGTCCAAAACACCTTCCAACCGAATGTTCATGTGTTTGGAAAAGCTAGGAGAGTTGTAAGGAACTGTTTTCTATCAGTTTGCAACCTGCGCACACTATCCCAGTGTTGTGCAGCTTCATTCTCACCTTTCCGAAGCTACTGCTCCCTACGGCTTCCGGAGGCGAAGACGAGGTTTCTTCGAGCAAATGGGATTGTACCGGAGCCAATGCTCTAAAGTGCGGCGGCTTCTGCCGAAATGTGCCCGGGACGGGCGCTTACCTCCGGGGACATCCGTACCTTCTTCTATCGGGACTTTTGTGGTCTACATCACTGCAAAAAGCTTTTCCACTATGTCTGGCAAGGAGAAACTGTGCCTGCACAGAAAACATCTCCCGTGGTGCTTTACATGTTGCAGAGAGCTCTGCTGAGTGTTTTGCACGAAGAAAAAGAAAGTTGTCCAAAACAACTTCCAATCGAATGTTCATGTGTTTGGAAAAGGTAGGAAAATGGTAAGGTACTGTTTTCTATCAGTTTGAAAGTTGCGCACACTATCCCAGTGTTGTGCAGCTTCATTCTTCACCTTTCCGAAGCAGCCGCTCTCTCCGGCTTCCGGAGGCAAGGAAGCGTCTTCTTCGCGCAAAGGGGATTGTGCAGGTCACAGTGCACTCCAGTGCGGCGGCTTCTTCCGAAATGTGCCCGGGACCGGCGCTTAGCTCCAGGGAGCTCCGCACCTTCGTCTTTAGCGTCTCTTGTGGTCTACATCATTGCAAAAAGCTTTTCCACTATGTCTGGCATGGAGAAACTGTGCCTGCACAGAAAACATCTCCCGTGGTGTTTTACAGGTTGCAGAGAGCTCTGCTGAGTGTTTTGCAAGAAGAAAAAGAAAGTTTTCCATAACACCTTCCAACCCAATATTCATATGTTTGGAAAAGGTAGGAAAGTGGTAAAGTACTGTTTTCTATCAGTTTGCAAGCTGCGCACACTATCCCAGTGTTGTGCAGCTTCATTCTTCTCCTTTTGAAAGCAGCCGCTCTCTCTGGCTCACGGAGACGAAGAGGCGGCTTCTTCGCTCAAAGGCGATTGTGCCGGTCACAGTGCACTCCAGTGCGGCGGCTTCGGCCGAAATGTGCCTGGGACCGGCGCTTACCTCCGGGGACATCCGTACCTTCTTCTTTCGGGACTTTTGTGGTCTACATGACTGCAAAAAGCTTTTCCACTATGTCTGGAAAGGAGAAACTGTGCCAGAACAGAAAACATCTCCCGTGGTGTTTTACATGTTGCAGAGAGCTCTGCTGAGTGTTTTGCACGAAGAAAAAGAAAGTTGTCCAAAACACCTTCCAACAGGATATTCATGTTTTTGGAAAAGGTAGGAAAGTTGTAAGGTACTGTTTTCTATCAGTTTGCAAGCTGCGCACACTATCCCAGTGTTGTGTAGCTTCATTCTCACCTTTCCGTAGCTACTGGTCTCTCCGGCTCCCGGATTCGAAGAATCGGCTTCTTCGCGCAAAGGCGATTGTGCCGGTCACAGTGCACTCCAGTGCGGCGGCATCTGCCGAAATGTGCCCGGGATCGCGGCATAGCTCGGGGAGCTGCGTACCTAGGTCTTTCGGGACTTTTGTGGTCTACATGACTGCAAAAAGCTTTTCCACTATGTTAGGCAAGGAGAAACTGTGCCTGCACAGAAAACATCTCTCATGGTGTTTTTCATGTTGCACAGAGCTCTGCTGAGTGTTTTGCACGAAGAAAAAGAAAGTTTTCCAAAACACCTTCCAATCGAATGTTCATGTGTTTGGAAAAGGTAGAAGTCGTAAAATACTGTTTTTTATCAGTTGGCAAGCTGCACACACTACCCAGTGATGTGCAGCTTCATTCTACACCTTTTGAAAGCAGCCGCTCTCTCCGGCTCCCGGAGTCGAAGAATCGGCTTCTTCGCGCAAAGGCGATTGTGCCGGTCACAGTGCACTCCAGTGCGGCGGCTTCGGCCGAAATGTGCCCGGGCCCGGCGCTTAGCTCCGGGGAACTCTGTATTTCGACTTTAGCGTCTCTTGTGTTCTACATCACTACTAAAAGCATTTCCACTATGTCTGGCAGGTAGAAACTGTGCCTGCACAGAAAACATCTCCCATCATGTTTTACATGTTGCAGAGAGCTCTGCTGAGTGTTTTGCACGAAGAAAAAGAAAGTTGTCCAAAACACCTTCCAACCGAATATTCATATGTTTGGAAAGATAGGAAAGTGGTAAGGTACTGTTTTCTATCAGTTGGCAAGCTGCACACACTATCCCAGTGATGTGCAGCTTCATTCTACACCTTTTGAAAGCAGCCGCTCTCTCCGGCTCCCGGAGGCGAAGAATCGGCTTCTTCGCGCCAAGGCGATTGTGCCGGTCACAGTGCACTCCAGTGCGGCGGCTTCTTCCGAAATGCGCCCGGGCCCTGCGCTTAGCTCCGGGGAACTCTGTATTTCGACTTTAGCGTCTCTTGTGTTCTACATCACTACTAAAAGCATTTCCACTATGTCTGGCAAGTAGAAACTGTGCCTGCACAGAAAACATCTCCCATCATGTTTTACATGTTGCAGAGAGCTCTGCTGAGTGTTTTGCACGAAGAAAATAAAGTTGTTGAAAACACCTTCCAACCGAATATTCATATGTTTGGAAAAGGTAGGAAAGTGGTAAGGTACTGTTTTCTATCAGTTTGCATGCTGCGCACACTATCCCAGTATTGTGCAGCTTCATTCTTCTCCTTTTGAAAGTAGCCGCTCTCTCTGGCTCCCGGAGACGAAGAGGCGACCGGGACCGGCGCTTAGCTCCGGGGACATACGTACCTTCCTCTGTAGGGACTTTTGTGGACTACATCACTGCAAAACGCTTTTCCACTATGTCTGCTAATGAGAAACTGTGCCTCACAGAAAACATCTCCCGTGGTGTTTTACATGTTGCAGAGAGCTCTGCAGAAGTTTATGCAAGAAGTTAAAGAAAGTTGTCCAAAACACCTTCCAATCGAATGTTCATTTGTTTGGCAAAGGTAGGAAAGGGGTAAGGTAGTGTTTTCTATCAGTTTGCAAGCTGCGCACACTATCCCAGTGTTGTGCAGCTTCATTCTTCACCTTCCGAAGCAGCCGCTCTCTCCGGCTCCCGGAGACGAAGAATCGGCTTCTTCGCGCCAAGGCGATTGTGCCGGTCACAGTGCACTCCAGTTCGGCGTCATGTGCCGAAATGTGCCCGGGACCGGCGCTTAGCTCCGGGAGCTGCGTACCTTCGTCTTTCGGGACTTTTGTGGTCTACATCACTGCAAAAAGCTTTTCCACTATGTTAGGCAAGGAGAAACTGTGCCTGCACAGAAAACATCTCCCATCGTGTTTTACATGTTGCAGAGAGGTCTGCTGAGTGTTTTGCACCAAGAATAAGAAAGTTGTCCAAAACACCTTCCAATCGAATGTTCATTTGTTTGGCAAAGGTAGGAAAGTGGTAAGGTACTGTTTTCTATCAGTTTGCAAGCTGCGCACACTATCCCAGTGTTGTGCAGCTTCATTCTTCTCCTTTTGAAAGCAGCCGCTCTCTCTGGCTCCCGGAGACGAAGAGGCGCCCGGGACCGGCGCTAGCTCCGTGGACATCCGTACCTTCCTCTGTCGAGACTTTTGTGGTCTACATCACTGCAAAACTCTTTTCCACTATGTCTGGTAATGAGAAACTGTGCCTCACAGAAAACATCTCCCGTGGTGTTTTACATGTTGCAGAGAGCTCTGCAGAAGTTTATGCAAGAAGTTAAAGAAAGTTGTCCAAAACACCTTCCAATCGAATGTTCATTTGTTTGGCAAAGGTAGGAAAGGGGTAAGGTAGTGTTTTCTATCAGTTTGCAAGCTGCGCACACTATCCCAGTGTTGTGCAGCTTCATTCTTCACCTTCCGAAGCAGCCGCTCTCTCCGGCTCCCGGAGACGAAGAATCGGCTTCTTTGCGCAAAGGCGATTGTGCCGGTCACAGTGCACTCCAGTTCGGCGTCATGTGCCGAAATGTGCCCGGGACCGGCGCTTAGCTCCGGGGAGCTGCGTACCTTCGTCTTTCGGGACTTTTGTGGTCTACATCATACAGAAAGGTTTTCCACTATGTTAGGCAAGGAGAAACTGTGCCAGCACTGAAAACATCTCCCATCGTGTTTTACATGTTGCACAGAGCTCTGCTGAGTGTTTTGCACGAAGAAAATAAAGTTGTTGAAAACACCTTCTAACCGATTATTCATATGTTTGGAAAAGTTAGGAAAGTGGTAAGGTACTGTTTTCTATCAGTTTGCAACCTGCGCACACTATCCCCGTGTTGTGTAGCTTCATTCTTCACCTTTCCGAAGCAGCCGCGCTCTCCGGCTCCCGGAGACGGAGAATCGGCTTCTTCGCGCCAAGGCGATTGTGCCGGTCACAGTGCACTCCAGTGCGGCGGCTTCGGCCGAAATGTGCCCGGGACCGGCGCTTACCTCCGGGGACATCCGTACCTTCTTCTTTCGGGACTTTCGTGGTCTACATCACTGCAAAAAGCTTTTCCACTATGTTAGGCAAGGAGAAACTGTGCCTGCACAGAAAACATCTCTCATGGTGTTTTACATGTTTCAGAGAGCTCTGCTGAGTGTTTTGCACGAAGAAAAAGAAAGTTGTCCAAAACACCTTCCAATCAAATATTCATGTGTTTGGAAAAGGTAGGAAAGTGGTAAGGTAGTGTTTTCTACAAGTTTGCAAGCTCAGCACACTATCCCAGTGTTGTGCAGCTTCATTCTTCACCTTCCGAAGCAGCCGCTCTCTCCGGCTCCCGGAGACGAAGAATCGGCTTCTTTGCGCAAAGGCGATTGTGCCGGTCACAGTGCACTCCAGTTCGGCGTCATGTGCCGAAATGTGCCCGGGACCGGCGCTTAGCTCCGGGGAGCTGCGTACCTTCTTCTTTCGGGACTTTTCTGGTCTACATCATACAGAAAGGTTTACCACTATGTTAGGCAAGGAGAAACTGTGCCAGCACTGAAAACATCTCCCATCGTGTTTTACATGTTGCACAGAGCTCTGCTGAGTGTTTTGCACGAAGAAAATAAAGTTGTTGAAAACACCTTCCAATCGAATGTTCATGTGTTTGGAAAAGTTAGGAAAGTGGTAAGGTACTGTTTTCTATCAGTTTGCAACCTGCGCACACTATCCCCGTGTTGTGTAGCGTCATTCTTCACCTTTCCGAAGCAGCCGCTCTGTCCGGCTCGCAGAGGCAAAGAAGCCGCTTCTTCGCGCCAAGGCGATTGTGCCGGTCACAGTGCACTCCAGTGCGGCGGCTTCGGCCTAAATGTGCCCGGGACCGACGCTTAGCTCCGGGGAGCTCCATATTTCGTCTTTAGCGTCTTTTGAGGTCTACATCACTGCAAAAAGCTTTTCCACTATGTCTGGCATGGAGAAACTGTGCCAGCACAGAAAACATCTCTCATGGTGTTTTACATGCTGCAGAGAGCTCTGCTGAGTATTTTGCACGAAGAAAAAGAAAGTTTTCCAAGACAACTTCCAACCGAATGTTCATGTCTTCGGAAAAGGTAGGAGAGTGGTAAGGTACTGTTTTCTATCAGTTTGCAAACTGCGCACACTATCCCAGTGTTGTGCAGCTTCGTTCTTCACCTTTTGAAAGCAGCCGCTCTCTCAGGCTCCCGGAGACGAAGAGGCGGCTTCTTCGCTCAAAGGCGATTGTGCCGGTCACAGTGCACTACAGTGCGGCGGCTTCGGCCGAAATGTGCCCGGGACCGGCGCTTACCTCCGGGGACATCCGTACCTTCTTCTATCGGGACTTTTGTGGTCTACATCACTGCAAAAAGCTTTTCCACTATGTCTGGCAAGGAGAAACTGTGCCTGCACAGAAAACATCTCCCGTGGTGTTTTACATGTTGCAGAGAGCTCTGCTGAGTGTTTTGCACGAAGAAAATAAAGTTGTTGAATACACCTTCCATCCGTATATTCATATATTTGAAAAAGGTAGGAAAGTGGTAAGGTACTGTTTTCTATCAGTTTGCAAGCTGCGCACACTATCCCAGTGTTGTGCAGCTTCATTCTTCACCTTTTGAAAGCAGCCGCTCTCTCAGGCTCCTGGAGACGAAGAGGCGACTTCTTCGCGCAAAGGCGATTGTATCGGTCACAGTGCACTCCAGTGCCGCGGCTTCTGCCGAAATTCGCCCGGGACAGGCGCTTACCTCCGGGGACATCCGCACCTTCTTCTTTCGGGACTTTTGTGGTCTACATCATTGCAAAAAACTTTTCCACTATGTCTAGCAAGGAGAAACTGTCCCAGCACAGAAAAAATCTCCCATCGTGTTTTACATGTTGTAGAGAGCTCTGCAGAAGTTTATTATGCAAGAAGAAAAAGAAAGTTGTCCAAAGACCTTCCAATCGAATGTTCATGTTTTTGGAAAAGGTAGGAGAGTGGTAAGGTACTGTTTTCTATCAGTTTGCAAGCTGCGCACACTATCCCAGTCTTGTGCAGCTTCATTCTCCACCTTTCGGAAGCAGCCGCTCTGTCCGGCTCGCGGAGGCAAGGAAGCGTCTTCTTCGCACAAAGGCGATTGTGCCGGTCACAGTGCACTCCAGTGCGGCGGCTTCGGCCGAAATGTGCCCGGGACCGGCGCTTAGCTCCGGGGAACTCCTTATTTCGACTTTAGCGTCTTTTGTGGTCTACATCACTGCAAAACCATTTTCCACTATGTCTGGCATGGAGAAACTGTGCCTGCACAGAAAACATCTCCCGTGGTGCTTTACATGTTGCAGAGAGCTCTGCTGAGTGTTTTGCACGAAGAAAAAGAAAGTTGTCCAAAACACCTTCCAATCGAACGTTCATGTGTTTGGAAAAGGTAGGAGAGTGGTGAGGTACTGTTCTTTATCAGTTGGCAAGCGGCACACACTATCCCAGTGTTGTGCAGCTTCATTCTCACCTTTCCGAAACTACTGGTCTCTCCGGCTCCCGGAGGTGAAGAATCGGATTCTTCGCGCAAAGGCGATTGTACCGGTCACAGTGCACTCCAGTGCGGTGGCATCTGCTGAAATGTGCCCGGGATCGGCCCTTTGGTCCGGGGACATCCGTACCTTTGTCTTTCGGGACTTTTGTGGTCTACATCACTGCAAAACGCTTTTCCACTATGTCTGGCATGGAGAAACTGTGCCTGCACAGAAAACATCTCCCGTGGTGTTTTACATGTTGCAGAGAGCTCTGCTGAGAGTTTTGCAAGAAGAAAAATAAAGTTTTCCAAAACACCTTCCAATCGAATGTTCATGTGTTTGGAAAAGGTAGGAGAGTGGTAAGGTACTGTTTTCTATCAGTTTGCAAGCTGCGCACACTATCCCAGTGTTGTGCAGCTTCATTCTTCACCTTTCCGAAGCAGCCGCTCTCTCCGGCTCGCGCAGGCAAGGAAGCGTCTTCTTCGCGCAAAGGCGATTGTGCCGGTCACAGTGCACTCCAGTGCGGCGGCTTCTTCCGAAATGTGCCCGGGACCGGCGCTTAGCTCCGGGGAACTCCTTATTTCGACTTTAGCGTCTTTTGTGGTATACATCACTGCAAAAAGCTTTTCCACTATGTCTGGCAAGTAGAAACTGTGCCTGCACAGAAAACATCTCCCATCGTGTTTTACATGCTGCAGAGAGCTCTGCTGACTGTTTTGCACGAAAAAAAAGAAAGGTTTCCAAAACACCTTCCAACCGAATGTTCATGTCTTTGGAAAAGGTAGGAGAGTGGTAAGGTACTGTTTTCTATCAGTTTGCAAGCTGCGCACACTATCCCAGTGTTGTGCAGCTTCATTCTCCACCTTTTGAGAGCAGCCGCTCTCTCCGGCTCGCGGAGGCAAGGAAGCGTCTTCTTCGCGCAAAGGCGATTGTGCCGGTCACAGTGCACTCCAGTGCGGCGGCTTCGGCCGAAATGTGCCCGGGACCGGCGCATAGCTCCGGGGAACTACTTATTTCGACTTTAGCGTCTTTTGTGGTATACATCACTGCAAAAAGCTTTTCCACTATGTCTGGCATGGAGAAACTGTGCCAGCACAGAAAACATCTCTCATGGTGTTTTACATGCTGCAGAGAGCTCTACTGAGTGTTTTGCACGAAGAAAAAGAATGTTTTCCAAAACACCTTCCAACCGAATGTTCATGTGTTTGGTAAAGGTAGGAAAGTGGTAAGGTACTGTTTTCTATCAGTTTGCAAGCTGCGCACACTATCCCAGTGTTGTGTAGCTTCATTCTCACCTTTCCGTAGCTACTGGTCTCTCCGGCTCCCGGATTCGAAGAATCGGCTTCTTCGCGCAAAGGCGATTGTGCCGGTCACAGTGCACTCCAGTGCGGCGGCATCTGCCGAAATGTGCCCGGGATCGCGGCATAGCTCGGGGAGCTGCGTACCTAGGTCTTTCGGGACTTTTGTGGTCTACATGACTGCAAAAAGCTTTTCCACTATGTTAGGCAAGGAGAAACTGTGCCTGCACAGAAAACATCTCTCATGGTGTTTTTCATGTTGCACAGAGCTCTGCTGAGTGTTTTGCACGAAGAAAAAGAAAGTTTTCCAAAACACCTTCCAATCGAATGTTCATGTGTTTGGAAAAGGTAGAAGTCGTAAAATACTGTTTTTTATCAGTTGGCAAGCTGCACACACTACCCAGTGATGTGCAGCTTCATTCTACACCTTTTGAAAGCAGCCGCTCTCTCCGGCTCCCGGAGTCGAAGAATCGGCTTCTTCGCGCAAAGGCGATTGTGCCGGTCACAGTGCACTCCAGTGCGGCGGCTTCGGCCGAAATGTGCCCGGGCCCGGCGCTTAGCTCCGGGGAACTCTGTATTTCGACTTTAGCGTCTCTTGTGTTCTACATCACTACTAAAAGCATTTCCACTATGTCTGGCAGGTAGAAACTGTGCCTGCACAGAAAACATCTCCCATCATGTTTTACATGTTGCAGAGAGCTCTGCTGAGTGTTTTGCACGAAGAAAATAAAGTTGTTGAAAACACCTTCCAACCGAATATTCATATGTTTGGAAAGATAGGAAAGTGGTAAGGTACTGTTTTCTATCAGTTGGCAAGCTGCACACACTATCCCAGAGATGTGCAGCTTCATTCTACACCTTTTGAAAGCAGCCGCTCTCTCCGGCTCCCGGAGGCGAAGAATCGGCTTCTTCGCGCAAAGGCGATTGTGCCGGTCACAGTGCACTCCAGTGCGGCGGCTTCGGCCTAAATGTGCCCGGGACCGACGCTTAGCTCCGGGGAGCTCCATATTTCGTCTTTAGCGTCTTTTGAGGTCTACATCACTGCAAAAAGCTTTTCCACTATGTCTGGCATGGAGAAACTGTGCCAGCACAGAAAACATCTCTCATGGTGTTTTACATGCTGCAGAGAGCTCTGCTGAGTATTTTGCACGAAGAAAAAGAAAGTTTTCCAAGACAACTTCCAACCGAATGTTCATGTCTTCGGAAAAGGTAGGAGAGTGGTAAGGTACTGTTTTCTATCAGTTTGCAAACTGCGCACACTATCCCAGTGTTGTGCAGCTTCGTTCTTCACCTTTTGAAAGCAGCCGCTCTCTCAGGCTCCCGGAGACGAAGAGGCGGCTTCTTCGCTCAAAGGCGATTGTGCCGGTCACAGTGCACTACAGTGCGGCGGCTTCGGCCGAAATGTGCCCGGGACCGGCGCTTACCTCCGGGGACATCCGTACCTTCTTCTATCGGGACTTTTGTGGTCTACATCACTGCAAAAAGCTTTTCCACTATGTCTGGCAAGGAGAAACTGTGCCTGCACAGAAAACATCTCCCGTGGTGTTTTACATGTTGCAGAGAGCTCTGCTGAGTGTTTTGCACGAAGAAAATAAAGTTGTTGAATACACCTTCCATCCGTATATTCATATATTTGAAAAAGGTAGGAAAGTGGTAAGGTACTGTTTTCTATCAGTTTGCAAGCTGCGCACACTATCCCAGTGTTGTGCAGCTTCATTCTTCACCTTTTGAAAGCAGCCGCTCTCTCAGGCTCCTGGAGACGAAGAGGCGACTTCTTCGCGCAAAGGCGATTGTATCGGTCACAGTGCACTCCAGTGCCGCGGCTTCTGCCGAAATTCGCCCGGGACAGGCGCTTACCTCCGGGGACATCCGCACCTTCTTCTTTCGGGACTTTTGTGGTCTACATCATTGCAAAAAACTTTTCCACTATGTCTAGCAAGGAGAAACTGTCCCAGCACAGAAAAAATCTCCCATCGTGTTTTACATGTTGTAGAGAGCTCTGCAGAAGTTTATTATGCAAGAAGAAAAAGAAAGTTGTCCAAAGACCTTCCAATCGAATGTTCATGTTTTTGGAAAAGGTAGGAGAGTGGTAAGGTACTGTTTTCTATCAGTTTGCAAGCTGCGCACACTATCCCAGTCTTGTGCAGCTTCATTCTCCACCTTTCGGAAGCAGCCGCTCTGTCCGGCTCGCGGAGGCAAGGAAGCGTCTTCTTCGCACAAAGGCGATTGTGCCGGTCACAGTGCACTCCAGTGCGGCGGCTTCGGCCGAAATGTGCCCGGGACCGGCGCTTAGCTCCGGGGAACTCCTTATTTCGACTTTAGCGTCTTTTGTGGTCTACATCACTGCAAAACCATTTTCCACTATGTCTGGCATGGAGAAACTGTGCCTGCACAGAAAACATCTCCCGTGGTGCTTTACATGTTGCAGAGAGCTCTGCTGAGTGTTTTGCACGAAGAAAAAGAAAGTTGTCCAAAACACCTTCCAATCGAACGTTCATGTGTTTGGAAAAGGTAGGAGAGTGGTGAGGTACTGTTCTTTATCAGTTGGCAAGCGGCACACACTATCCCAGTGTTGTGCAGCTTCATTCTCACCTTTCCGAAACTACTGGTCTCTCCGGCTCCCGGAGGTGAAGAATCGGATTCTTCGCGCAAAGGCGATTGTACCGGTCACAGTGCACTCCAGTGCGGTGGCATCTGCTGAAATGTGCCCGGGATCGGCCCTTTGGTCCGGGGACATCCGTACCTTTGTCTTTCGGGACTTTTGTGGTCTACATCACTGCAAAACGCTTTTCCACTATGTCTGGCATGGAGAAACTGTGCCTGCACAGAAAACATCTCCCGTGGTGTTTTACATGTTGCAGAGAGCTCTGCTGAGAGTTTTGCAAGAAGAAAAATAAAGTTTTCCAAAACACCTTCCAATCGAATGTTCATGTGTTTGGAAAAGGTAGGAGAGTGGTAAGGTACTGTTTTCTATCAGTTTGCAAGCTGCGCACACTATCCCAGTGTTGTGCAGCTTCATTCTTCACCTTTCCGAAGCAGCCGCTCTCTCCGGCTCGCGCAGGCAAGGAAGCGTCTTCTTCGCGCAAAGGCGATTGTGCCGGTCACAGTGCACTCCAGTGCGGCGGCTTCTTCCGAAATGTGCCCGGGACCGGCGCTTAGCTCCGGGGAACTCCTTATTTCGACTTTAGCGTCTTTTGTGGTATACATCACTGCAAAAAGCTTTTCCACTATGTCTGGCAAGTAGAAACTGTGCCTGCACAGAAAACATCTCCCATCGTGTTTTACATGCTGCAGAGAGCTCTGCTGACTGTTTTGCACGAAAAAAAAGAAAGGTTTCCAAAACACCTTCCAACCGAATGTTCATGTCTTTGGAAAAGGTAGGAGAGTGGTAAGGTACTGTTTTCTATCAGTTTGCAAGCTGCGCACACTATCCCAGTGTTGTGCAGCTTCATTCTCCACCTTTTGAGAGCAGCCGCTCTCTCCGGCTCGCGGAGGCAAGGAAGCGTCTTCTTCGCGCAAAGGCGATTGTGCCGGTCACAGTGCACTCCAGTGCGGCGGCTTCGGCCGAAATGTGCCCGGGACCGGCGCATAGCTCCGGGGAACTACTTATTTCGACTTTAGCGTCTTTTGTGGTATACATCACTGCAAAAAGCTTTTCCACTATGTCTGGCATGGAGAAACTGTGCCAGCACAGAAAACATCTCTCATGGTGTTTTACATGCTGCAGAGAGCTCTACTGAGTGTTTTGCACGAAGAAAAAGAATGTTTTCCAAAACACCTTCCAACCGAATGTTCATGTGTTTGGTAAAGGTAGGAAAGTGGTAAGGTACTGTTTTCTATCAGTTTGCAAGCTGCGCACACTATCCCAGTGTTGTGTAGCTTCATTCTCACCTTTCCGTAGCTACTGGTCTCTCCGGCTCCCGGATTCGAAGAATCGGCTTCTTCGCGCAAAGGCGATTGTGCCGGTCACAGTGCACTCCAGTGCGGCGGCATCTGCCGAAATGTGCCCGGGATCGCGGCATAGCTCGGGGAGCTGCGTACCTAGGTCTTTCGGGACTTTTGTGGTCTACATGACTGCAAAAAGCTTTTCCACTATGTTAGGCAAGGAGAAACTGTGCCTGCACAGAAAACATCTCTCATGGTGTTTTTCATGTTGCACAGAGCTCTGCTGAGTGTTTTGCACGAAGAAAAAGAAAGTTTTCCAAAACACCTTCCAATCGAATGTTCATGTGTTTGGAAAAGGTAGAAGTCGTAAAATACTGTTTTTTATCAGTTGGCAAGCTGCACACACTACCCAGTGATGTGCAGCTTCATTCTACACCTTTTGAAAGCAGCCGCTCTCTCCGGCTCCCGGAGTCGAAGAATCGGCTTCTTCGCGCAAAGGCGATTGTGCCGGTCACAGTGCACTCCAGTGCGGCGGCTTCGGCCGAAATGTGCCCGGGCCCGGCGCTTAGCTCCGGGGAACTCTGTATTTCGACTTTAGCGTCTCTTGTGTTCTACATCACTACTAAAAGCATTTCCACTATGTCTGGCAGGTAGAAACTGTGCCTGCACAGAAAACATCTCCCATCGTGTTTTACATGTTGCAGAGAGGTCTGCTGAGTGTTTTGCACCAAGAATAAGAAAGTTGTCCAAAACACCTTCCAATCGAATGTTCATTTGTTTGGCAAAGGTAGGAAAGTGGTAAGGTACTGTTTTCTATCAGTTTGCAAGCTGCGCACACTATCCCAGTGTTGTGCAGCTTCATTCTTCTCCTTTTGAAAGCAGCCGCTCTCTCTGGCTCCCGGAGACGAAGAGGCGCCCGGGACCGGCGCTAGCTCCGTGGACATCCGTACCTTCCTCTGTCGAGACTTTTGTGGTCTACATCACTGCAAAACTCTTTTCCACTATGTCTGGTAATGAGAAACTGTGCCTCACAGAAAACATCTCCCGTGGTGTTTTACATGTTGCAGAGAGCTCTGCAGAAGTTTATGCAAGAAGTTAAAGAAAGTTGTCCAAAACACCTTCCAATCGAATGTTCATTTGTTTGGCAAAGGTAGGAAAGGGGTAAGGTAGTGTTTTCTATCAGTTTGCAAGCTGCGCACACTATCCCAGTGTTGTGCAGCTTCATTCTTCACCTTCCGAAGCAGCCGCTCTCTCCGGCTCCCGGAGACGAAGAATCGGCTTCTTTGCGCAAAGGCGATTGTGCCGGTCACAGTGCACTCCAGTTCGGCGTCATGTGCCGAAATGTGCCCGGGACCGGCGCTTAGCTCCGGGGAGCTGCGTACCTTCGTCTTTCGGGACTTTTGTGGTCTACATCATACAGAAAGGTTTTCCACTATGTTAGGCAAGGAGAAACTGTGCCAGCACTGAAAACATCTCCCATCGTGTTTTACATGTTGCACAGAGCTCTGCTGAGTGTTTTGCACGAAGAAAATAAAGTTGTTGAAAACACCTTCTAACCGATTATTCATATGTTTGGAAAAGTTAGGAAAGTGGTAAGGTACTGTTTTCTATCAGTTTGCAACCTGCGCACACTATCCCCGTGTTGTGTAGCTTCATTCTTCACCTTTCCGAAGCAGCCGCGCTCTCCGGCTCCCGGAGACGGAGAATCGGCTTCTTCGCGCCAAGGCGATTGTGCCGGTCACAGTGCACTCCAGTGCGGCGGCTTCGGCCGAAATGTGCCCGGGACCGGCGCTTACCTCCGGGGACATCCGTACCTTCTTCTTTCGGGACTTTCGTGGTCTACATCACTGCAAAAAGCTTTTCCACTATGTTAGGCAAGGAGAAACTGTGCCTGCACAGAAAACATCTCTCATGGTGTTTTACATGTTTCAGAGAGCTCTGCTGAGTGTTTTGCACGAAGAAAAAGAAAGTTGTCCAAAACACCTTCCAATCAAATATTCATGTGTTTGGAAAAGGTAGGAAAGTGGTAAGGTAGTGTTTTCTACAAGTTTGCAAGCTCAGCACACTATCCCAGTGTTGTGCAGCTTCATTCTTCACCTTCCGAAGCAGCCGCTCTCTCCGGCTCCCGGAGACGAAGAATCGGCTTCTTTGCGCAAAGGCGATTGTGCCGGTCACAGTGCACTCCAGTTCGGCGTCATGTGCCGAAATGTGCCCGGGACCGGCGCTTAGCTCCGGGGAGCTGCGTACCTTCTTCTTTCGGGACTTTTCTGGTCTACATCATACAGAAAGGTTTACCACTATGTTAGGCAAGGAGAAACTGTGCCAGCACTGAAAACATCTCCCATCGTGTTTTACATGTTGCACAGAGCTCTGCTGAGTGTTTTGCACGAAGAAAATAAAGTTGTTGAAAACACCTTCCAATCGAATGTTCATGTGTTTGGAAAAGTTAGGAAAGTGGTAAGGTACTGTTTTCTATCAGTTTGCAACCTGCGCACACTATCCCCGTGTTGTGTAGCGTCATTCTTCACCTTTCCGAAGCAGCCGCTCTGTCCGGCTCGCAGAGGCAAAGAAGCCGCTTCTTCGCGCCAAGGCGATTGTGCCGGTCACAGTGCACTCCAGTGCGGCGGCTTCGGCCTAAATGTGCCCGGGACCGACGCTTAGCTCCGGGGAGCTCCATATTTCGTCTTTAGCGTCTTTTGAGGTCTACATCACTGCAAAAAGCTTTTCCACTATGTCTGGCATGGAGAAACTGTGCCAGCACAGAAAACATCTCTCATGGTGTTTTACATGCTGCAGAGAGCTCTGCTGAGTATTTTGCACGAAGAAAAAGAAAGTTTTCCAAGACAACTTCCAACCGAATGTTCATGTCTTCGGAAAAGGTAGGAGAGTGGTAAGGTACTGTTTTCTATCAGTTTGCAAACTGCGCACACTATCCCAGTGTTGTGCAGCTTCGTTCTTCACCTTTTGAAAGCAGCCGCTCTCTCAGGCTCCCGGAGACGAAGAGGCGGCTTCTTCGCTCAAAGGCGATTGTGCCGGTCACAGTGCACTACAGTGCGGCGGCTTCGGCCGAAATGTGCCCGGGACCGGCGCTTACCTCCGGGGACATCCGTACCTTCTTCTATCGGGACTTTTGTGGTCTACATCACTGCAAAAAGCTTTTCCACTATGTCTGGCAAGGAGAAACTGTGCCTGCACAGAAAACATCTCCCGTGGTGTTTTACATGTTGCAGAGAGCTCTGCTGAGTGTTTTGCACGAAGAAAATAAAGTTGTTGAATACACCTTCCATCCGTATATTCATATATTTGAAAAAGGTAGGAAAGTGGTAAGGTACTGTTTTCTATCAGTTTGCAAGCTGCGCACACTATCCCAGTGTTGTGCAGCTTCATTCTTCACCTTTTGAAAGCAGCCGCTCTCTCAGGCTCCTGGAGACGAAGAGGCGACTTCTTCGCGCAAAGGCGATTGTATCGGTCACAGTGCACTCCAGTGCCGCGGCTTCTGCCGAAATTCGCCCGGGACAGGCGCTTACCTCCGGGGACATCCGCACCTTCTTCTTTCGGGACTTTTGTGGTCTACATCATTGCAAAAAACTTTTCCACTATGTCTAGCAAGGAGAAACTGTCCCAGCACAGAAAAAATCTCCCATCGTGTTTTACATGTTGTAGAGAGCTCTGCAGAAGTTTATTATGCAAGAAGAAAAAGAAAGTTGTCCAAAGACCTTCCAATCGAATGTTCATGTTTTTGGAAAAGGTAGGAGAGTGGTAAGGTACTGTTTTCTATCAGTTTGCAAGCTGCGCACACTATCCCAGTCTTGTGCAGCTTCATTCTCCACCTTTCGGAAGCAGCCGCTCTGTCCGGCTCGCGGAGGCAAGGAAGCGTCTTCTTCGCACAAAGGCGATTGTGCCGGTCACAGTGCACTCCAGTGCGGCGGCTTCGGCCGAAATGTGCCCGGGACCGGCGCTTAGCTCCGGGGAACTCCTTATTTCGACTTTAGCGTCTTTTGTGGTCTACATCACTGCAAAACCATTTTCCACTATGTCTGGCATGGAGAAACTGTGCCTGCACAGAAAACATCTCCCGTGGTGCTTTACATGTTGCAGAGAGCTCTGCTGAGTGTTTTGCACGAAGAAAAAGAAAGTTGTCCAAAACACCTTCCAATCGAACGTTCATGTGTTTGGAAAAGGTAGGAGAGTGGTGAGGTACTGTTCTTTATCAGTTGGCAAGCGGCACACACTATCCCAGTGTTGTGCAGCTTCATTCTCACCTTTCCGAAACTACTGGTCTCTCCGGCTCCCGGAGGTGAAGAATCGGATTCTTCGCGCAAAGGCGATTGTACCGGTCACAGTGCACTCCAGTGCGGTGGCATCTGCTGAAATGTGCCCGGGATCGGCCCTTTGGTCCGGGGACATCCGTACCTTTGTCTTTCGGGACTTTTGTGGTCTACATCACTGCAAAACGCTTTTCCACTATGTCTGGCATGGAGAAACTGTGCCTGCACAGAAAACATCTCCCGTGGTGTTTTACATGTTGCAGAGAGCTCTGCTGAGAGTTTTGCAAGAAGAAAAATAAAGTTTTCCAAAACACCTTCCAATCGAATGTTCATGTGTTTGGAAAAGGTAGGAGAGTGGTAAGGTACTGTTTTCTATCAGTTTGCAAGCTGCGCACACTATCCCAGTGTTGTGCAGCTTCATTCTTCACCTTTCCGAAGCAGCCGCTCTCTCCGGCTCGCGCAGGCAAGGAAGCGTCTTCTTCGCGCAAAGGCGATTGTGCCGGTCACAGTGCACTCCAGTGCGGCGGCTTCTTCCGAAATGTGCCCGGGACCGGCGCTTAGCTCCGGGGAACTCCTTATTTCGACTTTAGCGTCTTTTGTGGTATACATCACTGCAAAAAGCTTTTCCACTATGTCTGGCAAGTAGAAACTGTGCCTGCACAGAAAACATCTCCCATCGTGTTTTACATGCTGCAGAGAGCTCTGCTGACTGTTTTGCACGAAAAAAAAGAAAGGTTTCCAAAACACCTTCCAACCGAATGTTCATGTCTTTGGAAAAGGTAGGAGAGTGGTAAGGTACTGTTTTCTATCAGTTTGCAAGCTGCGCACACTATCCCAGTGTTGTGCAGCTTCATTCTCCACCTTTTGAGAGCAGCCGCTCTCTCCGGCTCGCGGAGGCAAGGAAGCGTCTTCTTCGCGCAAAGGCGATTGTGCCGGTCACAGTGCACTCCAGTGCGGCGGCTTCGGCCGAAATGTGCCCGGGACCGGCGCATAGCTCCGGGGAACTACTTATTTCGACTTTAGCGTCTTTTGTGGTATACATCACTGCAAAAAGCTTTTCCACTATGTCTGGCATGGAGAAACTGTGCCAGCACAGAAAACATCTCTCATGGTGTTTTACATGCTGCAGAGAGCTCTACTGAGTGTTTTGCACGAAGAAAAAGAATGTTTTCCAAAACACCTTCCAACCGAATGTTCATGTGTTTGGTAAAGGTAGGAAAGTGGTAAGGTACTGTTTTCTATCAGTTTGCAAGCTGCGCACACTATCCCAGTGTTGTGTAGCTTCATTCTCACCTTTCCGTAGCTACTGGTCTCTCCGGCTCCCGGATTCGAAGAATCGGCTTCTTCGCGCAAAGGCGATTGTGCCGGTCACAGTGCACTCCAGTGCGGCGGCATCTGCCGAAATGTGCCCGGGATCGCGGCATAGCTCGGGGAGCTGCGTACCTAGGTCTTTCGGGACTTTTGTGGTCTACATGACTGCAAAAAGCTTTTCCACTATGTTAGGCAAGGAGAAACTGTGCCTGCACAGAAAACATCTCTCATGGTGTTTTTCATGTTGCACAGAGCTCTGCTGAGTGTTTTGCACGAAGAAAAAGAAAGTTTTCCAAAACACCTTCCAATCGAATGTTCATGTGTTTGGAAAAGGTAGAAGTCGTAAAATACTGTTTTTTATCAGTTGGCAAGCTGCACACACTACCCAGTGATGTGCAGCTTCATTCTACACCTTTTGAAAGCAGCCGCTCTCTCCGGCTCCCGGAGTCGAAGAATCGGCTTCTTCGCGCAAAGGCGATTGTGCCGGTCACAGTGCACTCCAGTGCGGCGGCTTCGGCCGAAATGTGCCCGGGCCCGGCGCTTAGCTCCGGGGAACTCTGTATTTCGACTTTAGCGTCTCTTGTGTTCTACATCACTACTAAAAGCATTTCCACTATGTCTGGCAGGTAGAAACTGTGCCTGCACAGAAAACATCTCCCATCATGTTTTACATGTTGCAGAGAGCTCTGCTGAGTGTTTTGCACGAAGAAAATAAAGTTGTTGAAAACACCTTCCAACCGAATATTCATATGTTTGGAAAGATAGGAAAGTGGTAAGGTACTGTTTTCTATCAGTTGGCAAGCTGCACACACTATCCCAGAGATGTGCAGCTTCATTCTACACCTTTTGAAAGCAGCCGCTCTCTCCGGCTCCCGGAGGCGAAGAATCGGCTTCTTCGCGCAAAGGCGATTGTGCCGGTCACAGTGCACTCCAGTGCGGCGGCTTCGGCCTAAATGTGCCCGGGACCGACGCTTAGCTCCGGGGAGCTCCATATTTCGTCTTTAGCGTCTTTTGAGGTCTACATCACTGCAAAAAGCTTTTCCACTATGTCTGGCATGGAGAAACTGTGCCAGCACAGAAAACATCTCTCATGGTGTTTTACATGCTGCAGAGAGCTCTGCTGAGTATTTTGCACGAAGAAAAAGAAAGTTTTCCAAGACAACTTCCAACCGAATGTTCATGTCTTCGGAAAAGGTAGGAGAGTGGTAAGGTACTGTTTTCTATCAGTTTGCAAACTGCGCACACTATCCCAGTGTTGTGCAGCTTCGTTCTTCACCTTTTGAAAGCAGCCGCTCTCTCAGGCTCCCGGAGACGAAGAGGCGGCTTCTTCGCTCAAAGGCGATTGTGCCGGTCACAGTGCACTACAGTGCGGCGGCTTCGGCCGAAATGTGCCCGGGACCGGCGCTTACCTCCGGGGACATCCGTACCTTCTTCTATCGGGACTTTTGTGGTCTACATCACTGCAAAAAGCTTTTCCACTATGTCTGGCAAGGAGAAACTGTGCCTGCACAGAAAACATCTCCCGTGGTGTTTTACATGTTGCAGAGAGCTCTGCTGAGTGTTTTGCACGAAGAAAATAAAGTTGTTGAATACACCTTCCATCCGTATATTCATATATTTGAAAAAGGTAGGAAAGTGGTAAGGTACTGTTTTCTATCAGTTTGCAAGCTGCGCACACTATCCCAGTGTTGTGCAGCTTCATTCTTCACCTTTTGAAAGCAGCCGCTCTCTCAGGCTCCTGGAGACGAAGAGGCGACTTCTTCGCGCAAAGGCGATTGTATCGGTCACAGTGCACTCCAGTGCCGCGGCTTCTGCCGAAATTCGCCCGGGACAGGCGCTTACCTCCGGGGACATCCGCACCTTCTTCTTTCGGGACTTTTGTGGTCTACATCATTGCAAAAAACTTTTCCACTATGTCTAGCAAGGAGAAACTGTCCCAGCACAGAAAAAATCTCCCATCGTGTTTTACATGTTGTAGAGAGCTCTGCAGAAGTTTATTATGCAAGAAGAAAAAGAAAGTTGTCCAAAGACCTTCCAATCGAATGTTCATGTTTTTGGAAAAGGTAGGAGAGTGGTAAGGTACTGTTTTCTATCAGTTTGCAAGCTGCGCACACTATCCCAGTCTTGTGCAGCTTCATTCTCCACCTTTCGGAAGCAGCCGCTCTGTCCGGCTCGCGGAGGCAAGGAAGCGTCTTCTTCGCACAAAGGCGATTGTGCCGGTCACAGTGCACTCCAGTGCGGCGGCTTCGGCCGAAATGTGCCCGGGACCGGCGCTTAGCTCCGGGGAACTCCTTATTTCGACTTTAGCGTCTTTTGTGGTCTACATCACTGCAAAACCATTTTCCACTATGTCTGGCATGGAGAAACTGTGCCTGCACAGAAAACATCTCCCGTGGTGCTTTACATGTTGCAGAGAGCTCTGCTGAGTGTTTTGCACGAAGAAAAAGAAAGTTGTCCAAAACACCTTCCAATCGAACGTTCATGTGTTTGGAAAAGGTAGGAGAGTGGTGAGGTACTGTTCTTTATCAGTTGGCAAGCGGCACACACTATCCCAGTGTTGTGCAGCTTCATTCTCACCTTTCCGAAACTACTGGTCTCTCCGGCTCCCGGAGGTGAAGAATCGGATTCTTCGCGCAAAGGCGATTGTACCGGTCACAGTGCACTCCAGTGCGGTGGCATCTGCTGAAATGTGCCCGGGATCGGCCCTTTGGTCCGGGGACATCCGTACCTTTGTCTTTCGGGACTTTTGTGGTCTACATCACTGCAAAACGCTTTTCCACTATGTCTGGCATGGAGAAACTGTGCCTGCACAGAAAACATCTCCCGTGGTGTTTTACATGTTGCAGAGAGCTCTGCTGAGAGTTTTGCAAGAAGAAAAATAAAGTTTTCCAAAACACCTTCCAATCGAATGTTCATGTGTTTGGAAAAGGTAGGAGAGTGGTAAGGTACTGTTTTCTATCAGTTTGCAAGCTGCGCACACTATCCCAGTGTTGTGCAGCTTCATTCTTCACCTTTCCGAAGCAGCCGCTCTCTCCGGCTCGCGCAGGCAAGGAAGCGTCTTCTTCGCGCAAAGGCGATTGTGCCGGTCACAGTGCACTCCAGTGCGGCGGCTTCTTCCGAAATGTGCCCGGGACCGGCGCTTAGCTCCGGGGAACTCCTTATTTCGACTTTAGCGTCTTTTGTGGTATACATCACTGCAAAAAGCTTTTCCACTATGTCTGGCAAGTAGAAACTGTGCCTGCACAGAAAACATCTCCCATCGTGTTTTACATGCTGCAGAGAGCTCTGCTGACTGTTTTGCACGAAAAAAAAGAAAGGTTTCCAAAACACCTTCCAACCGAATGTTCATGTCTTTGGAAAAGGTAGGAGAGTGGTAAGGTACTGTTTTCTATCAGTTTGCAAGCTGCGCACACTATCCCAGTGTTGTGCAGCTTCATTCTCCACCTTTTGAGAGCAGCCGCTCTCTCCGGCTCGCGGAGGCAAGGAAGCGTCTTCTTCGCGCAAAGGCGATTGTGCCGGTCACAGTGCACTCCAGTGCGGCGGCTTCGGCCGAAATGTGCCCGGGACCGGCGCATAGCTCCGGGGAACTACTTATTTCGACTTTAGCGTCTTTTGTGGTATACATCACTGCAAAAAGCTTTTCCACTATGTCTGGCATGGAGAAACTGTGCCAGCACAGAAAACATCTCTCATGGTGTTTTACATGCTGCAGAGAGCTCTACTGAGTGTTTTGCACGAAGAAAAAGAATGTTTTCCAAAACACCTTCCAACCGAATGTTCATGTGTTTGGTAAAGGTAGGAAAGTGGTAAGGTACTGTTTTCTATCAGTTTGCAAGCTGCGCACACTATCCCAGTGTTGTGTAGCTTCATTCTCACCTTTCCGTAGCTACTGGTCTCTCCGGCTCCCGGATTCGAAGAATCGGCTTCTTCGCGCAAAGGCGATTGTGCCGGTCACAGTGCACTCCAGTGCGGCGGCATCTGCCGAAATGTGCCCGGGATCGCGGCATAGCTCGGGGAGCTGCGTACCTAGGTCTTTCGGGACTTTTGTGGTCTACATGACTGCAAAAAGCTTTTCCACTATGTTAGGCAAGGAGAAACTGTGCCTGCACAGAAAACATCTCTCATGGTGTTTTTCATGTTGCACAGAGCTCTGCTGAGTGTTTTGCACGAAGAAAAAGAAAGTTTTCCAAAACACCTTCCAATCGAATGTTCATGTGTTTGGAAAAGGTAGAAGTCGTAAAATACTGTTTTTTATCAGTTGGCAAGCTGCACACACTACCCAGTGATGTGCAGCTTCATTCTACACCTTTTGAAAGCAGCCGCTCTCTCCGGCTCCCGGAGTCGAAGAATCGGCTTCTTCGCGCAAAGGCGATTGTGCCGGTCACAGTGCACTCCAGTGCGGCGGCTTCGGCCGAAATGTGCCCGGGCCCGGCGCTTAGCTCCGGGGAACTCTGTATTTCGACTTTAGCGTCTCTTGTGTTCTACATCACTACTAAAAGCATTTCCACTATGTCTGGCAGGTAGAAACTGTGCCTGCACAGAAAACATCTCCCATCATGTTTTACATGTTGCAGAGAGCTCTGCTGAGTGTTTTGCACGAAGAAAATAAAGTTGTTGAAAACACCTTCCAACCGAATATTCATATGTTTGGAAAGATAGGAAAGTGGTAAGGTACTGTTTTCTATCAGTTGGCAAGCTGCACACACTATCCCAGAGATGTGCAGCTTCATTCTACACCTTTTGAAAGCAGCCGCTCTCTCCGGCTCCCGGAGGCGAAGAATCGGCTTCTTCGCGCCAAGGCGATTGTGCCGGTCACAGTGCACTCCAGTGCGGCGGCTTCTTCCGAAATGCGCCCGGGCCCTGCGCTTAGCTCCGGGGA
This sequence comes from Zonotrichia albicollis, assembly GCF_047830755.1. Classification (NCBI taxonomy): domain Eukaryota; kingdom Metazoa; phylum Chordata; class Aves; order Passeriformes; family Passerellidae; genus Zonotrichia; species Zonotrichia albicollis. Next base: position 1,151,085 of record NW_027428350.1, on the reverse strand, counting down.
ACTCTGTATTTCGACTTTAGCGTCTCTTGTGTTCTACATCACTACTAAAAGCATTTCCACTATGTCTGGCAAGTAGAAACTGTGCCTGCACAGAAAACATCTCCCATCATGTTTTACATGTTGCAGAGAGCTCTGCTGAGTGTTTTGCACGAAGAAAATAAAGTTGTTGAAAACACCTTCCAACCGAATATTCATATGTTTGGAAAAGGTAGGAAAGTGGTAAGGTACTGTTTTCTATCAGTTTGCATGCTGCGCACACTATCCCAGTATTGTGCAGCTTCATTCTTCTCCTTTTGAAAGTAGCCGCTCTCTCTGGCTCCCGGAGACGAAGAGGCGACCGGGACCGGCGCTTAGCTCCGGGGACATACGTACCTTCCTCTGTAGGGACTTTTGTGGACTACATCACTGCAAAACGCTTTTCCACTATGTCTGCTAATGAGAAACTGTGCCTCACAGAAAACATCTCCCGTGGTGTTTTACATGTTGCAGAGAGCTCTGCAGAAGTTTATGCAAGAAGTCAAAGAAAGTTGTCCAAAACACCTTCCAATCGAATGTTCATTTGTTTGGCAAAGGTAGGAAAGGGGTAAGGTAGTGTTTTCTATCAGTTTGCAAGCTGCGCACACTATCCCAGTGTTGTGCAGCTTCATTCTTCACCTTCCGAAGCAGCCGCTCTCTCCGGCTCCCGGAGACGAAGAATCGGCTTCTTCGCGCCAAGGCGATTGTGCCGGTCACAGTGCACTCCAGTTCGGCGTCATGTGCCGAAATGTGCCCGGGACCGGCGCTTAGCTCCGGGAGCTGCGTACCTTCGTCTTTCGGGACTTTTGTGGTCTACATCACTGCAAAAAGCTTTTCCACTATGTTAGGCAAGGAGAAACTGTGCCTGCACAGAAAACATCTCCCATCGTGTTTTACATGTTGCAGAGAGGTCTGCTGAGTGTTTTGCACCAAGAATAAGAAAGTTGTCCAAAACACCTTCCAATCGAATGTTCATTTGTTTGGCAAAGGTAGGAAAGTGGTAAGGTACTGTTTTCTATCAGTTTGCAAGCTGCGCACACTATCCCAGTGTTGTGCAGCTTCATTCTTCTCCTTTTGAAAGCAGCCGCTCTCTCTGGCTCCCGGAGACGAAGAGGCGCCCGGGACCGGCGCTAGCTCCGTGGACATCCGTACCTTCCTCTGTCGAGACTTTTGTGGTCTACATCACTGCAAAACTCTTTTCCACTATGTCTGGTAATGAGAAACTGTGCCTCACAGAAAACATCTCCCGTGGTGTTTTACATGTTGCAGAGAGCTCTGCAGAAGTTTATGCAAGAAGTTAAAGAAAGTTGTCCAAAACACCTTCCAATCGAATGTTCATTTGTTTGGCAAAGGTAGGAAAGGGGTAAGGTAGTGTTTTCTATCAGTTTGCAAGCTGCGCACACTATCCCAGTGTTGTGCAGCTTCATTCTTCACCTTCCGAAGCAGCCGCTCTCTCCGGCTCCCGGAGACGAAGAATCGGCTTCTTTGCGCAAAGGCGATTGTGCCGGTCACAGTGCACTCCAGTTCGGCGTCATGTGCCGAAATGTGCCCGGGACCGGCGCTTAGCTCCGGGGAGCTGCGTACCTTCGTCTTTCGGGACTTTTGTGGTCTACATCATACAGAAAGGTTTTCCACTATGTTAGGCAAGGAGAAACTGTGCCAGCACTGAAAACATCTCCCATCGTGTTTTACATGTTGCACAGAGCTCTGCTGAGTGTTTTGCACGAAGAAAATAAAGTTGTTGAAAACACCTTCTAACCGATTATTCATATGTTTGGAAAAGTTAGGAAAGTGGTAAGGTACTGTTTTCTATCAGTTTGCAACCTGCGCACACTATCCCCGTGTTGTGTAGCTTCATTCTTCACCTTTCCGAAGCAGCCGCGCTCTCCGGCTCCCGGAGACGGAGAATCGGCTTCTTCGCGCCAAGGCGATTGTGCCGGTCACAGTGCACTCCAGTGCGGCGGCTTCGGCCGAAATGTGCCCGGGACCGGCGCTTACCTCCGGGGACATCCGTACCTTCTTCTTTCGGGACTTTCGTGGTCTACATCACTGCAAAAAGCTTTTCCACTATGTTAGGCAAGGAGAAACTGTGCCTGCACAGAAAACATCTCTCATGGTGTTTTACATGTTTCAGAGAGCTCTGCTGAGTGTTTTGCACGAAGAAAAAGAAAGTTGTCCAAAACACCTTCCAATCAAATATTCATGTGTTTGGAAAAGGTAGGAAAGTGGTAAGGTAGTGTTTTCTACAAGTTTGCAAGCTCAGCACACTATCCCAGTGTTGTGCAGCTTCATTCTTCACCTTCCGAAGCAGCCGCTCTCTCCGGCTCCCGGAGACGAAGAATCGGCTTCTTTGCGCAAAGGCGATTGTGCCGGTCACAGTGCACTCCAGTTCGGCGTCATGTGCCGAAATGTGCCCGGGACCGGCGCTTAGCTCCGGGGAGCTGCGTACCTTCTTCTTTCGGGACTTTTCTGGTCTACATCATACAGAAAGGTTTACCACTATGTTAGGCAAGGAGAAACTGTGCCAGCACTGAAAACATCTCCCATCGTGTTTTACATGTTGCACAGAGCTCTGCTGAGTGTTTTGCACGAAGAAAATAAAGTTGTTGAAAACACCTTCCAATCGAATGTTCATGTGTTTGGAAAAGTTAGGAAAGTGGTAAGGTACTGTTTTCTATCAGTTTGCAACCTGCGCACACTATCCCCGTGTTGTGTAGCGTCATTCTTCACCTTTCCGAAGCAGCCGCTCTGTCCGGCTCGCAGAGGCAAAGAAGCCGCTTCTTCGCGCCAAGGCGATTGTGCCGGTCACAGTGCACTCCAGTGCGGCGGCTTCGGCCTAAATGTGCCCGGGACCGACGCTTAGCTCCGGGGAGCTCCATATTTCGTCTTTAGCGTCTTTTGAGGTCTACATCACTGCAAAAAGCTTTTCCACTATGTCTGGCATGGAGAAACTGTGCCAGCACAGAAAACATCTCTCATGGTGTTTTACATGCTGCAGAGAGCTCTGCTGAGTATTTTGCACGAAGAAAAAGAAAGTTTTCCAAGACAACTTCCAACCGAATGTTCATGTCTTCGGAAAAGGTAGGAGAGTGGTAAGGTACTGTTTTCTATCAGTTTGCAAACTGCGCACACTATCCCAGTGTTGTGCAGCTTCGTTCTTCACCTTTTGAAAGCAGCCGCTCTCTCAGGCTCCCGGAGACGAAGAGGCGGCTTCTTCGCTCAAAGGCGATTGTGCCGGTCACAGTGCACTACAGTGCGGCGGCTTCGGCCGAAATGTGCCCGGGACCGGCGCTTACCTCCGGGGACATCCGTACCTTCTTCTATCGGGACTTTTGTGGTCTACATCACTGCAAAAAGCTTTTCCACTATGTCTGGCAAGGAGAAACTGTGCCTGCACAGAAAACATCTCCCGTGGTGTTTTACATGTTGCAGAGAGCTCTGCTGAGTGTTTTGCACGAAGAAAATAAAGTTGTTGAATACACCTTCCATCCGTATATTCATATATTTGAAAAAGGTAGGAAAGTGGTAAGGTACTGTTTTCTATCAGTTTGCAAGCTGCGCACACTATCCCAGTGTTGTGCAGCTTCATTCTTCACCTTTTGAAAGCAGCCGCTCTCTCAGGCTCCTGGAGACGAAGAGGCGACTTCTTCGCGCAAAGGCGATTGTATCGGTCACAGTGCACTCCAGTGCCGCGGCTTCTGCCGAAATTCGCCCGGGACAGGCGCTTACCTCCGGGGACATCCGCACCTTCTTCTTTCGGGACTTTTGTGGTCTACATCATTGCAAAAAACTTTTCCACTATGTCTAGCAAGGAGAAACTGTCCCAGCACAGAAAAAATCTCCCATCGTGTTTTACATGTTGTAGAGAGCTCTGCAGAAGTTTATTATGCAAGAAGAAAAAGAAAGTTGTCCAAAGACCTTCCAATCGAATGTTCATGTTTTTGGAAAAGGTAGGAGAGTGGTAAGGTACTGTTTTCTATCAGTTTGCAAGCTGCGCACACTATCCCAGTCTTGTGCAGCTTCATTCTCCACCTTTCGGAAGCAGCCGCTCTGTCCGGCTCGCGGAGGCAAGGAAGCGTCTTCTTCGCACAAAGGCGATTGTGCCGGTCACAGTGCACTCCAGTGCGGCGGCTTCGGCCGAAATGTGCCCGGGACCGGCGCTTAGCTCCGGGGAACTCCTTATTTCGACTTTAGCGTCTTTTGTGGTCTACATCACTGCAAAACCATTTTCCACTATGTCTGGCATGGAGAAACTGTGCCTGCACAGAAAACATCTCCCGTGGTGCTTTACATGTTGCAGAGAGCTCTGCTGAGTGTTTTGCACGAAGAAAAAGAAAGTTGTCCAAAACACCTTCCAATCGAACGTTCATGTGTTTGGAAAAGGTAGGAGAGTGGTGAGGTACTGTTCTTTATCAGTTGGCAAGCGGCACACACTATCCCAGTGTTGTGCAGCTTCATTCTCACCTTTCCGAAACTACTGGTCTCTCCGGCTCCCGGAGGTGAAGAATCGGATTCTTCGCGCAAAGGCGATTGTACCGGTCACAGTGCACTCCAGTGCGGTGGCATCTGCTGAAATGTGCCCGGGATCGGCCCTTTGGTCCGGGGACATCCGTACCTTTGTCTTTCGGGACTTTTGTGGTCTACATCACTGCAAAACGCTTTTCCACTATGTCTGGCATGGAGAAACTGTGCCTGCACAGAAAACATCTCCCGTGGTGTTTTACATGTTGCAGAGAGCTCTGCTGAGAGTTTTGCAAGAAGAAAAATAAAGTTTTCCAAAACACCTTCCAATCGAATGTTCATGAGTTTGGAAAAGGTAGGAGAGTGGTAAGGTACTGTTTTCTATCAGTTTGCAAGCTGCGCACACTATCCCAGTGTTGTGCAGCTTCATTCTTCACCTTTCCGAAGCAGCCGCTCTCTCCGGCTCGCGCAGGCAAGGAAGCGTCTTCTTCGCGCAAAGGCGATTGTGCCGGTCACAGTGCACTCCAGTGCGGCGGCTTCTTCCGAAATGTGCCCGGGACCGGCGCTTAGCTCCGGGGAACTCCTTATTTCGACTTTAGCGTCTTTTGTGGTATACATCACTGCAAAAAGCTTTTCCACTATGTCTGGCAAGTAGAAACTGTGCCTGCACAGAAAACATCTCCCATCGTGTTTTACATGCTGCAGAGAGCTCTGCTGACTGTTTTGCACGAAAAAAAAGAAAGGTTTCCAAAACACCTTCCAACCGAATGTTCATGTCTTTGGAAAAGGTAGGAGAGTGGTAAGGTACTGTTTTCTATCAGTTTGCAAGCTGCGCACACTATCCCAGTGTTGTGCAGCTTCATTCTCCACCTTTTTAGAGCAGCCGCTCTCTCCGGCTCGCGGAGGCAAGGAAGCGTCTTCTTCGCGCAAAGGCGATTGTGCCGGTCACAGTGCACTCCAGTGCGGCGGCTTCGGCCGAAATGTGCCCGGGACCGGCGCATAGCTCCGGGGAACTCCTTATTTCGACTTTAGCGTCTTTTGTGGTATACATCACTGCAAAAAGCTTTTCCACTATGTCTGGCATGGAGAAACTGTGCCAGCACAGAAAACATCTCTCATGGTGTTTTACATGCTGCAGAGAGCTCTACTGAGTGTTTTGCACGAAGAAAAAGAATGTTTTCCAAAACACCTTCCAACCGAATGTTCATGTGTTTGGTAAAGGTAGGAAAGTGGTAAGGTACTGTTTTCTATCAGTTTGCAAGCTGCACACACTATCCCAGTGTTGTGCAGCTTCATTCTTCACCTTTTGAAAGCAGCCGCTCTCTCCGGCTCCCGGAGACGAAGAGGCGGCTTCTTCGCTCAAAGGCGATTGTGCCGCTCACAGTGCACTCCAGTGCGGCGGCTTCTTCCGAAATGTGCCCGGGACCGGCGCTTAGCTCCGGGGACATCCGTACCTTCTTCTATCGGGACTTTTGTGGTCTACATCACTGCAAAAAGCTTTTCCACTATGTCTGGCAAGGAGAAACTGTGCCTGCACAGAAAACATCTCCCGTGGTGTTTTACATGTTGCAGAGAGCTCTGCTGACTGTTTTGCACGAAGAAAATAAAGTTGTTGAAAACACCTTCCATCCGTATATTTATATATTTGAAAAAGGTAGGAAAGTGGTAAGGTACTGTTTTCTATCAGTTTGCAAGCTGCGCACACTATCCCAGTGTTGTGCAGCTTCATTCTTCACCTTTTGAAAGCAGCCGCTCTCTCAGGCTCCCGGAGACGAAGAGGCGGCTTCTTCGCGCAAAGGCGATTGTATCGGTCACAGTGCACTCCAGTGCCGCGGCTTCTGCCGAAATTCGCCCGGGACAGGCGCTTAGTTTCGGGGACATCCGTACCTTCTTTTTTCGGGACTTTTGTGGTCTACATCATTGCAAAAAACTTTTCCACTATGTCTAGCAAGGAGAAACTGTCCCAGCACAGAAAAAATCTCCCATCGTGTTTTACATGTTGTAGAGAGCTCTGCAGAAGTTTATTATGCAAGAAGAAAAAGAAAGTTGTCCAAAGACCTTCCAATCGAATGTTCATGGGTTTGGAAAAGGTAGGAGAGTGGTAAGGTACTGTTTTCTATCAGTTTGCAAGCTGCGCACACTATCCCAGTCTTGTGCAGCTTCATTCTTCACCTTTTGAGAGCAGCCGCTCTCTCAGGCTCGCGGAGGCAAGGAGGCGTCTTCTTTGTGCAAAGGCGATTGTGCCGGTCACAGTGCACTCCAGTGCGGCGGCTTCGGCCGAAATGTGCCTGGGACCGGCGCTTAGCTCCGGGGAACTCCTTATTTCGACTTTAGCTTCTTTTGTGGTATACATCACTGCAAAAAGCTTTTCCATTATGTCTGGCATGGAGAAACTGTGCCAGCACAGAAAACATCTCTCATGGTGTTTTACATGCTGCAGAGAGCTCTACTGAGTGTTTTGCACGTAGAAAAAGAATGTTTTCCAAAACACCTTCCAATCGAATGTTCATGTGTTTGGTAAAGGTAGGAAAGTGGTAAGGTACTGTTTTCTATCAGTTTGCAAGCTGCGCACACACTCCCAGTGTTGTGCAGCTTCATTCTTCACCTTTTGAAAGCAGCCGCTCTCTCAGGCTCCCGGAGGCAAGGAAGCGTCTTCTTTGCGCAAAGGCGATTGTGCCGGTCACAGTGCACTCCAGTGCGGCGGGATCTGCCGAAATGTGCCCGGGACCGGCGCTTACCTCCGGGGACATCCGTACCTTCTTCTTTCGGGACTTTTGTGGTCTACATCAAGGCAGAAAAGTTTTCCACTATTTTAGACAAGGAGAAACTGTGCCAGCACAGAAAACATCTCCCATCGTGTTTTACATGTTGTAGAGAGCTCTGCAGAAGTTTATTATGCAAGAAGAAAAAGAAAGTTGTCCAAAGACCTTCCAATCGAATGTTCATGTGTTTGGAAAAGGTAGGAGAGTGGTAAGGTACTGTTTTCTATCAGTTTGCAAGCTGCGCACACTATCCCAGTGTTGTGCAGCTTCATTCTTCACCTTTTGAAAGCAGCCGCTCTCTCCGGCTCCCGGAGGCAAGGAAGCGTCTTCTTTGCGCAAAGGCTATTGTGCCGGTCACAGTGCACTCCAGTGCGGCGGCATCTGCCGAAATGTGCCCGGGACCGGCGCTTACCTCCGGGGACATCCGTACCTTCTTCTTTCGGGACTTTTGTGGTCTACATCACTGCAAAAAGCTTTTCCACTATGTCTGGAAAGGAGAAACTGTGCCAGCACAGAAAACATCTCCCGTGGTGTTTTACATGTTGCACAGAGCTCTGCTGAGTGTTTTGCACGAAGAAAATAAAGTTGTTGAAAACACCTTCCATCCGTATATTCATATATTTGAAAAAGGTAGGAAAGTGGTAAGGTACTGTTTTCTATCAGTTTGCAAGCTGCACACAGTATCCCAGTGTTGTGCCTCTCCATTCTTCACGTTTCCGAAGCAGCTGCACGCTCCAGCTGCCGGAGGCGAAGAATCGGCTTCTTCGCGCAAAGGTTATTGTGCCCGTCACAGTGCACTCCATTGCGGCTGCTTCTTCCGAAATGTGCCCGGGACCGGCGCTTACCTCCGGGGACATCCGTACCTTCGTCTTTAGCGTCTTTTGTGGTCTACATCATTGCAAAAAGCTTTTCCACCATGTCTGGCAAGGAAAAACTGTGTCAGCATAGAAAACATCTCCCATCGGATTTTACATTTTGCAGCGAAGTCTGCAGTGTGTTTTGCAGGAAGAAAAAGAAAGTTGTCCAAAACACTTTTCAACAGAATGTTCATGTGTTTGGAAAGGGTGGAGAGTGGTAAGGTACTGTTTTGGATCAGTGTGCAAGCTGTGCACACAATCCCAGTGTTGTGCTGCTTCATTCTTCAGCTTTCAGAGGCAGCCGCTCTCTCCGGCTTCCAGAGGCGAAGAAGCGGCTTCTTCGCGCAAAGGCGATTGTGCTGGTCACAGTGCACTGCAGACGGCGGCTTCTACCGAAATGTGCCCCGTATCTGCTCATAGCTCCGCTAGTCTCTGTACCTTCCAATTCCGTTTTTGGTCTTGGCAATGCACATGGTTTACTTGCAGCAGTAGGATGGGACAATGAACTGGACTTTTTGCTTTTAGAGAGAAGCTAATGAAAAAGTTTCACCAGGATCAGAGCAGGTTGTAAAACAGAAAAATTGTCATGAAAAGAAGCCAGCCTTGTGCCCTTAGATTTGCTAGCTGTGTTTGAACAACATGAAATGTGTCAACTCGGTGTTCCTGGGTATCACATCAGTAACAGGTACTTCAGTTGCTGAATTTCTCTCGTCAAGTTAAGAAGAGAATCCAAGGAATTGTGATTTCATGCTCACAATTCACCCTATGGTGCCGAAAGGTGAAAAAGGGGTGGAAGGTGCACGGGTCAACTAACTTGAATGGCCTATGTAAATCAGCGGCCACTGATTTGAAGCCTGAAGGCTTCAACAGGTCAGTTGCCTATGTTTTTCTTGGAATTGTTTTAACCTTCGGTCATGTTTTTCTTGAGATTCTTTTACCCTTTCCCTATTAGTTCAGCCTTTGGTCTCCAGCCTTTGCTGACATTTCAAGTATCTCGGTAGCCTGGAAATGTGTTGTCTTAATTGCTGACATCATTATTCCCTTCAAAGGGTTGTTTGCCTCAAGTCTCAGTTTTGCTGGTTCTCTGCTAGTTGATTGTCAGAGGGCAGCAGGTGTTGTGTAGGAGCAAGTACACAAACCCATAGCTGGCTTTTCTTTTGATTTGGCCTGTGTAGCTAATGGAATGACTGAACATCTGTGAGAGGCTTTTCTCTCCCCGTTAGGTTTCACTGGAAGGGCAGATGCAAATCGTCTACCTGAAGTCTTGGCACAGAAGAAAGTAGTGGTTTGCTGCTGCATCTAGCTAGAAGCTTACAAAAGGAAGGCCTTGGGCTGAGGTCCATTCCATTGGCTAAGTAGAAAAGGACTGTGGGAAGGTGAGGCAGCTGAATTAGAGGTAGATCAACAAGTTCTAGAACGGTCGTGTGTTCAAAGCCTGGTGTATGGTGGTTGGTTGAATGGTGTTTGTTATGGCTTAAAGCTATGGAACTGATAAAGGCAAAGTTGCAAGAAAGCAGCTCTCCTTTGCATCTTGCTGGGGACTCTGCTTCACCACGGACCCTCAACTCCAAGTTCGCCAAGGAGATGATCAGTAGGACTGTTGCAGAGCTGCTGTGTGCATCTGAATGGAACGGCAGAGAGTGAAGCGCTGGACATTTCTGGCTTTAGTCCAATGCTGCTGCATTGGTGCCAGTTTAGTTGGTTTTCCATCAGTGGCCTTTCTGTCTAGAAGTACACTGCCCAGTGTACTTCTTTCCTAGTCTTTCTAGCATGTGATGCCGTATCCTTCCTGTTGTTTTCATACCTTCCTTCAGTTGAAAGGATGATACAATCTTTCCATTTTGAAGATCCCTGTTAGGAAACACTATGCAAGAGGAGTCATCGCTCCCTTTTCTTCAGCCTCCTTTGTCATTTTCAGAGACTCATTTCAAATTTCTGCTAATGTCAAGACCAATACTGAGATTACCTAGCAGGGTTGGCACTCTCAGCTGCTTTCTTCTTTCATGCTGCTTCATACTGGATGTGACTTAAAAGGCCTCGTTTTGTCATCTGCATTCTGCTGTGATCCAAAGCTAAATATTCCAGGCGTGTGAACACAAAAAGAACTCCTAGGCTTTTGCAAGAACTAGCCCAGGAGGATTTGTGTTCCATTTGATCTCTACAGTGTTTCAGAAAAAAGGAGATTGTACTGTCTTCTTGTGTACTCTCTTCTTGTGCTCTCATGCCTTGCATGTCCTAGTTAATCTACCGGCGTGACTCATTTGGCATCATCTCATGGTACAAATTCTGCATAGTTTCGTGTCCTTACAAATGCCAGTTGCCAAGGAGCCTATCTGACCATTCAAGGGGCAAAGAATTGTAAGGCTGGCAAGTTCAGTTGCTGAAACTGGAAGTCATGCCATATCAAAGTGACAGAGGAAATCCATTGATCTAGGACTTTCAGCTGGACACCTCTGAGAATAGCAGCTTGTCAGCAATGACACAGCCATCTTCCTAGCTGTATTCCAGAAAGAGGAAAGGGACACCTTCAATGATTAATATGTTTGGCATGAGAAAAACGCAAGAAATGCACCGGAAATTACTTTAGTCAGATAAAGTGCGTTTCTCTAGTGAGAATTTTGCACTTGCTCTTTCTTGTCTGCGCCTCTACTTTTCACAGAAGACAGGGGAGCATTTCATTAGTATTGTTCTTTTGTTTTCTTTCGTTGGCCTCCCTCTTTCCACCTGCAATTAACAAATTTGCCTTTGTTTACTGGCTTCTCTTACTTTACTACGAGAATTTTACATTAGGTCAACTTACATAATGGTCAAAGTTCTCAGACAGTGGAGAGAAGTAGAAGGTAGAGAAAAAAGAAAAAAACAAATCCAGAAAAATAGACAAATTTTAACAGTCTTCTGTGAGAACATTAGGACACAAGATTACTTTGAACTGAGCAACGCAGGGGATATTTGACGCAGTCAAATCAGGCCGACATTGCACTGGAGCCAGCACGGGTCTGGAAACCATCCTGCGTATCGTGGATTTTCAGGAGCCAGCTGCCCCTACCAGCTACAGGACGCCAAACACAAACGACGGCCCTTTTCCCTGAAAAAAAACTCAGCTGCCCCGCTTCTGGATGGCAGATTGCAGGAGTCACATGGTAATACACGACTTGGTATTGGTGCCACCATTCATCTGGAAACAATGCTGCCCGGCGTGGATTTTCAGGAGCCAGCCGGCCATCCCCAGCCTCAGGCCCCCAAACTCAAAATACGGCCCATTTCCCAGGCAAACAAAACTCAGCCACGCCGCTTCTGGCTGGCAGATTGCAGGAGGCACATGGCTCTATCAAACCAGCCCGACTTAACAGTGGTGCCAACTTCGGTCTGGGAATCATCCTGCGTAAAGTGGATTTTCAGGAGCCAGCCAGCCACTCCCAGCATCAGGCCCCCAAACAAACACTACAGCCCTTTTCCCTGGAAGTAAAACTGACCTGCCCATCTTCTGGCTGGCAGATTGCAGGAGCCACTTGGCTCTATCAAACCAGCCCGACTCGGCACTGGTGCCCCCATGGGTCTGGGAACCATCCTGCGTGGCGTGGATTTTCAGGAGCCAGGCGGCCATTCCAGGCCACAGGCCCCGGAAAAAAAACCACGGCCCTTTTCCCTGGCAAACAAAACTCACCCACCCCGCTTCTGGCTGGCAGATTGCAGGAGTCACTTGGTTCTATCAAACCAGCCCGACTCGGCACTGGTGCCACCTTTCATCGGGGAACCATCCTGCGTATCGTGGATTTTCAGGAGCCAGCCAGCCACTGCCAGCCACAGGCCCCCAAACACAAACTACGGCCCTTTTTCCTGGAAGTAAAACTGACCTGCCCATCTTCTGGCTGGCAGATTGCAGGAGCCACTTGGCTCCATCAAACCAGCCCGACTTGGCACTGGTGCCATTTTTCATTTGGGAGCCATCCTGCGTATCGTGGATTTTCAGGAGCTAGCCGGCCATTCCAGGCCACAGGCCCCGGAAAAAAAACCACGGCCCTTTTCCTGGCAAACAAAACTGACCCGCCCCGCTTCTGGCTGGCAGATTGCAGGAGCCACTTGGCTCTATCAAAGCAGCCCGACTCGGCTCTGGTGCCCCTTTGGTCTGGGAATCATCCTGCGTATCGTGGATTTTCAGAAGCCAGCCGGCCACTCCCAGCCACAGGCCCCAAACACACACTACCGGCCCTCTTCCCCGGAAGTAAAACTGACCTGCCCATCTTCTGGCTGGCAGATTGCAGGAGCCACATGACTCTATCAAACCAGCCTGACTTGGCAGTGGTCCCAACTTGGGTCTGGGAACCATCCTGCGCGGCGTGGATTTTAAGAAGCCAGGCGGCCGTTCCCAGCCACAGGCCCCCGAAAACTAACCATGGCCCTTTTCCATGGAAGTAAAACTGACCTGCCCATCTTCTGGCTGGCAGATTGCAGGAGCCACTTGGTACTATCAAACCAACCCGATTCGCACTGGTACACCCTTGGGTCTGGGAACCATCCAGAGCGGCGTGCATTTTAAGCCGCCAGCCGGCCACTCCCAGCCACAGGCCCCCAAGCACAGACTACGGCTGTTTCCCTGGCAAACAAAACTTACCCAACCCGCTTCTGGCTGGCAGATTGCAGGAGTCACTAGACTCTCAACCCAGCCCGACTCGGCTCTGGTGCCCCTTTGGTCTGGGAATCATCCTGCGCAGCGTGGATTTTAAGAAGCCAGGCGGCCGTTCCCAGCCACAGGCCCCCAAACACACACTACCGGCCCTCTTCCCCGGAAGCAAAAATGACCTGTCCATCTTCTGGCGGGCAGATTGCAGGAGACACTTAGCTCTATCAAACCAGACCGACTCGGCACTGGTGCCACCTTTCATCTGGGAACCATCCTTTGTATCGTGGATTTTCAGGAGCCAGCCGGCCACTGCCAGCCACAGGTCCCCAAACACAAACTACGGCCCTTTTCCCTGGAAGGAAAACTGACCTGCCCATCTTCTGGCTGGCAGATTGCAGGAGCCACTTGGCTCTATCAAACCAGCCCAACTTGGCACTGGTGTAATTTTTCATGTGGGAGCCATCCTGCGTAACGTCGATTTTCAGGAGCCAGCCGACCACTCCCAGCCACAGGCCCCCAAACACAAACTACGGCCCTTTTCCCTGGAAGTAAAACTGACCTGCCCATCCTCTGGCTGGCAGATTGCAGGAGCCACTTGGCGCTATCAAACCAGCCCGACTCGGCTCTGGTGCCCCTTTGGTCTGGGAATCATCCTGCGTATCGTGGATTTTCAGGAGCCAGCCGGCCACTCCCAGCCACAGGCCCCCAAACACAAACTACGGCTTTTTCCCTGGAAGTAAAACTAACCTGCCCATCTTCTGGCTGGCAGATTGCAGGAGCCACTTGGCTCTATCAAACCAGCCCGACTCGGCACTGGTGCCCCCTTGGGTCTGGGAACCATCCCGCATATCGTGGATTTTAAGGAGCCGGCCGGCCATTCCAGGCCACAGTCCCCAGAAAAGAATCCACGGCCTTTTTCCCTGGAAGTAAAACTGACCTGCCCATCTTCTGGCTGGCAGATTGCAGGAGCCACTTGGCTCTATGAGAACAGGCCGACTCGGCACTGGTGCCACCTTTCATTTGGGAATCATCCTGCGTATCGTGGATTTTCAGGAGCCAGCCGGCCACTCCCAGTCTCAGGCCCCAAACACACACTACCGGCCCTCTTCCCCGGAAGTAAAACTGACCTGCCCAGCTTCTGGCTGGCAGATTGCAGGAGCCACATGACTCTATCAAACCAGCCTGACTTGGCAGTGGTTCCAACTTGGGTCTGGGAACCATCCTGCGCGGCGTGGATTTTAAGAAGCCAGGCGGCCGTTCCCAGCCACAGGCCCCCGAAAACTAACCATGGCCCTTTTCCATGGAAGTAAAACTGACCTGCCCATCTTCTGGCTGGCAGATTGCAGGAGCCACTTGGTACTATCAAACCAACCCGATTCGCACTGGTACACCCTTGGGTCTGGGAACCATCCAGAGCGGCGTGCATTTTAAGCCGCCAGCCGGCCACTCCGAGCCACAGGCCCCCAAGCACAGACTACGGCTTTTTACCTGGAAAACAAAACTTACCCAACCCGCTTCTGGCTGGCAGATTGCAGGAGCCACTTGGCTCTATCAAACCAGCCCGACTCGGCTCTGGTGCCCCTTTGGTCTGGGAATCATCCTGCGTATCGTGGATTTTCAGGAGCCAGCCGGCCACTCCCAGCCTCAGGCCCCCAAACACACACTACCGGCCCTCTTCCCCGGAAGTAAAACTAACCTGCCCATCTTCTGGCTGGCAGATTGCAGGAGCCACTTGGCTCTATCAAACCAGCCCGATTCGGCACTGGTGCCACCTTTCATCTGGGAACCATCCTTTGTATCATGGATTTTCAGGAGCCAGCCGGCCACTGCCAGCCACAGGTCCCCAAACACAAACTACGGCCCTTTTCCCTGGAAGTAAAACTGACCTGCCCATCTTCTGGCTGGCAGATTGCAGGAGCCACTTGGCTCTATCAAACCAGCCCAACTTGGCACTGGTGTAATTTTTCATGTGGGAGCCATCCTGCGTAACGTCAATTTTCAGGAGCCAGCCGGCCACTCCCAGCCACAGGCCCCCAAACAAAAACTATGGCCCTTTCCCTGTAAGTAAAACTGACCTGCCCATCTTCTGGCTGGCAGATTGCAGGAGCCACTTGGCTCTATCAAACCAGACCGACTCGGCTCTGGTGCCCCTTTGGTCTGGGAATCATCCTGCGTATCGTGGATTTTCAGGAGCCAGCCGGGCACTCCCAGCCACAGGCCCCCAAACACAAACTACGGCTTTTTCCCTGGAAGTAAAACTAACCTGCCCATCTTCTGGCTGGCAGATTGCAGGAGCCACTTGGCTCTATCAAACCAGACCGACTCGGCACTGGTGCCCCCTTGGGTCTGGGAACCATCCTGCGTATCGTGGATTTTAAGGAGCCGGCCGGCCATTCCAGGCCACAGTCCCCGGAAAAGAATCCACGGCCTTTTTCCCTGGAAGTAAAACTGACCTGCCCATCTTCTGGCTGGCAGATTGCAGGAGCCACTTGGCTCTATGAGAACAGGCCGACTCGGCACTGGTGCCACCTTTCATTTGGGAGCCATCCTGCGTATCTTGGATTTTCAGGAGCCAGCCGGCCACTCCAAGCCACAGGCCCCCAACACAAACTACGGCCCTTTTCCCTGGAAGTAAAACTGACCTGCCCATCTTCTGGCTGGCAGATTGCAGGAGCCACTTGGCTCTATCAAACCAGCCCGACTCGGCACTGGTGCCACCTTTCCTCTGGGAACCATCCTGCGTATCGTCGATTTTATGGAGCCAGCCGGCCACTCCCAGCCACAGGCCCCCAAACAAAAACTATGGCCCTTTCCCTGGAAGTAAAACTGACCTGCCCATCTTCTGGCTGGCAGATTGCAGGAGCCACTTGGCACTATCAAACCAGCCCAACTTAGCACTGGTGCAATTTTTCATTTGGGAGCCATCCTGCGTAACGTCGATTTTCATGAGCCAGCCGGCCACTCCCAGCCACGGGCCCCCAAACACAAACTACGGCCCTTTTCCCTGGAAGTAAAATTGACCTGCCCATCTTCTGGCTGGCAGATTGCAGGAGCTACTTGGCTCTATCAAAACAGCCCGACTCGGCATTGGTGCCACCTTTCATCTGGGAAACATCCGGCGCGGCGGAGACTTTAAGGAACCAGCCGGCCATTCCAGGCCACAGGCCCCGGAAAACAAACCACGGCCTTTTTCTCAGGCAAACAAAACTCACCCACGCCGCTTCTGGCTGGCAGATTGCAGGAGCCACTTGGCACTATCAAACCAGCCCAGCTTAGCACTGGTGCAATTTTTCATTTGGGAGCCATCCTGCGTAACGTCGATTTTCATGAGCCAGCCGGCCACTCCCAGCCACAGGCCCCCAAACACAAACTACGGCCCTTTTCCCTGGAAGTAAAATTGACCTGCCCATCTTCTGGCTGGCAGATTGCAGGAGCCACTTGGCTCTATCAAACCAGCCCGACTCGGCACTGGTGCCACCTTTCATCTGGGAACCATCCAGCGCGGCGTTGATTTTAAGCCGCCAGCCGGCCACTCCCAGCCACAGGCCCCCAAGCACAGACTACGGCTTTTTCCCTGGCAAACCAAACTCACCCACCCCGCTTCTGGCTGGCAGACTGCAGGAGCCACTTGGCTCTATCAAACCAGCCCGACTCGGCACTGGTGCCACCTTTCATCGGGGAACCAACCTGCGTATCGTGGATTTTCAGGAGCCAGCCGGCCACTCCCAGCCACAGGCCCCCAAACACAAACTACGGCCCTTTTCCCTGGAAGTAAAACTGACCTGCCCATCTTCTAGCTGCCAGATTGCAGGAGCCACTTGGTACTACCAATCCAGCCCGACTTGGCACTGGAGCCATTTTTCATTTGGGAGTCATCCTGCGTATCGTGGATTTTCAGGAGCCAGCCGGCCACTCCCAGCCACAGAACCCCAACACAAACTACCGGCCCTTTTCCCTGGAAGTAAAACTGACCTGCCCATCTTCTGGCTGGCAGATTGCAGGAGCTACTTGGCTCTATCAAAACAGCCCGACTCGGCATTGGTGCCACCTTTCATCTGGGAAACATCCGGCGCGGCGGAGACTTTAAGGAACCAGCCGGCCATTCCAGGCCACAGGCCCCGGAAAACAAACCACGGCCTTTTTCTCAGGCAAACAAAACTCACCCACGCCGCTTCTGGCTGGCAGATTGCAGGAGCCACTTGGCTCTATCAAAGCAGCCCGACTCGGCACTTCTGCCAAATTTCATATGGGAACCATCTTGCGTATCGTGGATTTTCAGGAGCCAGCCGGCCATCCCCAGCCTCAGGCCCCCAAACTCAAAATACGGCCCATTTCCCAGGCAAACAAAACTCAGCCACGCCGCTTCTGGCTGGCAGATTGCAGGAGGCACATGGCTCTATCAAACCAGCCCGACTTAACAGTGGTGCCAACTTCGGTCTGGGAATCATCCTGCGTAAAGTGGATTTTCAGGAGCCAGCCAGCCACTCCCAGCATCAGGCCCCCAAACAAACACTACAGCCCTTTTCCCTGGAAGTAAAACTGACCTGCCCATCTTCTGGCTGGCAGATTGCAGGAGCCACTTGGCTCTATCAAACCAGCCCGACTCGGCACTGGTGCCCCCATGGGTCTGGGAACCATCCTGCGTGGCGTGGATTTTCAGGAGCTAGGCGGCCATTCCAGGCCACAGGCCCCGGAAAAAAAACCACGGCCCTTTTCCCTGGCAAACAAAACTCACCCACCCCGCTTCTGGCTGGCAGATTGCAGGAGTCACTTGGTTCTATCAAACCAGCCCGACTCGGCACTGGTGCCACCTTTCATCGGGGAACCATCCTGCGTATCGTGGATTTTCAGGAGCCAGCCAGCCACTGCCAGCCACAGGCCCCCAAACACAAACTACGGCCCTTTTTCCTGGAAGTAAAACTGACCTGCCCATCTTCTGGCTGGCAGATTGCAGGAGCCACTTGGCTCCATCAAACCAGCCCGACTTGGCACTGGTGCCATTTTTCATTTGGGAGCCATCCTGCGTATCGTGGATTTTCAGGAGCTAGCCGGCCATTCCAGGCCACAGGCCCCGGAAAAAAAACCACGGCCCTTTTCCTGGCAAACAAAACTGACCCGCCCCGCTTCTGGCTGGCAGATTGCAGGAGCCACTTGGCTCTATCAAAGCAGCCCGACTCGGCTCTGGTGCCCCTTTGGTCTGGGAATCATCCTGCGTATCGTGGATTTTCAGAAGCCAGCCGGCCACTCCCAGCCACAGGCCCCAAACACACACTACCGGCCCTCTTCCCCGGAAGTAAAACTGACCTGCCCATCTTCTGGCTGGCAGATTGCAGGAGCCACATGACTCT
This sequence comes from Zonotrichia albicollis, assembly GCF_047830755.1. NCBI lineage: Eukaryota > Metazoa > Chordata > Aves > Passeriformes > Passerellidae > Zonotrichia > Zonotrichia albicollis. The sequence goes on along the minus strand of NW_027428350.1, from coordinate 1,133,021 downwards.
ATCAAACCAGCCTGACTTGGCAGTGGTCCCAACTTGGGTCTGGGAACCATCCTGCGCGGCGTGGATTTTAAGAAGCCAGGCGGCCGTTCCCAGCCACAGGCCCCCGAAAACTAACCATGGCCCTTTTCCATGGAAGTAAAACTGACCTGCCCATCTTCTGGCTGGCAGATTGCAGGAGCCACTTGGTACTATCAAACCAACCCGATTCGCACTGGTACACCCTTGGGTCTGGGAACCATCCAGAGCGGCGTGCATTTTAAGCCGCCAGCCGGCCACTCCCAGCCACAGGCCCCCAAGCACAGACTACGGCTGTTTCCCTGGCAAACAAAACTTACCCAACCCGCTTCTGGCTGGCAGATTGCAGGAGTCACTAGACTCTCAACCCAGCCCGACTCGGCTCTGGTGCCCCTTTGGTCTGGGAATCATCCTGCGCAGCGTGGATTTTAAGAAGCCAGGCGGCCGTTCCCAGCCACAGGCCCCCAAACACACACTACCGGCCCTCTTCCCCGGAAGCAAAAATGACCTGTCCATCTTCTGGCGGGCAGATTGCAGGAGACACTTAGCTCTATCAAACCAGACCGACTCGGCACTGGTGCCACCTTTCATCTGGGAACCATCCTTTGTATCGTGGATTTTCAGGAGCCAGCCGGCCACTGCCAGCCACAGGTCCCCAAACACAAACTACGGCCCTTTTCCCTGGAAGGAAAACTGACCTGCCCATCTTCTGGCTGGCAGATTGCAGGAGCCACTTGGCTCTATCAAACCAGCCCAACTTGGCACTGGTGTAATTTTTCATGTGGGAGCCATCCTGCGTAACGTCGATTTTCAGGAGCCAGCCGACCACTCCCAGCCACAGGCCCCCAAACACAAACTACGGCCCTTTTCCCTGGAAGTAAAACTGACCTGCCCATCCTCTGGCTGGCAGATTGCAGGAGCCACTTGGCGCTATCAAACCAGCCCGACTCGGCTCTGGTGCCCCTTTGGTCTGGGAATCATCCTGCGTATCGTGGATTTTCAGGAGCCAGCCGGCCACTCCCAGCCACAGGCCCCCAAACACAAACTACGGCTTTTTCCCTGGAAGTAAAACTAACCTGCCCATCTTCTGGCTGGCAGATTGCAGGAGCCACTTGGCTCTATCAAACCAGCCCGACTCGGCACTGGTGCCCCCTTGGGTCTGGGAACCATCCCGCATATCGTGGATTTTAAGGAGCCGGCCGGCCATTCCAGGCCACAGTCCCCAGAAAAGAATCCACGGCCTTTTTCCCTGGAAGTAAAACTGACCTGCCCATCTTCTGGCTGGCAGATTGCAGGAGCCACTTGGCTCTATGAGAACAGGCCGACTCGGCACTGGTGCCACCTTTCATTTGGGAATCATCCTGCGTATCGTGGATTTTCAGGAGCCAGCCGGCCACTCCCAGTCTCAGGCCCCAAACACACACTACCGGCCCTCTTCCCCGGAAGTAAAACTGACCTGCCCAGCTTCTGGCTGGCAGATTGCAGGAGCCACATGACTCTATCAAACCAGCCTGACTTGGCAGTGGTTCCAACTTGGGTCTGGGAACCATCCTGCGCGGCGTGGATTTTAAGAAGCCAGGCGGCCGTTCCCAGCCACAGGCCCCCGAAAACTAACCATGGCCCTTTTCCATGGAAGTAAAACTGACCTGCCCATCTTCTGGCTGGCAGATTGCAGGAGCCACTTGGTACTATCAAACCAACCCGATTCGCACTGGTACACCCTTGGGTCTGGGAACCATCCAGAGCGGCGTGCATTTTAAGCCGCCAGCCGGCCACTCCGAGCCACAGGCCCCCAAGCACAGACTACGGCTTTTTACCTGGAAAACAAAACTTACCCAACCCGCTTCTGGCTGGCAGATTGCAGGAGCCACTTGGCTCTATCAAACCAGCCCGACTCGGCTCTGGTGCCCCTTTGGTCTGGGAATCATCCTGCGTATCGTGGATTTTCAGGAGCCAGCCGGCCACTCCCAGCCTCAGGCCCCCAAACACACACTACCGGCCCTCTTCCCCGGAAGTAAAACTAACCTGCCCATCTTCTGGCTGGCAGATTGCAGGAGCCACTTGGCTCTATCAAACCAGCCCGATTCGGCACTGGTGCCACCTTTCATCTGGGAACCATCCTTTGTATCATGGATTTTCAGGAGCCAGCCGGCCACTGCCAGCCACAGGTCCCCAAACACAAACTACGGCCCTTTTCCCTGGAAGTAAAACTGACCTGCCCATCTTCTGGCTGGCAGATTGCAGGAGCCACTTGGCTCTATCAAACCAGCCCAACTTGGCACTGGTGTAATTTTTCATGTGGGAGCCATCCTGCGTAACGTCAATTTTCAGGAGCCAGCCGGCCACTCCCAGCCACAGGCCCCCAAACAAAAACTATGGCCCTTTCCCTGTAAGTAAAACTGACCTGCCCATCTTCTGGCTGGCAGATTGCAGGAGCCACTTGGCTCTATCAAACCAGACCGACTCGGCTCTGGTGCCCCTTTGGTCTGGGAATCATCCTGCGTATCGTGGATTTTCAGGAGCCAGCCGGGCACTCCCAGCCACAGGCCCCCAAACACAAACTACGGCTTTTTCCCTGGAAGTAAAACTAACCTGCCCATCTTCTGGCTGGCAGATTGCAGGAGCCACTTGGCTCTATCAAACCAGACCGACTCGGCACTGGTGCCCCCTTGGGTCTGGGAACCATCCTGCGTATCGTGGATTTTAAGGAGCCGGCCGGCCATTCCAGGCCACAGTCCCCGGAAAAGAATCCACGGCCTTTTTCCCTGGAAGTAAAACTGACCTGCCCATCTTCTGGCTGGCAGATTGCAGGAGCCACTTGGCTCTATGAGAACAGGCCGACTCGGCACTGGTGCCACCTTTCATTTGGGAGCCATCCTGCGTATCTTGGATTTTCAGGAGCCAGCCGGCCACTCCAAGCCACAGGCCCCCAACACAAACTACGGCCCTTTTCCCTGGAAGTAAAACTGACCTGCCCATCTTCTGGCTGGCAGATTGCAGGAGCCACTTGGCTCTATCAAACCAGCCCGACTCGGCACTGGTGCCACCTTTCCTCTGGGAACCATCCTGCGTATCGTCGATTTTATGGAGCCAGCCGGCCACTCCCAGCCACAGGCCCCCAAACAAAAACTATGGCCCTTTCCCTGGAAGTAAAACTGACCTGCCCATCTTCTGGCTGGCAGATTGCAGGAGCCACTTGGCACTATCAAACCAGCCCAACTTAGCACTGGTGCAATTTTTCATTTGGGAGCCATCCTGCGTAACGTCGATTTTCATGAGCCAGCCGGCCACTCTCAGCCACGGGCCCCCAAACACAAACTACGGCCCTTTTCCCTGGAAGTAAAATTGACCTGCCCATCTTCTGGCTGGCAGATTGCAGGAGCTACTTGGCTCTATCAAAACAGCCCGACTCGGCATTGGTGCCACCTTTCATCTGGGAAACATCCGGCGCGGCGGAGACTTTAAGGAACCAGCCGGCCATTCCAGGCCACAGGCCCCGGAAAACAAACCACGGCCTTTTTCTCAGGCAAACAAAACTCACCCACGCCGCTTCTGGCTGGCAGATTGCAGGAGCCACTTGGCACTATCAAACCAGCCCAGCTTAGCACTGGTGCAATTTTTCATTTGGGAGCCATCCTGCGTAACGTCGATTTTCATGAGCCAGCCGGCCACTCCCAGCCACAGGCCCCCAAACACAAACTACGGCCCTTTTCCCTGGAAGTAAAATTGACCTGCCCATCTTCTGGCTGGCAGATTGCAGGAGCCACTTGGCTCTATCAAACCAGCCCGACTCGGCACTGGTGCCACCTTTCATCTGGGAACCATCCAGCGCGGCGTTGATTTTAAGCCGCCAGCCGGCCACTCCCAGCCACAGGCCCCCAAGCACAGACTACGGCTTTTTCCCTGGCAAACCAAACTCACCCACCCCGCTTCTGGCTGGCAGACTGCAGGAGCCACTTGGCTCTATCAAACCAGCCCGACTCGGCACTGGTGCCACCTTTCATCGGGGAACCAACCTGCGTATCGTGGATTTTCAGGAGCCAGCCGGCCACTCCCAGCCACAGGCCCCCAAACACAAACTACGGCCCTTTTCCCTGGAAGTAAAACTGACCTGCCCATCTTCTAGCTGCCAGATTGCAGGAGCCACTTGGTACTACCAATCCAGCCCGACTTGGCACTGGAGCCATTTTTCATTTGGGAGTCATCCTGCGTATCGTGGATTTTCAGGAGCCAGCCGGCCACTCCCAGCCACAGAACCCCAACACAAACTACCGGCCCTTTTCCCTGGAAGTAAAACTGACCTGCCCATCTTCTGGCTGGCAGATTGCAGGAGCTACTTGGCTCTATCAAAACAGCCCGACTCGGCATTGGTGCCACCTTTCATCTGGGAAACATCCGGCGCGGCGGAGACTTTAAGGAACCAGCCGGCCATTCCAGGCCACAGGCCCCGGAAAACAAACCACGGCCTTTTTCTCAGGCAAACAAAACTCACCCACGCCGCTTCTGGCTGGCAGATTGCAGGAGCCACTTGGCTCTATCAAAGCAGCCCGACTCGGCACTTCTGCCAAATTTCATATGGGAACCATCTTGCGTATCGTGGATTTTCAGGAGCCAGCCGGCCATCCCCAGCCTCAGGCCCCCAAACTCAAAATACGGCCCATTTCCCAGGCAAACAAAACTCAGCCACGCCGCTTCTGGCTGGCAGATTGCAGGAGGCACATGGCTCTATCAAACCAGCCCGACTTAACAGTGGTGCCAACTTCGGTCTGGGAATCATCCTGCGTAAAGTGGATTTTCAGGAGCCAGCCAGCCACTCCCAGCATCAGGCCCCCAAACAAACACTACAGCCCTTTTCCCTGGAAGTAAAACTGACCTGCCCATCTTCTGGCTGGCAGATTGCAGGAGCCACTTGGCTCTATCAAACCAGCCCGACTCGGCACTGGTGCCCCCATGGGTCTGGGAACCATCCTGCGTGGCGTGGATTTTCAGGAGCCAGGCGGCCATTCCAGGCCACAGGCCCCGGAAAAAAAACCACGGCCCTTTTCCCTGGCAAACAAAACTCACCCACCCCGCTTCTGGCTGGCAGATTGCAGGAGTCACTTGGTTCTATCAAACCAGCCCGACTCGGCACTGGTGCCACCTTTCATCGGGGAACCATCCTGCGTATCGTGGATTTTCAGGAGCCAGCCAGCCACTGCCAGCCACAGGCCCCCAAACACAAACTACGGCCCTTTTTCCTGGAAGTAAAACTGACCTGCCCATCTTCTGGCTGGCAGATTGCAGGAGCCACTTGGCTCCATCAAACCAGCCCGACTTGGCACTGGTGCCATTTTTCATTTGGGAGCCATCCTGCGTATCGTGGATTTTCAGGAGCTAGCCGGCCATTCCAGGCCACAGGCCCCGGAAAAAAAACCACGGCCCTTTTCCTGGCAAACAAAACTGACCCGCCCCGCTTCTGGCTGGCAGATTGCAGGAGCCACTTGGCTCTATCAAAGCAGCCCGACTCGGCTCTGGTGCCCCTTTGGTCTGGGAATCATCCTGCGTATCGTGGATTTTCAGAAGCCAGCCGGCCACTCCCAGCCACAGGCCCCAAACACACACTACCGGCCCTCTTCCCCGGAAGTAAAACTGACCTGCCCATCTTCTGGCTGGCAGATTGCAGGAGCCACATGACTCTATCAAACCAGCCTGACTTGGCAGTGGTCCCAACTTGGGTCTGGGAACCATCCTGCGCGGCGTGGATTTTAAGAAGCCAGGCGGCCGTTCCCAGCCACAGGCCCCCGAAAACTAACCATGGCCCTTTTCCATGGAAGTAAAACTGACCTGCCCATCTTCTGGCTGGCAGATTGCAGGAGCCACTTGGTACTATCAAACCAACCCGATTCGCACTGGTACACCCTTGGGTCTGGGAACCATCCAGAGCGGCGTGCATTTTAAGCCGCCAGCCGGCCACTCCCAGCCACAGGCCCCCAAGCACAGACTACGGCTGTTTCCCTGGCAAACAAAACTTACCCAACCCGCTTCTGGCTGGCAGATTGCAGGAGTCACTAGACTCTCAACCCAGCCCGACTCGGCTCTGGTGCCCCTTTGGTCTGGGAATCATCCTGCGCAGCGTGGATTTTAAGAAGCCAGGCGGCCGTTCCCAGCCACAGGCCCCCAAACACACACTACCGGCCCTCTTCCCCGGAAGCAAAAATGACCTGTCCATCTTCTGGCGGGCAGATTGCAGGAGACACTTAGCTCTATCAAACCAGACCGACTCGGCACTGGTGCCACCTTTCATCTGGGAACCATCCTTTGTATCGTGGATTTTCAGGAGCCAGCCGGCCACTGCCAGCCACAGGTCCCCAAACACAAACTACGGCCCTTTTCCCTGGAAGGAAAACTGACCTGCCCATCTTCTGGCTGGCAGATTGCAGGAGCCACTTGGCTCTATCAAACCAGCCCAACTTGGCACTGGTGTAATTTTTCATGTGGGAGCCATCCTGCGTAACGTCGATTTTCAGGAGCCAGCCGACCACTCCCAGCCACAGGCCCCCAAACACAAACTACGGCCCTTTTCCCTGGAAGTAAAACTGACCTGCCCATCCTCTGGCTGGCAGATTGCAGGAGCCACTTGGCGCTATCAAACCAGCCCGACTCGGCTCTGGTGCCCCTTTGGTCTGGGAATCATCCTGCGTATCGTGGATTTTCAGGAGCCAGCCGGCCACTCCCAGCCACAGGCCCCCAAACACAAACTACGGCTTTTTCCCTGGAAGTAAAACTGACCTGCCCATCTTCTGGCTGGCAGATTGCAGGAGCCACTTGGCTCTATCAAACCAGCCCGACTCGGCACTGGTGCCCCCTTGGGTCTGGGAACCATCCCGCATATCGTGGATTTTAAGGAGCCGGCCGGCCATTCCAGGCCACAGTCCCCAGAAAAGAATCCACGGCCTTTTTCCCTGGAAGTAAAACTGACCTGCCCATCTTCTGGCTGGCAGATTGCAGGAGCCACTTGGCTCTATGAGAACAGGCCGACTCGGCACTGGTGCCACCTTTCATTTGGGAATCATCCTGCGTATCGTGGATTTTCAGGAGCCAGCCGGCCACTCCCAGTCTCAGGCCCCAAACACACACTACCGGCCCTCTTCCCCGGAAGTAAAACTGACCTGCCCAGCTTCTGGCTGGCAGATTGCAGGAGCCACATGACTCTATCAAACCAGCCTGACTTGGCAGTGGTTCCAACTTGGGTCTGGGAACCATCCTGCGCGGCGTGGATTTTAAGAAGCCAGGCGGCCGTTCCCAGCCACAGGCCCCCGAAAACTAACCATGGCCCTTTTCCATGGAAGTAAAACTGACCTGCCCATCTTCTGGCTGGCAGATTGCAGGAGCCACTTGGTACTATCAAACCAACCCGATTCGCACTGGTACACCCTTGGGTCTGGGAACCATCCAGAGCGGCGTGCATTTTAAGCCGCCAGCCGGCCACTCCGAGCCACAGGCCCCCAAGCACAGACTACGGCTTTTTACCTGGAAAACAAAACTTACCCAACCCGCTTCTGGCTGGCAGATTGCAGGAGCCACTTGGCTCTATCAAACCAGCCCGACTCGGCTCTGGTGCCCCTTTGGTCTGGGAATCATCCTGCGTATCGTGGATTTTCAGGAGCCAGCCGGCCACTCCCAGCCTCAGGCCCCCAAACACACACTACCGGCCCTCTTCCCCGGAAGTAAAACTAACCTGCCCATCTTCTGGCTGGCAGATTGCAGGAGCCACTTGGCTCTATCAAACCAGCCCGATTCGGCACTGGTGCCACCTTTCATCTGGGAACCATCCTTTGTATCATGGATTTTCAGGAGCCAGCCGGCCACTGCCAGCCACAGGTCCCCAAACACAAACTACGGCCCTTTTCCCTGGAAGTAAAACTGACCTGCCCATCTTCTGGCTGGCAGATTGCAGGAGCCACTTGGCTCTATCAAACCAGCCCAACTTGGCACTGGTGTAATTTTTCATGTGGGAGCCATCCTGCGTAACGTCAATTTTCAGGAGCCAGCCGGCCACTCCCAGCCACAGGCCCCCAAACAAAAACTATGGCCCTTTCCCTGTAAGTAAAACTGACCTGCCCATCTTCTGGCTGGCAGATTGCAGGAGCCACTTGGCTCTATCAAACCAGACCGACTCGGCTCTGGTGCCCCTTTGGTCTGGGAATCATCCTGCGTATCGTGGATTTTCAGGAGCCAGCCGGGCACTCCCAGCCACAGGCCCCCAAACACAAACTACGGCTTTTTCCCTGGAAGTAAAACTAACCTGCCCATCTTCTGGCTGGCAGATTGCAGGAGCCACTTGGCTCTATCAAACCAGACCGACTCGGCACTGGTGCCCCCTTGGGTCTGGGAACCATCCTGCGTATCGTGGATTTTAAGGAGCCGGCCGGCCATTCCAGGCCACAGTCCCCGGAAAAGAATCCACGGCCTTTTTCCCTGGAAGTAAAACTGACCTGCCCATCTTCTGGCTGGCAGATTGCAGGAGCCACTTGGCTCTATGAGAACAGGCCGACTCGGCACTGGTGCCACCTTTCATTTGGGAGCCATCCTGCGTATCTTGGATTTTCAGGAGCCAGCCGGCCACTCCAAGCCACAGGCCCCCAACACAAACTACGGCCCTTTTCCCTGGAAGTAAAACTGACCTGCCCATCTTCTGGCTGGCAGATTGCAGGAGCCACTTGGCTCTATCAAACCAGCCCGACTCGGCACTGGTGCCACCTTTCCTCTGGGAACCATCCTGCGTATCGTCGATTTTATGGAGCCAGCCGGCCACTCCCAGCCACAGGCCCCCAAACAAAAACTATGGCCCTTTCCCTGGAAGTAAAACTGACCTGCCCATCTTCTGGCTGGCAGATTGCAGGAGCCACTTGGCACTATCAAACCAGCCCAACTTAGCACTGGTGCAATTTTTCATTTGGGAGCCATCCTGCGTAACGTCGATTTTCATGAGCCAGCCGGCCACTCCCAGCCACGGGCCCCCAAACACAAACTACGGCCCTTTTCCCTGGAAGTAAAATTGACCTGCCCATCTTCTGGCTGGCAGATTGCAGGAGCTACTTGGCTCTATCAAAACAGCCCGACTCGGCATTGGTGCCACCTTTCATCTGGGAAACATCCGGCGCGGCGGAGACTTTAAGGAACCAGCCGGCCATTCCAGGCCACAGGCCCCGGAAAACAAACCACGGCCTTTTTCTCAGGCAAACAAAACTCACCCACGCCGCTTCTGGCTGGCAGATTGCAGGAGCCACTTGGCACTATCAAACCAGCCCAGCTTAGCACTGGTGCAATTTTTCATTTGGGAGCCATCCTGCGTAACGTCGATTTTCATGAGCCAGCCGGCCACTCCCAGCCACAGGCCCCCAAACACAAACTACGGCCCTTTTCCCTGGAAGTAAAATTGACCTGCCCATCTTCTGGCTGGCAGATTGCAGGAGCCACTTGGCTCTATCAAACCAGCCCGACTCGGCACTGGTGCCACCTTTCATCTGGGAACCATCCAGCGCGGCGTTGATTTTAAGCCGCCAGCCGGCCACTCCCAGCCACAGGCCCCCAAGCACAGACTACGGCTTTTTCCCTGGCAAACCAAACTCACCCACCCCGCTTCTGGCTGGCAGACTGCAGGAGCCACTTGGCTCTATCAAACCAGCCCGACTCGGCACTGGTGCCACCTTTCATCGGGGAACCAACCTGCGTATCGTGGATTTTCAGGAGCCAGCCGGCCACTCCCAGCCACAGGCCCCCAAACACAAACTACGGCCCTTTTCCCTGGAAGTAAAACTGACCTGCCCATCTTCTAGCTGCCAGATTGCAGGAGCCACTTGGTACTACCAATCCAGCCCGACTTGGCACTGGAGCCATTTTTCATTTGGGAGTCATCCTGCGTATCGTGGATTTTCAGGAGCCAGCCGGCCACTCCCAGCCACAGAACCCCAACACAAACTACCGGCCCTTTTCCCTGGAAGTAAAACTGACCTGCCCATCTTCTGGCTGGCAGATTGCAGGAGCTACTTGGCTCTATCAAAACAGCCCGACTCGGCATTGGTGCCACCTTTCATCTGGGAAACATCCGGCGCGGCGGAGACTTTAAGGAACCAGCCGGCCATTCCAGGCCACAGGCCCCGGAAAACAAACCACGGCCTTTTTCTCAGGCAAACAAAACTCACCCACGCCGCTTCTGGCTGGCAGATTGCAGGAGCCACTTGGCTCTATCAAAGCAGCCCGACTCGGCACTTCTGCCAAATTTCATATGGGAACCATCTTGCGTATCGTGGATTTTCAGGAGCCAGCCGGCCACTCCCAGCCACCGGCCCCCAAACACAAACTACCGGCCCTTTTCCCTGGAAGTAAAACTGACCTGCCCATCTTCTGGCTGGCAGATTGCAGGAGCCACATGACTCTATCAAACCAGCCCGACTTGGCAGTGGTTCCAACTTGGGTCTGGGAACCATCCTGCGCGGCGTGGATTTTAAGAAGCCAGGCGGCCGTTCCCAGCAACAGGTCCCCGAAAACTAACCACGGCCCTTTTCCCTGGAAGTAAAACTGACCTGCCCATCTTCTGGCTGGCAGATTGCAGGAGCTACTTGGCTCTATCAAACCAGCCTGACTCATCACTGGTGCCCCCTTGGGTCTGGGAACCATCCTGCGTGGCGTGGATTTTCAGGAGCCAGCCGGCCATTCCAGGCCACAGTCCCCAGAAAAAAACCACAGCCCTTTTCCCTGGCAAACAAAACTGACCCGCCCCGCTTCTGGCTGGCAGATTGCAGGAGCCACTTGGCTCTATCAAAACAGCCCGACTCGGCACTGGTGCCACCTTTCATCTGGGAACCATCCTGCGTATCGTGGATTTTCAGGAGCAAGCCGGCCACTCCCAGCCACAGGCCCCCAAACACAAACTGTGGGCCTTTTCCCTGGAAGTAAAACTGATCTGCCCATCTTCTGACTTGCAGATTGCAGGAGCCACATGACTCTATTAAACCAGCCCGAATTGGCAGTGGTTCCAACTTGGGTCTGGGAACCATCCTGCGCGGCGTGGATTTTAAGAAGCCAGGCGGCCGTTCCCAGCCACAGGCCCCCGAAAACGAACCACGGCCCTTTTCCCTGGAAGTAAAACTGACCTGCCCATCTTCTGGCTGGCAGATTGCAGGAGCCACTTGGCTCTATCAAAACAGCCCGACTCGGCACTGGTGCCACCTTTCATCTGGGAACCATCCTGCATATCGTGGATTTTCAGGAGCCAGCCGGCCACTGCCAGCCACAGGCCCCCAAACACAAACTACGGCCCTTTTCCCTGGAAGTAAAACTGACCTGCCCATCATCTGGCTGGCAGATTGCAGGAGCCACTTGGCTCTATCAATCCAGCCCGACTTGGCACTGGTGCCATTTTTCATTTGGGAGCCATCCTGCGTATCATGGATTTTCAGGAGCCAGCCTGCCACTGCCAGCCACAGGCCCCCAACACAAACTACCGGCCCTTTTCCCTGGAAGTAAAACTGACCTGCCCATCTTCTGGCTGGCATATTGCAGGAGCCACTTGGCTCTATCAAAACAGCCCGACTCGGCACTGGTGCCCCCTTGGGTCTGGGAACCATCCTGCGTATCGTGGATTTTAAGGAGCCAGCCGGCCATTCCAGGCCACAGTCCCCGGAAAAGAATCCACGGCCTTTTTCCCTGGAAGTAAAACTGACCTGCCCATCTTCTGGCTGGCAGATTGCAGGAGCCACTTGGCTCTATGAGAACAGGCCGACTCGGCACTGGTGCCACCTTTCATTTGGGAGCCATCCTGCGTATCTTGGATTTTCAGGAGCCAGCCGGCCACTCCCAGCCACAGGCCCCCAACACAAACTACGGCCCTTTTCCCTGGAAGTCAAATTGACCTGCCCATCTTCTGGCTGGCAGATTGCAGGAGCCACTTGGTACTACCAATCCAGCCCGACTCGGCACTGGTGTCACCTTTCATCTGGGAAACATCCGGCGCGGCGGAGACTTTAAGGAACCAGCCGGCCATTCCAGGCCACAGGCCCCGAAAAAAAACCACGGCCTTTTTCTCTGGCAAACAAAACTCACCCACGCCGCTTCTGGCTGGCAGATTGCAGGAGCCACTTGGCACTATCAAACCAGCCCGACTCGGCACTGGTGCCACCTTTCATCGGGGAACCATCCCGCGTATCGTGGATTTTCAGGAGCCAGCCGGCCACTCCCAGCCACAGGCCCCCAAACAAAAACTATGGCCCTTTCCCTGTAAGTAAAACTGACCTGCCCATCCTCTGGCTGGCAGATTGCAGGAGCCACTTGGCTCTATCAAACCAGCCCGACTCGGCACTGGTGCCACCTTTCATGTGGGAACCATCCAGCGCGGCGTTGATTTTAAGCCACCAGCCGGCCTCTCCCAGCCACTGGCCCCCAAGCACAGACTACGGCTTTTTCCCTGGAAGTAAAACAGACCTGCCCATCTTCTGGCTGGCAGATTGCAGGAGCCACTTGGCTCTATCAAACCAGCCCGACTAGGCACTGGTGCCACCTTTCATCTGGGAACCATCCTGTGTATCGTGGATTTTCAGGAGCCAGCCGGCCACTGCCAGCCACAGGCCCCCAAACACAAACTACGGCTTTTACCCTGGAAGTAAAACTAACCTGCCCATCTTCTGGCTGGCAGATTGCAGGAGCCACTTGGCTCTATCAAACCAGACCGACTCGGCACTGGTGCCCCCTTGGGTCTGGGAACCATCCTGCGTATGGTGGATTTTAAGGAGCCAGCCGGCCATTCCAGGCCACAGTCCCCGGAAAAGAATCCACGGCCTTTCTCCCTGGAAGTAAAACTGACCTGCCCATCTTCTGGCTGGCAGATTGCAGGAGCCACTTGGCTCTATGAGAACAGGCCGACTCGGCACTGGTGCCACCTTTCATTTGGGAGCCATCCTGCGTATCTTGGATTTTCAGGAGCCAGCCGGCCACTCCCAGCCACAGGCCCCCAACACAAACTACGGCCCTTTTCCCTGGAAGTAAAATTGACCTGCCCATCTTCTGGCTGGCAGATTGCAGGAGCTACTTGGCTCTATCAAAACAGCCCGACTCGGCATTGGTGCCACCTTTCATCTGGGAAACATCCGGCGCGGCGGAGACTTTAAGGAACCAGCCGGCCATTCCAGGCCACAGGCCCCGGAAAACAAACCACGGCCTTTTTCTCAGGCAAACAAAACTCACCCACGCCGCTTCTGGCTGGCAGATTGCAGGAGCCACTTGGCTCTATCAAAGCAGCCCGACTCGGCACTTCTGCCAAATTTCATATGGGAACCATCTTGCGTATCGTGGATTTTCAGGAGCCAGCCGGCCACTCCCAGCCACAGGCCCCCAAACAAAAACTACGGCCCTTTCCCTGTAAGTAAAACTGACCTGCCCATCTTCTGGCTGGCAGATTGCAGGAGCCACTTGGCACTATCAAACCAGCCCAACTTGGCACTGGTGCAATTTTTCATTTGGGAGCCATCCTGCGTAACGTCGATTTTCAGGAGCCAGCCGGCCACTCCCAGCCACCGGCCCCCAAACACAAACTACCGGCCCTTTTCCCTGGAAGTAAAACTGACCTGCCCATCTTCTGGCTGGCAGATTGCAGGAGCCACATGACTCTATCAAACCAGCCCGACTTGGCAGTGGTTCCAACTTGGGCCTGGGAACCATCCTGCGCGGCGTGGATTTTAAGAAGCCAGGCGGCCGTTCCCAGCAACAGGTCCCCGAAAACTAACCACGGCCCTTTTCCCTGGAAGTAAAACTGACCTGCCCATCTTCTGGCTGGCAGATTGCAGGAGCTACTTGGCTCTATCAAACCAGCCTGACTCATCACTGGTGCCCCCTTGGGTCTGGGAACCATCCTGCGTGGCGTGGATTTTCAGGAGCCAGCCGGCCATTCCAGGCCACAGGCCCCAGAAAAAAACCACAGCCCTTTTCCCTGGCAAACAAAACTGACCCGCCCCGCTTCTGGCTGGCAGATTGCAGGAGCCACTTGGCTCTATCAAAACAGCCCGACTCGGCACTGGTGCCACCTTTCATCTGGGAACCATCCTGCGTATCGTGGATTTTCAGGAGCAAGCCGGCCACTCCCAGCCACAGGCCCCCAAACACAAACTGTGGGCCTTTTCCCTGGAAGTAAAACTGATCTGCCCATCTTCTGACTTGCAGATTGCAGGAGCCACATGACTCTATTAAACCAGCCCGAATTGGCAGTGGTTCCAACTTGGGTCTGGGAACCATCCTGCGCGGCGTGGATTTTAAGAAGCCAGGCGGCCGTTCCCAGCCACAGGCCCCCGAAAACGAACCACGGCCCTTTTCCCTGGAAGTAAAACTGACCTGCCCATCTTCTGGCTGGCATATTGCAGGAGCCACTTGGCTCTATCAAAACAGCCCGACTCGGCACTGGTGCCACCTTTCATCTGGGAACCATCCTGCATATCGTGGATTTTCAGGAGCCAGCCGCCCACTGCCAGCCACAGGCCCCCGAAAAATAACCACGGCCCTTTTCCCTGGAAGTAAAACTGACCTGCCCATCTTCTGGCTGGCAGATTGCAGGAGCCACTTGGCTCTATCAAAACAGCCCGACTCGGCACTGGTGTCACCTTTCATCTGGGAACCATCCGGCGCGGCGTGGATTTTAAGGAACCAGCCGGCCATTCCAGGCCACAGGCCGCGGAAAAAAAACCACGGCCTTTTTCTCTGGCAAAAAAAACTCACCCACGCCGCTTCTGGCTGGCAGATTGCAGGAGCCACTTGCCTCTGTCAAACCAGCCCGACTCGGCACTGGTGCCACCTTTCATCGGGGAACCATCCCACGTATCGTGGATTTTCAGGAGCCAGCCGGCCACTCCCAGCCACAGGCCCCCAAACAAAAACTATGGCCCTTTCCCTGTAAGTAAAACTGACCTGCCCATCCTCTGGCTGGCAGATTGCAGGAGCCACTTGGCTCTATCAAACCAGCCCGACTCGGCACTGGTGCCACCTTTCATGTGGGAACCATCCAGCGCGGCGTTGATTTTAAGCCACCAGCCGGCCTCTCCCAGCCACTGGCCCCCAAGCACAGACTACGGCTTTTTCCCTGGAAGTAAAACAGACCTGCCCATCTTCTGGCTGGCAGATTGCAGGAGCCACTTGGCTCTATCAAACCAGCCCGACTAGGCACTGGTGCCACCTTTCATCTGGGAACCATCCTGTGTATCGTGGATTTTCAGGAGCCAGCCGGCCACTGCCAGCCACAGGCCCCCAAACACAAACTACGGCCCTTGTCCCTGGAAGTAAAACTGACCTGCCCATCTTCTGGCTGGCAGATTGCAGGAGCCACTTGGCTCTATCAATCCAGCCCGACTTGGCACTGGTGCCATTTTTCATTTGGGAGCCATCCTGCGTATCGTGGATTTTAAGGAGCCAGCCGGCCATTCCAGGCCACAGGCCCCGGAAAACAAACCACGTCCCTTTTCCCTGGCAAAGAAAACTGACCCGCCCCGCTTCTGGCTGGCAGATTGCAGGAGCCACTTGGCTCTGTCAAACCAGCCCGACTCGGCTCTGGTGCCCCTTTGGTCTGGGAATCATCCTGCGTATCGTGGATTTTCAGGAGCCAGCCGGGCACTCCCAGCCTCAGGCCCCCAAACGCACACTACCGGCCCTCTTCCCCGGAAGCAAAAATGACCTGTCCATCTTCTGGCTGGCAGATAGCAGGAGCCACTTGGCTCTATCAAACCAGCCCGACTTGGCACTGGTGTCCCCTTGGGTCTGGGAACCATCCTGCGTATCGTGGATTTTAAGGAGCCGGCCGGCCATTCCAGGCCACAGTCCCCGGAAAAGAATCCACGGCCTTTTTCCCTGGAAGTAAAACTGACCTGCCCATCTTCTGGCTGGCAGATTGCAGGAGCCACTTGGCTCTATCAAACCAGCCCGACTCGGCACTGGTGCCACCTTTCATTTGGGAGCCATCCTGCGTATCTTGGATTTTCAGGAGCCAGCCGGCCACTCCCAGCCACAGGCCCCCAACACAAACTACGGCCCTTTTCCCTGGAAGTAAAACTGACCTGCCCATCTTCTGGCTGGCAGATTGCAGGAGCCACTTTGCTATATCAAAAGAGCCCGACTCGGCACTGGTGCCACCTTTCATCTGGGAACCATCCTGCGCCGCATGGATTTTAAGGAACCAGCCGGCCATTCCAAGCCACAGGCCCCGGAAAAGAAACCACGGCCTTTTTCCCTGGCAAACAAAACTCACCCACCCCGATTCTGGCTGGCAGATTGCAGGAGCCACTTGGCTCTATCAAACCAGCCCGACTCGGCACTGGTGCCACCTTTCATCTGGGAACCATCCTGCGTATCGTGGATTTTCAGGAGCCAGCCGGCAACTCCCAGCCACAGGCCCCCAAACAAAATCTATGGCCCTTTCCCTGTAAGTAAAACTGACCAGCCCTTCTTCTGGCTGGCGGATTGCAGGAGCCACTTGGCACTATCAAACCAGCCCGACTTGGCACTGGTGCAAATTTTCATTTCGGAGCCATCCTGCGTAACGTCGATTTTCAGGAGCCAGCCGGCCACTCCCAGCCACCGGCCCCCAAACACAAACCTCCGGCCCTTTTCCCTGGAAGTAAAACTGACCTGCCCATCTTCTGGCTGGCAGATTGCAGGAGCCACTTGGCTCTATCAAACCAGCCCGACTCGGCACTGGTGCCACCTTTCATCTGGGAACCATCCTGCGTATCGTGGATTTTCAGGAGCCAGCCGGCCACTCCCAGCCACAGGCCCCCAAACAAAAGCTACGGCCCTTTTCCCTGTAAGTAAAACTGACCTGCCCAGCTTCTGGCTGGCAGATTGCAGGAGCCACATGACTCTATCAAACCAGCCCGGCTTGGCAGTGGTTCCAACTTGGGTCTGGGAACCATCCTGCGCAGCGTGGATTTTAAGAAGCCAGGCGGCCGTTCCCAGCAACAGGTCCCCGAAAACTAACCACGGCCCTTTTCCCTGGAAGTAAAACTGACCTGCCCATCTTCTGGCTGGCAGATTGCAGGGGCCACTTGGTACTCTCAAACCAGCCTGACTCGTCACTGGTGCCCCCTTGGGTCTGGGAACCATACTGCGTGGCGTGGATTTTCAGGAGCCAGCCGGCCATTCCAGTCCACAGGCCCCAGAAAAAAACCACGGCCCTTTTCCCTGGCAAACAAACTCACCAATCCCTCTTCTGGCTGGCAGATTGCAGGAGCCACTTGGCTCTATCAAAAGAGCCCGACTCGGCACTGGTGCCATTTTTCATTTGGGAGCCATCCTGCGTATCGTGGATTTTCAGGAGCCAGCCGGCCACTCCCAGCCACAGGCCCCCAAACAAAAACTACGGCCCTTTTCCCTGGAAGTAAAACTGACCTGCCCATCTTCTGGCTTGCAGATTGCAGGAGCCACTTCGTACTATCAAACCAACCCGACTCGGCCCTGGTTCCCCATTGGGTCTGAGAACCATCAAGCGCGGCGTGGATTTTAAGACGCCAGCCGGCCACTCCCAGCCACTGGCCCCCAAAATCTGACTACGGCCTTTTCCCTGGAAGTAAAACTGACCTGCCCATCTTCTGGCTGGCAGATTGCAGGAGCCACTTGGCTCTATCAAACCAGCCTGACTCGGCACTGGTGCCCCCTTGGGTCTGGGAACCATCCTGCGTATCGTGGATTTTAAGGAGCCAGCGGGCGATTCCAGACCACAGGACCCGGAAAACAAA
Organism: Zonotrichia albicollis; assembly: GCF_047830755.1. Taxonomy (NCBI): domain Eukaryota; kingdom Metazoa; phylum Chordata; class Aves; order Passeriformes; family Passerellidae; genus Zonotrichia; species Zonotrichia albicollis. The sequence goes on along the minus strand of NW_027428350.1, from coordinate 1,115,259 downwards.
CCACGGCCCTATTCCCTGGCAAACAAAACTCACCCACCCCGATTCTGGCTGGCAGATTGCAGGAGCCACTTGGCTCTATCAAAACAGCCCGACTCGGCACTGGTGCCACCTTTCATCTGGGAACCATCCTGCGTATTGTGGATTTTCAGGAGCCAGCCGGCTACTCCCAGCCACAGGCCCCCAAACAAATCTATGGCCCTTTCCCTGTAAGTAAAACTGACCTGCCCATCTTCTGGCTGGCAGATTGCAGGAGCCACTTGGCACTATCAAACCAGCCCAACTTAGCACTGGTGCAAGTTTTCATTTGGGAGCCACCCTGCATATCGTCGATTTTCAGGAGCCAGCCGGCCACTCCCAGCCACAGGCCCCCAAACAAAAACTATGGCCCTTTCCCTGTAAGTAAAACTGACCTGCCCATCTTCTGGCTGGCAGATTGCAGGAGCCACTTGGCTCTATCAAACCAGCCCGACTCGGCACTGGTGCCACCTTTCATCGGGGAACCATCCTGCGTATCGTGGATTTTCAGGAGCCAGCCAGCCACTGCCAGCCACAGGCCCCCAAACACAAACTACGGCCCTTTTCCCTGGAAGTAAAACTGACCTGCCCATCTTCTGGCTTGCAGATTGCAGGAGCCACTTCGTACTATCAAACCAACCCGACTCGGCCCTGGTTCCCCCTTGGGTCTGGGAACCATCCCGCGCGGCGTGGATTTTAAGCCGCCAGCCGGCCACTCCCAGCCACTGGCCCCCAAAATCTGACTACGGCCTTTTCCCTGGAAGTAAAACTGACCTGCCCATCTTCTGGCTGGCAGATTGCAGGAGCCACTTGGCTCTATCAAACCAGCCTGACTCGGCACTGGTGCCCCCTTGGGTCTGGGAACCATCCTGCGTATCGTGGATTTTAAGGAACCAGCGGGCGATTCCAGACCACAGGACCCGGAAAACAAACCACGGCCCTATTCCCTGGCAAACAAAATTCACCCACCCCGATTCTGGCTGGCAGATTGCAGGAGCCACTTGGCTCTATCAAAACAGTCCGACTCGGCACTGGTGCCACCTTTCATCTGGGAACCATCCTGCGTAACGTCGATTTTCAGGAGCCAGCCAGCTACTCCCAGCCACAGGCCCCCAAACAAATCTATGGCCCTTTCCTATGGAAGTAAAACTGACCTGCCCATCTTCTGGCTGGCAGATTGCAGGAGCCACTTGGTACTATCAAACCAGCCCGACTTGCCCTGGGGCAATTTTTCATTTGGGAGCCACCCTGCATATCGTCGATTTTCAGGAGCCAGCCGGCCACTCCCAGCCACCGGCCCCCAAACAAAATCTATGGCCCTTTCCCTGTAAGTAAAACTGACCTGCCCATCTTCTGGCTGGCAGATTGCAGGAGCCACTTGGCACTATCAAACCAGCCCAACTTAGCACTGGTGCAATATTTCATTTGGGAGCCATCCTGCGTATCGTGGATTTTCAGGAGCCAGCCGGCCACTCCCAGCCACAGGCCCCCAAACACAAACTACGGCCCTTTTCCCTGGAAGTTAAACTGACCTGCCCATCCTCTGGCTGGCAGATTGCAGGAGACACTTGGCTCTATCAAACCAGCCCGACTCGGCACTGGTGCCACCTTTCATCAGGGAACCATCCTGCGTATCGTGGATTTTCAGAAGGCAGCCGGCCACTCCCAGCCACAGGCCCCCAAACACAAACTACGGCCCTTTTCCCTGGAAGTAAAACTGACCTGCCCATCTTCTGGCTGGCAGATTGCAGGAGCCACTTGGTACTATCAATCCAGCCCGACTTGGAACTGGTGCCATTTTTCATATGGGAGCCATCCTGCGTATCGTGGATTTTAAGGAGCCAGCCGGCCATTCCAGGCCACAGGCCCCGGAAAACAAACCATGGCCCTTTTCCCTGGCAAACAAAACTGACCCGCCCCGCTTCTGGCTGGCAGATTGCAGGAGCCACTTGGCTCTATCAAACCAGCCCGACTCGGCTCTGGTGCCCCTTTGGTCTGGGAATCATCCTGCGTATCGTGGATTTTCAGGAGCCAGCCGGCCACTCCCAGCCTCAGGCCCCCAAACACACACTACCGGCCCTCTTCCCCGGAAGCAAAAATGACCTGTCCATCTTCTAGCTGGCAGATTGCAGGAGCCACTTGGCTCTATCAAACCAGCCCGACTCGGCACTGGTGCCACCTTTCATCTGGGAACCATCCTGCGTATCGTGGATTTTCAGGAGCCAGCCGGCCACAGCCAGCCACAGGTCCCCAAACACAAACTACGGCCCTTTTCACTGGAAGTAAAACTGACCTGCCCTTCTTCTGGCTGGCAGATTGCAGGAGGCACTTGGCTCTATCAAACCAGCCTGACTCGGCACTGGTGCCACCTTTCATCTGGGAACCATCCTGCGTATCGTGGATTTTCAGGAGCCAGCCGGCCACTCCTAGCCACAGGCCCTGAAACACAAACTACGGCCCTTTTCCCTGGAAGTAAAACTAACCTGCCCATCTTCTGGCTGGCAGATTGCAGGAGCCACATTACTCTATCAAACCAGACTGTCTTGGCAGTGGTTCCAACTTGGGTCTGGGAACCATCCTGCGCGGCCTGGATTTTAAGAAGCCAGGCGGCCGTTCCCAGCCACAGGCCTCCGAAAAATAACCACGGCCCTTTTCCATGGAAGTAAAAATGACCTGCCCATCTTCTGGCTGGCAGATTGCAGGAGCCACTTGGCTCTATGAGAACAGGCCTACTCGGCACTGGTGCCACCTTTCATTTGGGAGCCATCCTCCGTATCTTGGATTTTCAGGAGCCAGCCGGCCACTCCCAGCCACAGGCCCCCAACACAAACTACCGGCCCTTTTCCCTGGAAGTAAAACTGACCTGCCCATCTTCTGGCTGGCAGATTGCAGGAGCCACTTGGCTCTATCAAACCAGCCCGACTCGGCACTGGTGCCACCTTTCATCTGGGAACCATCCGGCGCGGCGTGGACTTTAAGGAACCAGCTGGCCATTCCAGGCCACAGGCCCCGGAAAACAAACCACGGCCTTTTTCTCAGGCAAAAAAAACTCACCCACCCCGCTTCTGGCTGGCAGATTGCAGGAGCCACTTGGCTCTATGAAACCAGCCCGACTCGGCACAGGTGCCACCTTTCATCTGGGAACCATCCTGCGTATGGTGGATTTTCAGGAGCCAGCCGGCCACTGCCAGCCACAGGCCCCCAAACAAAAACTATGGCCCTTTCCCTGTAAGTAAAACTGACCTGCCCATCTTCTGGCTGGCAGATTGCAGGAGCCATTTGGCTCTATCAAACCCGCCCGACTCGGCACTGGTGCCACCTTTCATCTCGGAACCATCCAGCGCGGCGTTGATTTTAAGCCGCAGCCGGCCACTCCCAGGCACAGACCTCCAAGAACAGACTACGGCTTTTTCCCTGGAAGTAAAACTGACCTGCCCATTTTCTGGCTGGCAGATTGCAGGACCACTGGGCTCTATCAAACCAGCCTGACTCGGCACTGGTGCCCCCTTGGGTCTGGGAACCATCCTGCGTGGCGTGGATTTTAAGAAGCCAGCCGGCCATTCCAGGCCACAGGCCCCGGAAAACAAACCACCGCCCTTTTCCCTGGCAAACAAAACTCACCCACCCCGCTTCTGGCTGGCAGATTGCAGGAGCCACTTGGCTCTATCAAACCAGCCCGACTCGGCACTGGTGCCACCCTTCATCTGGGAACCATCCTGCGTATCGTGGATTTTCAGGAGCCATCCGGCCACTGCCAGCCACAGGCCCCCAAACACAAACTACGGCCCTTTTCCCTGGAAGTAAAACTGACCTGCCCATCTTCTGGCTGGCATATTGCAGGAGCCACATGGCTCTATCAAACCAGCACGACATGGCAGTGGTTCCAACTTGGGTCTGTGAACCATCCTGCGTATCGTGGATTTTCAGGAGCCAGCCGGCCACTCCTAGCCTCATGCCCCCAAACACAAACTACCGGCCCTTTTCCCTGGAAGTAAAACTGAACTGCCCATCTTCTGGCTGGCAGATTGTAGGAGCCACTTGGCTCTATCAAAGCAGCCCGACTCGGCACTGGTGCCAACTTTCATATGGGAACCATCCTACGTATCGTGGATTTTCAGGAGCCAGACGGCCACTGCCAGCCACAGGACACAAAACACAATTTACGGCCCTTTTCCCTGTAAGTAAAACTGACCTGCCCATCTTCTGGCTGGCAGATTGCAGGAGCCACTTGGCTCTATCAAACCAGCCTGACTCGTCACTGGTGCCCCCTTGGGTCTGGGAACCATCCTGCGTGGCGTGGATTTTCAGGAGCCAGCCGGCCATTCCAGGCCACAGGCCCCAGAAAAAAACCAGAGCCCTTTTCCCTGGCAAACAAAAATCACGCATCCCGCTTCTGGCTGGCAGATTGCAGGAGCCACTTGGCTCTATCAAAACAGCCCGACTCGGCACTGGTGCCATTTTTCATTTGGGAGCCATCCTGCGTATCGTGGATTTTCAGGAGCCAGCCGGCCACTCCCAGCCACAGGCCCCCAAACAAAACCTACGGCCCTTTTCCCTGTAAGTAAAACTGACCTGCCCATCTTCTGGCTGGCAGATTGCAGGAGCCACATGACTCTATCAAACCAGCCCGACTTGGCAGTGGTTCCAACTTGGGTCTGGGAACCATCCTGCGCTGCGTGGATTTTAAGAAGCCAGGCGGCCGTTCCCAGCCACAGGCCCCCGAAAACTAACCACGGCCCTTTTTCCTGGAAGTAAAACTGACCTGCCCATCTTCTGGCTGGCAGATTGCAGGAGCCACTTGGCTCTATCAATCCAACCCGACTTGGCTCTGGTGCCATTTTTCATTTGGGAGCCATTCTGCGTATCGTGGATTTTCAGGAGCCAGCCGGCCACTCCCAGCCACAGGCCCCCAAACACAAACTACCGGCCCTTTTCCCTGTAAGTAGAACTGACCTGCCCATCTTCTGGCTGGCAGATTGCAGGAGCAACTTGGCTCTATCAAAGCAGCCTGACTCGGCACTGGTGCCCACTTGGGTCTGGGAACCATCCTGCGTATCGTGGATTTTAAGGAGCCAGCGGGCGATTCCAGACCACAGGACCCGGAAAACAAGCCACGGCCCTATTCCCTGGCAAACAAAACTCACCCACCCCGATTCTGGCTGGCAGATTGCAGGAGCCACTTGGCTCTATCAAAACAGCCCGACTCGACACTGGTGCCACCTTTCATCTGGGAACCATCCTGCGTATTGTGGATTTTCAGGAGCCAGCCAGCTACTCCCAGCCACAGGCCCCCAAACAAATCTATGGCCCTTTTCTATGGAAGTAAAACTGACCTGCCCATCTTCTGGCTGGCAGATTGCAGGAGCCACTTGGTACTATCAAACCAGCCCGACTTGGCACTGGTGCAATTTTTCATTTGGGAGCCACCCTGCATATCGTCGATTTTCAGGAGGCAGCCGGCCACTCCCAGCCACAGGCCCCCAAACACAAACTACCGGCCCTTTTCCAAGGAAGTAAAACTGACCTGCCCATCTTCTGGCTGGCAGATTGCAGGAGCCACTTGGCTCTATCAAAACAGCCCGACTCGGCACTGGTGCCACCTTTCATCTGGGAACCATCCTTTGTATCGTGGATTTTCAGGAGCCAGCCGGCCACTCCCAGCCACAGGCCCCCAAACAAAAACTACGGCCCTTTTCCCTGGAAGTAAAACTGACCTGCCCATCTTCTGGCTGGCAGATTGCAGGAGCCACTTGGTACTATCAAACCAGCCTGACTCGTCACTGGTGCCCCCTTGGGTCTGGGAACCATCCGGCGTGGCGTGGATTTTAAGGAGCCAGACGGCCATTCCAGGCCGCAGGCCCCAGAAAAAAACCACAGTCCTTTTCCCTGGCAAATAAAACTCACCCATCCCGCTTCTGGCTGGCAGATTGCAGGAGCCACTTGGCTCTATCAAAACAGCCCGACTCGGCACTGGTGCCATTTTTCATTTTGGAGCCATCCTGCATATCGTGGATTTTCAGGAGCCAGCCGGCCACTCCCAGCCACAGGCCCCCAAACACAAACTACGGTCCTTTTCCCTGGAAGTAAAACTGACCTGCCCATCTTCTGGCTGGCAGATTGCAGGAGCCACATGACTCTATCAAACCAGCCTGACTTGGCAGTGGTTCCAACTTGGGTCTGGGAACCATCCTGCGCAGCGTGGATTTTAAGAAGCCAGGCAGCCGTTCCCAGCAACAGGCCCCCGAAAACTAACCACGGCCCTTTTCCCTGGAAGTCAAACTGACCTGCCCATCTTCTGGCTGGCAGATTGCAGGAGCCACTTGGCTCTATCAATCCAACCCGACTTGGCACTGGTGCCATTTTTCCATTGGGAGCCATTCTGCGTATCGTTGATTTTCAGGAGCCAGCCGGCCACTCCCAGCCTCAGGCCCCCAACACAAACTACCGGCCCTTTTCCCTGGAAGTAAAACTGACCTGCCCATCTTCTAGCTGGCAGATTGCAGGAGCCACTTGGCTCTATCAAAACAGCCCGACTCGGCACTGGTGCCACCTTTCATCTGGGAACCATCCGGCGCGGCGTGGACTTTAAGGAACCAGCTGGCCATTCCATGCCACAGGCCCCGGAAAAAAAACCACGGCCTTTTTCTCTGGCAAACAAAACTCACCCACGCCGCTTCTGGCTGGCAGATTGCAGGAGCCACTTGGCTCTATCAAACCAGCCCGACTCGGCACTGGTGCCACCTTTCATAGGGGAACCATCCTGCGTATCGTGGATTTTCAGGAGCCAGCCGGCCACTCCCAGCCACAGGCCCCCAAAAAAAACTATGGCCCATTCCCTGGAAGTAAAACTGACCTGCCCATCTTCTGGCTGGCAGATTGCAGGAGCCACTTGGCTCTATCAAACCAGCCCGACTTGGCAGTGCTTCCTACTTGGGTCTGGGAACCATCCTGCGCGGCGTGGATTTTAAGAAGCCAGGCGGCCGTTCCCAGCAACAGGCCCCGGAAAGCAAACCACGGCCCTTTTCCCTGGAAGTAAAACTGACCTGCCAATTTTCTGGCTGGCAGATTGCAGGAGCCACTGGGCTCTATCAAACCAGCCTGACTCGGCACTGGTGCCCCCTTGGGTCTGGGAACCATCCTGCGTATCGTGGATTTTCAGGAGCCAGCGGGCGATTCCAGACCACAGGACCCGGGAAAAAAACCACCGCCCTTTTCCCTGGCAAACAAAACTCACCCACCCCGCTTCTGGCTGGCAGATTGCAGGAGCCACTTGGCTCTATCAAACCAGCCCGACTCGGCACTGGTGCCACCTTTCATCTGGGAACCATCCTGCGTATCGTGGATTTTCAGGAGCCAGCCAGCCACTCCCAGCCACAGGCCCCCAAACACAAACTACGGCCCTTTTCCCTGGAAGTAAAACTGACCTGCCCATCTTCTGGCTGGCAGATTGCAGGAGTCACTTGGCACTATCAATCCAGCCCGACTTGGCACTGGTGCCATTTTTCATTTGGGAGCCATCCTGCGTATCGTGGATTTTAAGGAGCCAGCCGTCCACTGCCAGCCACAGGCCCCCAAACACAGACTACGGCCTTTTCCCTGGAAGTAAAACTGACCTGCCCATCTTCTGGCTGGCAGATTGCAGGAGCCACTTGGCTCTATCAAACCAGCCTGACTCGGCACTGGTGCCCCCTTGGGTCTGGGAACCATCCTGCGTATCGTGGATTTTCAGGAGCCAGCGGGCGATTCCAGACAACAGGACCCGGGAAACAAACCACGGCCCTATTCCCTGGCAAACAAAACTCACCCACCCCGCTTCTGGCTGGCAGATTGCAGGAGCCACTTGGCTCTATCAAAACAGCCCGACTCGGCACTGGTGCCACCTTTCATCTGGGAACCATCCTGCGTATTGTGGATTTTCAGGAGCCAGCCGGCTACTCCCAGCCACAGGCCCCCAAACAAATCTATGGCCGTTTTCTATGGAAGTAAAACTGACCTGCCCATCTTCTGGCTGGCATATTGCAGGAGCCACATGGCTCTATCAAACCAGCACGACATGGCAGTGGTTCCAACTTGGGTCTGTGAACCATCCTGCGTATCGTGGATTTTCAGGAGCCAGCCGGCCACTCCTAGCCTCATGCCCCCAAACACAAACTACCGGCCCTTTTCCCTGGAAGTAAAACTGACCTGCCCATCTTCTGGCTGGCAGATTGTAGGAGCCACTTGGCTCTATCAAAGCAGCCCGACTCGGCACTGGTGCCAACTTTCATATGGGAACCATCCTACGTATCGTGGATTTTCAGGAGCCAGACGGCCACTGCCAGCCACAGGACTGTCCTGGTTTAGGACAAATTAGGGGAAATCTCCAAGAGGGAGCCCCCCAGAACAAAACAAACCTCCAACCACCCCTCCCCCAACACCGGGTTCGGGAAGGAATTCCTCGGAGGAGCAAAGTGGAAAACAAAACCTATTTATTTACAAGTAACAAAAGAACACTCCCCAACACAAGAAAAGAAAAAAAGGGACCAGACTGTGTTGTGGAGGGCGCCGAATCTTCTCTAGCAGGCTTCGGGTGTCCTGGAGCTCGCAGGTCCGATCCGGAGCCGGTCCAGTTATCTTCAGGGGAGGGTAAGAAAGAGAGAGAGAGAACAAAAGAAAAAGGAAAAAAAAAAAAAAAAAACAGCGCAAAAGCAAAAAGCAAGCAAGCAAGCAAGCAAGCAAGCAGCAAGCCAAAGCCAAGCAAGCCAAAGCCAAAAGCCAAAAAGTGCCTGGTCACACCCCCCCCCCCCCTCCTCCTCTCTTCCCCATCCCGCCACAGCCAGACTGCCGGGGGGGGGGTGGGGGAAAAGGCACAGCTGCCAGACATAACACACGATATTGGGATAAAGGCTGTCACCCCACGACACTCCACCCCTTATCCCATATCGTGAACATACAATAAAAAACATTCATTTCACTTACTCACACCTTTTGACACTTACGCATTCCTCTCATCTTACTTGCTCAAACCTTTGACACTTACAGTTTCCTTCTGTCTCACATTCAACAAACAATGACATTCATATATGAGTCTCATCCCACAATCAGGTCTCCCTGAGGTACACACCGTGTTGTTCCATCTTTCTGCATTATCCACCATGTATTACCTGGTCCTTGAGCAAAGACAATCCCACGGATGGGTTTGTCTGTACTCGAGGCAGGGTTGATCCATACTGTCTTTCCCAACAAACCTCTGACATGGGCCACTGGGGCTTTATCCCCATCTACTATATTAAGGAGCTCAGACTGAGCAGGACCCGCTCGGTTGGTGGAACCTCGAGTGTTAACTAACCAGGTAGCCTTTGCCAAATGCTGCTCCCAGTTTTTTAAAGACCCCCCTCCCAATGCCTTTAAGGTGGTTTTTAACAATCCATTGTACCTTTCCACCTTCCCTGCAGCTGGTGCATGATAGGGGATATGGTATACCCACTCGATGCCATGTTCCCTAGCCCAAGTATTAATAAGATTGTTTTTAAAATGAGTTCCATTATCCGACTCAATTCTTTCGGGAGTACCGTGCCTCCAAAGGACCTGCTTCTCAAGGCCCAAGATAGTGTTACGGGCTGTAGCATGGGACACAGGGTAGGTTTCCAACCATCCTGTGGTGGCTTCTACCATGGTTAGTACATAGCGCTTGCCCTGGCGTGTCTGGGGCAGTGTGATGTAATCAATCTGCCAGGCCTCCCCGTATTTGTACTTAGACCACCGCCCCCCATACCAGAGGGGCTTCAGTCGCTTGGCCTGCTTAATGGCAGCGCACGTCTCACAGTCATGAATAACCTGAGAGATACTGTCCATGGTTAGATCCACCCCTCGGTCTCGTGCCCACTTATAGGTGGCATCTCTACCCTGGTGGCCTGAGGCATCATGGGCCCATCGTGCTAAGAATAACTCTCCCTTATGCTCCCAGTCGAGATCTATCTTCAACTCCCCTATCTTTGCAGCCTGATGTACTTGCTGGTTGTTTTGCTGCTCTTCATTAGCTCTACTTCTGGGGACATGGGCATCTACATGGCGAACCTTCACAGGTAACTTCTCTAACCGAGTAGCGATATCTTTCCACTCTTCCGCAGCCCAAATTGGTTTTCCTCTGCGCTGCCAGTTGGCCTCTTTCCATCTCTTCAGCCATCCCCATAGAGCGTTGGCTGCCATCCAAGAATCGGTATACAAATAGAGCCTTGGCCACCTCTCTCTCTCTGCAATACCTAGGGCCAGTTGAATAGCTTTGATTTCAGCAAATTGACTGGATTCACCCTCTCCTTCAGTAGCCTCTGCAACCCGTCGAGTGGGACTCCATACAGCTGCTTTCCACCTCCGTTTCATCCCTATGACACGACAAGAACCATCAGTGAATAGGGCGTAACGTGTTTCTTCTACTGGCAACTGATTGTATGGCGGAGCTTCCTCAACCCGGGTCACTGGCTCTTGCTCCTCATCTGCGACACTAAAGCTTTCACCTTCGGGCCAATTTGTAATTATTTCTAGAATCCCAGGGCGATTTAACTTCCCAATCCGAGCGCGCTGCGTAATGAGGGCAATCCACTTACTCCAAGTAGCACTGGTGGCATGGTGGGTAGAGGGAACCTTTCCTCTGAACATCCATCCCAGCACCGGTAGTCGGGGTGCCAGAAGGAGTTGTGCCTCTGTACCAATCACCTCTGAGGCGGCTTGGACTCCTTCATAGGCGGCCAAGATTTCCTTTTCTGTTGGAGTATAGTTATCTTCAGACCCCCTGTAGCTCCGACTCCAAAATCCCAATGGTCGGCCTCGGGTCTCGCCAGGTAGCTTTTGCCAAAGGCTCCAGGACAGACCATGGCTCCCGGCTGCAGAGTAGAGCACATTCTTCACATCTGGTCCTGTCCTGACTGGACCAAGGGCTACAGCATGAGCGATCTCCTGCTTGATCTGGACAAAAGCTTGCTGCTGCTCAGGGCCCCAATGGAAGTCGTTCTTCTTGCGGGTAACCAGATAGAGGGGTCTCACAATCTGACTATACTCAGGGATGTGCATCCTCCAGAAACCTATAGCACCTAAGAAAGCCTGTGTCTCCTTCTTATCAGTTGGTGGGGACATGGCAGTGATTTTGTTAATAACATCCGCAGGAATCTGACGCCGTCCATCTTGCCACTTCACCCCCAAGAACTGAATTTCTCGGGCAGGTCCCTTGACTTTGCTCTTCTTAATGGCAAATCCGGCGTCCAGGAGAATATGAATTATCTTCTCTCCTTTCTCAAACACTTCTATTGCCGTGTTCCCCCAAACAATGATATCGTCAATATATTGTAAATGTTCTGGAGCCTCACCCTCTTCTAGTGCAGCCTGGATCAGTCCATGACAGATGGTAGGACTGTGTTTCCACCCCTGGGGCAATCGGTTCCAGGTGTACTGCACTCCCCTCCATGTAAAAGCAAACTGAGGCCTGCATTCTACTGCCAGAGGGATGGAGAAAAACGCGTTAGCTATATCAATGGTCGCGTACCACTTTGCTGCCTTGGACTCCAGCTCGTACTGCAGTTCCAGTATGTCCGGTACAGCCGCACTCAGTGGTGGAGTCACTTCATTCAAGGCACGATAGTCCACAGTCAATCTCCACTCTCCGTCAGATTTTCGCACGGGCCAGATAGGGCTGTTAAAGGGTGAGTGGGTTTTACTGACCACCCCTTGGCTCTCCAGCTCTCGAATCATCTTGTGGATGGGGATCACAGCATCTCGATTCGTCCGGTACTGCCTGCGGTGCACTGTTGAGGTGGCAACTGGCACTCGCTGCTCCTCTACCTTCAAGAGTCCTACTGCATATGGGTCCTCTGATAGTCCAGGCAAGGTATTCAATTGTTTAATACCCTCTATCTCAACTGCGGCTATTCCAAAAGCCCACCTGAATCCCTTAGGATCTTTGTAATAGCCATTCCGGAGAAAGTCTATGCCCAAAATACACGGAGCCTCTGGACCAGTCACAATTGGATGTTCCTGCCACTCCTTCCCAGTCAAGCTCACCTCAGCTTCCAACAACGTCAACTGTTGTGATCCCCCCGTCACTCCAGCAATGGAAACAGGTTCTGTCCCCACGTGTTCCGATGGCATTAAAGTACATTGTGATCCAGTGTCAACCAATGCTTCATAGTCTTGTGGCTCTGATGTGCCAGGCCATCTGATCCACACCTTCCAAAAAACCCGGTTCTCCCGTGCCTCTTCCTGGCTGGAGGCAGGGCCCCTCTAAGCCAGATTGTCCTTCTTTCCTTGGGCATATGCCTTGGAAGTTCCTTCAAGGGGATCGGACATGTCATCGTCATCGTCATACTTAACATCTCGGCTACGAGCGACCGGAGCTGCTATCTTTTTGGTTATACTTTCTCTTCTCTTCAAATCACGCACCCGTTGTGCCAAAGCAGCGGTGGGTTTTCCATCCCATCTTCTCATGTCTTCTCCAGACTCACGCAGGAAAAACCATAACTCAGCCCGTGGGATGTACCTTCTCTCCCCATCAAAGGAGCGCCGGCGTTGGACACCAGGGCTTCTAATTTGTACGGCTGAGATTTCAATAAGGTCCTCCTTAATCTCTTCCCGGAGTTTCTTATGATTCTCCTCTATTCTGTCTTCTAGTTTCTGCAGTCGGGTTTCCACTGCTGCAATTCTGGCATGAGTTGGGCCATGCACAGCATCTGCGTACGCTCGAAGCTTCTTTGCCATATCGAGCACAGTCTCATATGTATCATCTCGCTTCATTATTGCTAGGGCGGAAGCGTATTCAGGTGGCCCAAGTCGCACAAGTTTCCTCCACATTATCGGAGTGCATGGTACCAGGTCCGGATTCCTAGTTGTTGTGTCATCTGAGAAAACGAGCTCTGCGACCGCCATCTCTCTCAGGCGTTGGATCCCCTGTTCTATGGTCTTCCACCGTGTCTGCTGCATATAGAGATCATCAGTACACAGGTACCGTTCTGCTACGCTTCTTAGGACCCGTTCCCAGAGGCTGTGAGGGTTAGCCCCCCTCATCACACCTTGATCGATGGCAGGATCATGTGACAGGGATCCCAAATGCCTCACTTCAGTACCATCCAAAATCGTAACCTCCCCTGCAGCATCCCAAAGGCGGACTAACCAACTAATAATAGATTCGTCAGGTTGTCGGCTGTAATCCTTTCTTAGGCCTCTGAGGTCCTTCAGAGAAAAGGAGTCAATATTGGCTCCAGATTCTGTGCCCCTTGATGTGGCCTCTGATTTTGGTGAGGGTCCTTCTTCTGCATCATCGTCATCATCCTCCACCTTCCGATCGGTCTTGTCTTTACACTTTCCACCTCTTGTATTAGCTGCAACAGCCATGGTTTGGGGCCTATTGTCTGATTCAGCTGCTAGCCTGGAGCCTGGGATGTTAGCTGCAGCCTGGGTTACTGGGATAGTAACTAACTTATCTCCCTGTTCCCTTTCTGCTATCTGCTGCTCCACAGTATCTAGCAGAGTACGGTAAACAAACGCCAAGGCCCAGCTCACTACAGTAATCCTTTCTTCCTTAGTATTACCATGGCACTTCTCCCTCAAATACTTTGCCACCTCGACTGGATTCTGAATTTGATCAGATGGAAAGTCCCAGTCTATAGGATCAGAAAATTCCTTTAAAGTGTGGCCCATATCTTCCCATTTCCCACTCCAGTCAAGATTTTTCCTGCTTTGTTTTACTCCTGAATCAGGAGTCTCTCTAACCCCTCTAGAAATCTGAGCTTTCATTTTATATACACTCCAGACAGTATAGACAAGGCTTAATAAATTAAATGCCAGAAAGATGGTTTCTTTCAAACTCAGGGGAAAGTCAGTATTTTCTAATAGAGATGTCAACAATTTGTAGGAGAAGAAGGAAGACAAAGGCTGAAAAGCCCCTTCCTCTTCTTCTCCCCAAACAAACTGAGTACACAGCCATGACAACAATCCATACATTCCTGAAATAAAGTCCAGCACTGTTATCCGACACATCATCACACATAAGGCCAGCACAATGATTATTCTGGTTAGTGCCCCCCGCTTACAAAAGCTACTTATTAGGGACAACATCAGAGCTATTTTGGGGTAAGGAAATAACCCTAGGGACCACAAAGGTATTAAAACTTCAAAAGCCCCTAGGGACCAGAAAAACCGGCAAGCTTCCACTCCAAATGACATTATAAATCACCAATATGCCCACAAAACAACCAAAACCAAAATATTATTGTTATAGGTTTTTTTTCCACTGTTTTTGGCCTCCGGTTTCCCGGCCAACGCACCAAAAAATTTATTGTCCTGGTTTAGGACAAATTAGGGGAAATCTCCAAGAGGGAGCCCCCCAGAACAAAACAAACCTCCAACCACCCCTCCCCCAACACCGGGTTCGGGAAGGAATTCCTCGGAGGAGCAAAGTGGAAAACAAAACCTATTTATTTACAAGTAACAAAAGAACACTCCCCAACACAAGAAAAGAAAAAAAGGGACCAGACTGTGTTGTGGAGGGCGCCGAATCTTCTCTAGCAGGCTTCGGGTGTCCTGGAGCTCGCAGGTCCGATCCGGAGCCGGTCCAGTTATCTTCAGGGGAGGGTAAGAAAGAGAGAGAGAGAACAAAAGAAAAAGGAAAAAAAAAAAAAAAAACCAGCGCAAAAGCAAAAAGCAAGCAAGCAAGCAAGCAAGCAAGCAGCAAGCCAAAGCCAAGCAAGCCAAAGCCAAAAGCCAAAAAGTGCCTGGTCACACCCCCCCCCCCCCTCCTCCTCTCTTCCCCATCCCGCCACAGCCAGACTGCCGGGGGGGGGGTGGGGGAAAAGGCACAGCTGCCAGACATAACACACGATATTGGGATAAAGGCTGTCACCCCACGACAAGGACACAAAACACAATTTACGGCCCTTTTACCTGGAAGTAAAACTGACCTGCCCATCTTCTGGCTGGCAGAATGAAGGAGCCACTTGGCTCTATCAAACCAGCCCGACTCGGCACTGGTGCCACATTTCATCTGGGAACCATCCTGCGTATCGTGGATTTTCAGGAGCCAGCCGGCCATTACAGGCCACAGGCCCCCAAACAAAACCTACGGCCCTTTCCCTGTAAGTAAAACTGACCTGCCCATCTTCTGGCTGGCAGATTGCAGGAGCCACTTGGCACTATCAAACCAGCCCAACTTGGCACTGGTGCAATTTTTCATTTGGTAGCCATCCCGCGTAACGTCGATTTTCAGGAGCCAGCCGGCCACTCCCAGCCACCGGCCCCCAAACACAAACTACCGGCCCTTTTCCATGGAAGTAAAACTGACCTGCCCATCTTCTGGCTGGCAGATTGCAGGAGCCACTTGGCTCTATCAAAACAGCCCGACTCGGCACTGGTGCCACCTTTCATCTGGGAACCATCCTTTGTATCGTGGATTTTCAGGAGCCAGCCGGCCACTGCCAGCCACAGGTCCCCAAACACAAACTACGGCCCTTTTCCCTGGAAGTAAAACTGACCTGCCCATCTTCTGGCTGGCAGATTGCAGGAGCCACTTGGTACTATCAAACCAGCCTGACTCGTCACTGGTGCCCCCTTGGGTCTGGGAACCATCCGGCGTGGCGTGGATTTTAAGGAGCCAGCCGGCCATTCCAGGCCGCAGGCCCCAGAAAAAAACCACAGTCCTTTTCCCTGGCAAATAAAACCCACCCATCCCGCTTCTGGCTGGCAGATTGCAGGAGCCACTTGGCTCTATCAAAACAGCCGGACTCGGCACTGGTGCCATTTTTCATTTTGGAGCCATCATGCGTATCGTGGATTTTGAGGAGCCAGCCGGCCACTCCCAGCCACAGGCCCCCAAACACAAACTACGGTCCTTTTCCCTGTAAGTAAAACTGACCTGCCCATCTTCTGGCTGGCAGATTGCAGGAGCCACATGACTCTATCAAACCAGCCTGACTTGGCAGTGGTTCCAACTTGGGTCTGGGAACCATCCTGCGCAGCGTGGATTTTAAGAAGCCAGGCGGCCGTTCCCAGCCACAGGCCCCCGAAAACTAACCACGGCCCTTTTCCCTGGAAGTCAAACTGACCTGCCCATCTTCTGGCTGGCAGATTGCAGGAGCCACTTGGCTCTATCAATCCAACCCGACTTGGCACTGGTGCCATTTTTCCATTGGGAGCCATTCTGCGTATCGTTGATTTTCAGGAGCCAGCCGGCCACTCCCAGCCACAGGTCCCCAAACACAAACTACGGCCCTTTTCACTGGAAGTAAAACTGACCTGCCCTTCTTCTGGCTGGCAGATTGCAGGAGGCACTTGGCTCTATCAAACCAGCCTGACTCGGCACTGGTGCCACCTTTCATCTGGGAACCATCCTGCGTATCGTGGATTTTCAGGAGCCAGCCGGCCACTCCTAGCCACAGGCCCTGAAACACAAACTACGGCCCTTTTCCCTGGAAGTAAAACTAACCTGCCCATCTTCTGGCTGGCAGATTGCAGGAGCCACATTACTCTATCAAACCAGACTGTCTTGGCAGTGGTTCCAACTTGGGTCTGGGAACCATCCTGCGCGGCGTGGATTTTAAGAAGCCAGGCGGCCGTTCCCAGCCACAGGCCTCCGAAAAATAACCACGGCCCTTTTCCATGGAAGTAAAACTGACCTGCCCATCTTCTGGCTGGCAGATTGCAGGAGCCACTTGGCTCTATGAGAACAGGCCTACTCGGCACTGGTGCCACCTTTCATTTGGGAGCCATCCTGCGTATCTTGGATTTTCAGGAGCCAGCCGGCCACTCCCAGCCACAGGCCCCCAACACAAACTACCGGCCCTTTTCCCTGGAAGTAAAACTGACCTGCCCATTTTCTGGCTGGCAGATTGCAGGACCACTGGGCTCTATCAAACCAGCCTGACTCGGCACTGGTGCCCCCTTGGGTCTGGGAACCATCCTGCGTGGCGTGGATTTTAAGGAGCCAGCCGGCCATTCCAGGCCACAGGCCCCGGAAAACAAACCACCGCCCTTTTCCCTGGCAAACAAAACTCACCCACCCCGCTTCTGGCTGGCAGATTGCAGGAGCCACTTGGCTCTATCAAACCAGCCCGACTCGGCACTGGTGCCACCCTTCATCTGGGAACCATCCTGCGTATCGTGGATTTTCAGGAGCCATCCGGCCACTGCCAGCCACAGGCCCCCAAACAAAAACTACGGCCCTTTTCCCTGGAAGTAAAACTGACCTGCCCATCTTCTTGCTGGCAGATTGCAGGAGCCACTTGGCACTATCAATCCAGCCCGAATTGGCACTGGTGCAATTTTTCATTTGGGAGCCACCCTGCATATCGTCCATTTTCAGGAGCCAGCCGGCCACTCCCAGCCACAGGCCCCCAAACACAGACTACGGCCCTTTTCCCTGGAAGTAAAACTGACCTGCCCATCTTCTGGCTGGCATATTGCAGGAGCCACATGGCTCTATCAAACCAGCACGACATGGCAGTGGTTCCAACTTGGGTCTGTGAACCATCCTGCGTATCGTGGATTTTCAGGAGCCAGCCGGCCACTCCTAGCCTCATGCCCCCAAACACAAACTACCGGCCCTTTTCCCTGGAAGTAAAACTGACCTGCCCATCTTCTGGCTAGCAGATCGCAGGAGCCACTTGGCTCTATCAAAGCAGCCCGACTCGGCACTGGTGCCAACTTTCATATGGGAACCATCCTACGTATCGTGGATTTTCAGGAGCCAGACGGCCACTGCCAGCCACAGGACACAAAACACAATTTACGGCCCTTTTCCCTGTAAGTAAAACTGACCTGCCCATCTTCTGGCTGGCAGATTGCAGGAGCCACTTGGTACTATCAAACCAGCCTGACTCGTCACTGGTGCCCCCTTGGGTCTGGGAACCATCCTGCTTGGCGTGGATTTTCAGGAGCCAGCCGGCCATTCCAGGCCACAGGCCCCAGAAAAAAACCAGAGCCCTTTTCCCTGGCAAACAAAACTCACGCATCCCGCTTCTGGCTGGCAGATTGCAGGAGCCACTTGGCTCTATCAAAACAGCCCGACTCGGCACTGGTGCCATTTTTCATTTGGGAGCCATCCTGCGTATCGTGGATTTTCAGGAGCCAGCCGGCCACTCCCAGCCACAGGCCCCCAAACAAAACCTACGGCCCTTTTCCCTGGAAGTAAAACTGACCTGCCCATCTTCTGGCTGGCAGATTGCAGGAGCCACATGACTCTATCAAACCAGCCCGACTTGGCAGTGGTTCCAACTTGGGTCTGGGAACCATCCTGCGCTGCGTGGATTTTAAGAAGCCAGGCGGCCGTTCCCAGCCACAGGCCCCCGAAAACTAACCACGGCCCTTTTTCCTGGAAGTAAAACTGACCTGCCCATCTTCTGGCTGGCAGATTGCAGGAGCCACTTGGCTCTATCAATCCAACCCGACTTGGCACTGGTGCCATTTTTCCATTGGGAGCCATTCTGCGTATCATGGATTTTCAGGAGCCAGCCGGCCACTCCCAGCCACAGGCCCCCAAACACAAACTACCGGCACTTTTCCCTGTAAGTAGAACTGACCTGCCCATCTTCTGGCTGGCAGATTGCAGGAGCAACTTGGCTCTATCAAACCAGCCTGACTCGGCACTGGTGCCCACTTGGGTCTGGGAACCATCCTGCGTATCGTGGATTTTAAGGAGCCAGCGGGCGATTCCAGACCACAGGACCCGGAAAACAAGCCACGGCCCTATTCCCTGGCAAACAAAACTCACCCACCCCGATTCTGGCTGGCAGATTGCAGGAGCCACTTGGCTCTATCAAAACAGCCCGACTCGACACTGGTGCCACCTTTCATCTGGGAACCATCCTGCGTATTGTGGATTTTCAGGAGCCAGCCAGCTACTCCCAGCCACAGGCCCCCAAACAAATCTATGGCCCTTTTCTATGGAAGTAAAACTGACCTGCCCATCTTCTGGCTGGCAGATTGCAGGAGCCACTTGGTACTATCAAACCAGCCCGACTTGGCACTGGTGCAATTTTTCATTTGGGAGCCACCCTGCATATCGTCGATTTTCAGGAGGCAGCCGGCCACTCCCAGCCACAGGCCCCCAAACACAAACTACCGGCCCTTTTCCATGGAAGTAAAACTGACCTGCCAATCTTCTGGCTGGCAGATTGCAGGAGCCACTTGGCTCTATCAAAACAGCCCGACTCGGCACTGGTGCCACCTTTCATCTGGGAACCATCCTTTGTATCGTGGATTTTCAGGAGCCAGCCGGCCACTCCCAGCCACAGGCCCCCAAACAAAAACTACGGCCCTTTTCCCTGGAAGTAAAACTGACCTGCCCATCTTCTGGCTGGCAGATTGCAGGAGCCACTTGGTACTATCAAACCAGCCTGACTCGTCACTGGTGCCCCCTTGGGTCTGGGAACCATCCGGCGTGGCGTGGATTTTAAGGAGCCAGACGGCCATTCCAGGCCGCAGGCCCCAGAAAAAAACCACAGTCCTTTTCATTGGCAAATAAAACTCACCCATCCCGCTTCTGGCTGGCAGATTGCAGGAGCCACTTGGCTCTATCAAAACAGCCCGACTCGGCACTGGTGCCATTTTTCATTTTGGAGCCATCCTGCGTATCGTGGATTTTCAGGAGCCAGCCGGCCACTCCCAGCCACAGGCCCCCAAACACAAACTACGGTCCTTTTCCCTGGAAGTAAAACTGACCTGCCCATCTTCTGGCTGGCAGATTGCAGGAGCCACATGACTCTATCAAACCAGCCTGACTTGGCAGTGGTTCCAACTTGGGTCTGGGAACCATCCTGCGCAGCGTGGATTTTAAGAAGCCAGGCGGCCGTTCCCAGCCACAGGCCCCCGAAAACTAACCACGGCCGTTTTCCCTGGAAGTCAAACTGACCTGCCCATCTTCTGGCTGGCAGATTGCAGGAGCCACTTGGCTCTATCAATCCAACCCGACTTGGCACTGGTGCCATTTTTCCATTGGGAGCCATTCTGCGTATCTTGGATTTTCAGGAGCCAGCCGGCCACTCCCAGCCTCAGGCCCCCAACACAAACTACCGGCCCTTTTCCCTGGAAGTAAAACTGACCTGCCCATCTTCTGGCTGGCAGATTGCAGGAGCCACTTGGCTCTATCAAAACAGCCCGACTCGGCACTGGTGCCACCTTTCATCTGGGAACCATCCGGCGCGGCGTGGACTTTAAGGAACCAGCTGGCCATTCCAGGCCACAGGCCGCGGAAAAAAAACCACGGCCTTTTTCTCTGGCAAACAAAACTCACCCACGCCGCTTCTGGCTTGCAGATTGCAGGAGCCACTTGGCTCTATCAAACCAGCCCGACTCGGCACTGGTGCCACCTTTCATCGGGGAACCATCCTGCGTATCGTGGATTTTCAGGAGCCAGCCGGCTACTGCCAGCCACAGGCCCCCAAACAAAACTATGGCCCATTCCCTGGAAGTAAAACTGACCTGCCCATCTTCTGGCTGGCAGATTGCAGGAGCCACTTGGCTCTATCAAACCAGCCCGACTTGGCAGTGCTTCCAACTTGGGTCTGGGAACCATCCTGCGCGGCGTGGATTTTAAGAAGCCAGGCGGCCGTTCCCAGCAACAGGCCCCGGAAAACAAACCACGGCCCTTTTCCCTGGAAGTAAAACTGACCTGCCCATTTTCTGGCTGGCAGATTGCAGGAGCCACTGGGCTCTATCAAACCAGCCTGACTCGGCACTGGTGCCCCCTTGGGTCTGGGAACCATCCTGCGTATCGTGGATTTTCAGGAGCCAGCGGGCGATTCCAGACCACAGGACCCGGGAAACAAACCACCGCCCTTTTCCCTGGCAAACAAAACTCACCCACCCCGCTTCTGGCTGGCAGATTGCAGGAGCCACTTGGCTCTATCAAACCAGCCCGACTCGGCACTGGTGCCACCTTTCATCTGGGAACCATCCTGCGTATCGTGGATTTTCAGGAGCCAGCCAGCCACTCCCAGCCACAGGCCCCCAAACACAAACTACGGCCCTTTTCCCTGGAAGTAAAACTGACCTGCCCATCTTCTGGCTGGCATATTGCAGGAGCCACATGGCTCTATCAAACCAGCACGACATGGCAGTGGTTCCAACTTGGGTCTGTGAACCATCCTGCGTATCGTGGATTTTCAGGAGCCAGCCGGCCACTCCTAGCCTCATGCCCCCAAACACAAACTACCGGCCCTTTTCCCTGGAAGTAAAACTGACCTGCCCATCTTCTGGCTGGCAGATTGTAGGAGCCACTTGGCTCTATCAAAGCAGCCCGACTCGGCACTGGTGCCAACTTTCATATGGGAACCATCCTACGTATCGTGGATTTTCAGGAGCCAGACGGCCACTGCCAGCCACAGGACACAAAACACAATTTACGGCCCTTTTCCCTGGAAGTAAAACTGACCTGCCCATCTTCTGGCTGGCAGATTGCAGGAGCCACTTGGTACTATCAAACCAGCCTGACTCGTCACTGGTGCCCCCTTGGGTCTGGGAACCATCCTGCGTGGCGTGGATTTTCAGGAGCCAGCCGGCCATTCCAGGCCGCAGGCCCCAGAAAAAAACCACAGCCCTTTTCCCTGGCAAACAAAACTCACCCATCCCGCTTCTGGCTGGCAGACTGCAGGAGCCACTTGGCTCTATCAATCCAGCCCGACTTGGCACTGGTGCCATTTTTCATTTGGGAGCCATCCTGCGTATCGTGGATTTTCAGGAGCCAGCCGGCCACTCCCAGCCACAGGCCCCCAAACAAAACCTACGGCCCTTTTCCCTGGAAGTAAAACTGACCTGCCCATCTTCTGGCTGGCAGATTGGAGGAGCCACATGACTCTATCAAACCAGCCCGACTTGGCAGTGGTGCCAACTTGGGTCTGGCAATCATCCTGAGTATCGTGGATTTTCAGGAGCCAGCCGGCCACTGCCAGCCAAGGTCCCCAAACACAAACTACGGCCCTTTTTCCTGGAAGTAAAACTGACCTGCCCATCTTCGGGCTGGCAGATTGCAGGAGCAACTTGGCTCTACCAAAACAGCCCGACTCGGCACTGGTGCCACCTTTCATCTGCGAACCATCATGGGCGGCGTGGATTTTAAGGAACCATTCCGCCATTCCAGGCCACAGGCCCCGGAAAAAAATCCACGGCCTTTTACACAGGCAAACAAAACTCACCCACCCCGCATCTGGCTAGCAGATTGCAGGAGCCACTTGGCACTATCAAACCAGCCAAACTTGGCACTGGTGCAATTTTTCATTTGGGAGCCATCCTGCGTAACGTCGATTTTCAGGAGCCAGCCGGCCACTCCCAGCCACCGGCCCCCAAACACAAACTACCGGCCCTTTTCCATGGAAGTAAAACTGACCTGCCCATCTTCTGGCTGGCAGATTGCAGGAGCCACTTGGCTCTATCAAAGCAGCCCGACTCGGCACTGGTGCCACCTTTCATCTGGGAACCATCCTGCGCAGCGTGGATTTTAAGGAGCCAGCTGGCCATTCAAGGCCTCAGGCCCCGGAAAAAAACCACGGCCTTTTTCCCTGGCAAACAAAACTCACCCACCCCCCTTCTGGCTGGCAGATTGCAGGAGCCACATGGCTCTATCAAACCAGCCCGACTTGGCAGTGGTTCCAACTTTCATATGGGAATCATCCTCGTATCGTGGATTTTCAGGAGCCAGCCGACGACTCCCAGCCTCAGGCCCCAAACACAATCTACCGGCCCTTTTCCCTGGAAGTGAAACTGACCTGCCCATCTTCTGGCTGGCAGATTGTAGCAGCCACTTGGCTCTATCAAAGCAGCCCGACTCGGCACTGGTGCCACATTTCATCGGGGTACCATCCTGCGTATCGTGGATTTTCAGGAGCCAGCCGGCCACTCCCAGCCACAGGCCCCCAAACAAAAACTATGGCCCTTTTCCCTGGAAGTAAAACTGACCTGCCCATCTTCTGGCTGGCAGATTGCAGGAGCCACTTGGCTCTATCAAACCAGCCCGACTCGTCACTGGTGCCCCCTGGGTTCTGGGAACCATCCTGCGTGGCGTGGATTTTAAGGAGCCAGCCGGCCATTCCAGGCCACAGGCCCCGGAAAACAAACCACGGCCCTTTTCTATGGCAAACAAAACTCACCCACCCCGCTTCTGGCTGGCAGATTGCAGGAGCCACTTGGCTCTATCAAACCAGCCCGACTCGGCACTGGTGCCACCTTTCATCTGGGAACCATCCTGCGTATCGTGGATTTTCAGGAGCCAGCCGGCCACTCACAGCCACAAGGCCCCCAAACAGAAACTACGGCCCTTTTCCCTGGAAGTAAAACTGAACTGCCCATCATCTGGCTGGCAGATTGCAGGAGCCACATGGCTCTATCAAACCAGCCCGACTCGGCACTGGTGCCCCTTTGGTGTCGGAATCATCCTGCATATCGTGGGTTTTCAGAAGCCAGATGGCCAATCCCAGCCTCAGGCCCCCAAACACACACTACCGGCCCTCTTACCCGGAAGTAAAACTGACCTGTCCATCTTCTGGCTGGTAGATTACAGGAGCCACTTAGCTCTATCAAACCAGCCCGACTCGGCACTGGTGCCACATTTCATCGGGGAACCATCCTGCGTATCGTGGATTTTCAGGAGCCAGCCGGCCACTCCCAGCCAAAGGCCCCCAAACACAAACTACCGCCCTTTTCCCTGGAAGTAAAACTGGCCTGCCCATCTTCTGGCTGGCAGATTGCAGAAGCCACATGGCTCTGTGAAACCAGCCCGACTTGACAGTGGTGCCAACTTGGGTCTGGCAATCATCCTGAGTATCGTGGATTTTCAGGAGCCAGCCGGCCACTGCCAGCCAAGGTCCCCAAACACAAACTACGGCCCTTTTTCCTGGAAGTAAAACTGACCTGCCCATCTTCGGGCTGGCAGATTGCAGGAGCAACTTGGCTCTACCAAAACAGCCCGACTCGGCACTGGTGCCACCTTTCATCTGCGAACCATCATGGGCGGCGTGGATTTTAAGGAACCATTCCGCCATTCCAGGCCACAGGCCCCGGAAAAAAATCCACGGCCTTTTACACAGGCAAACAAAACTCACCCACCCCGCATCTGGCTAGCAGATTGCAGGAGCCACTTGGCTCTATCAAAACAGCCCGACTCAGCACTGGTGCAATTTTTCAATTTGGGAGCCATCCTGCGTAACGTCGATTTTCAGGCGCCAGTCTTCCTCTGCCAGCCACAGGCCCCCAAACAAAAACTACGGCCCTTTCCCTGGAAGTAAAATTGACCTGCCCATCTTCTGGCTGGCAGATTGCAGGTGCGACTTGGCACTATCAAACCAGCCCAAATTGGCACTGGTGCAATTTTTCATTTGGGAGCCATCCCGCGTAACGTCGATTTTCAGGAGCCAGCCGGCCACTCCCAGCCACAGGCTCCGAAACAAAAACTACGGCCCTTTTCCCTGGAAGTAAAACTGACCTGCCCATCTTCTGGCTGGCAGATTGCAGGAGCCACTTGGCTCTATCAAACCAGCCCTACTCGGCACTGGTGCCACATTTCATCGGGGAACCATCCTGCGTATCGTGGATTTTCAGGAGCCAGCCGGCCACTGCCAGCCACAGGCCCCCGAACACAGACTACGGCCCTTTTCCCTGGAAGTAAAACTGACCTGCCCATCTTCTGGCTGGCAGATTGCAGGAGCCACTTGGTACTATCAATCCAGCCCGACTTGGCACTGGTGCCATTTTTCATTTGGGAGCCATCCTGCGTATCGTGGATTTTCAGGAGCCAGCCGGCCATTCCAGGACACAGGCCCCGGAAAACAAACCACGGCGTTTTTCCCTGGCAAACAAAACTGACCTGCCCATCTTCTGGCTGGCAGATTGCAGGAGCCACTTGGCTCTATCAATCCAGCCCGACTCGGCTCTGGTGCCCTTTTGTCTGGGAATCATCCTGCGTATCGTGGATTTTCAGGAGCCAGCCGGCCTCAGCCAGCCACAGGTCCCCAAACAAAAACTATGGCCCTTTCCCTGTAAGTAAAACTGACCTGCCCATCTTCTGGCTGGCGGATTGCAGGAGCCACTTGGCACTATCAAACCAGCCCAACTTGGCACTGGTGCAATTTTTCATTTGGGAGCCATCCGGCATAACGTCGATTTTCAGGAGCCAGACGGCCACTGCCAGCCACAGGCCCCCAAACACAAACTACGGCCCTTTTCCCTGGAAGTAAAACTGACCTGCCCATCTTCTGGCTTGCAGATTGCAGGAGCCACTTCGTACTATCAAACCAGCCCGACTCGGCCCTGGTTCCCCCTTGGGTCTGGGAACCATCCAGCGCGGCGTGGATTTTAAGCCGCCAGCCGGCCACTCCCAGCCACAGGCCCCCAAACACAGACTACGGCCTTTTCCCTGGAAGTAGAACTGACCTGCCCATCTTCTGGCTGGCAGATTGCAGGAGCCACTTGGCTCTATCAAACCAGCCTGACTCGGCACTGGTTCCCCATTGGGTCTGGGAACCATCCCGCGCGGCGTGGATTTTAAGGAGCCAGCGGGCGATTCCAGACCACAGGACCCGGAAAACAAACCACGGCCCTATTCCCTGGCAAACAAAACTCACCCACCCCGATTCTGGCTGGCAGATTGCAGGAGCCACTTGGCTCTATCAAAACAGCCCGACTCGGCACTGGTGCCACCTTTCATCGGGGAACCATCCTGCGTATCGTGGATTTTCAGGAGCCAGCCGGCCACTCCCAGCCACAGGCCCCCAAACACAACCTACGGCCCTTTTCCCTGGAAGTAAAACTGATCTGCCCATCTTCTGGCTGGCAGATTGCAGGAGCCACTTGGCTCTATCAAACCAGCCCGACTTGGCACTGGTGCCATTTTTCATTTGGGAGCCATCCTGCGTATCGTGGATTTTCAGGAGCCAGCCGGCCACTCCCAGCCACAGGCCCCCAACACAAACTACCGGGCCTTTTCCCTGTAAGTAAAACTGACCTGCCCATCTTCTGGCTGGCAGATTGCAGGAGCAACTTGGCTCTATCAAACCAGCCCGACTTGGCACTGGTGCCACCTTTCATCTGGGAAACATCCGGCGCGGCGGGGACTTTAAGGAACCAGCCGGCCATTCCAGGCCACAGGCCCCGGAAAAAAAACCACGGCCTTTTTCTCAGGCAAACAAAACTCACCCACGCCGCTTCTGCTGGCAGATTGCAGGAGACACTTGGCTCTATCAAAGCAGCCCGACTCGGCATTGGTGCCATATTTCATCTGGGAACCATCCTGCGTATCGTGGATTTTCAGGAGCCAGCCGGCCACTCGCAGCCACAGGCCCCGAAACACAAACTACGGCCCTTTTCCCTGGAAGTAAAACTGACCTGCCCATCTTCTGGCTGGCAGATTGCAGGAGCCACATGACTCTATCAAACCAGTCCGACTTGGCAGTGGTTCCAACTTGGGTCTGGGAACCATCCTGCGCGGCGTGGATTTTAAGAAGCCAGGCGGCCGTTCCCAGCCACAGGCCCCCGAAAACTAACCACGGCCCTTTTCCCTGGAAGTAGAACTGACCTGCCCATCTTCTGGCTGGCAGATTGCAGGAGCCACTTGGTACTATCAAACCAGCCCGACTTGGCACTGGTGCCATTTTTCATTTGGGAGCCATCCTGCGTATTGTGGATTTTCAGGAGCCAGCCGGCCACTCCCAGCCACAGGCCCCCAAACACAGACTACGGCCATTTCCCTGGAAGTAAAACTGACCAGCCCATCTTCTGGCTGGCAGATTGCAGGAGCAACTTGGCTCTATCTGAACAGCCCGACTCGGCACTGGTGTCACCTTTCATCTGGGAACCATCCGGCGCGGCGTGGATTTTAAGGAACCAGCCAGCCATTCCTGGCCACAGGCCCCGGAAAAAAACCACGGCCTTTTTCTCTGGCAAACAAAACTCACCCACCCCGCTTCTGGCTCGCAGATTGCAGGAGCCACCTGGCTCTATCAAACCAGCCCGACTCGGCACTGGTGCCACCTTTAATCGGGGAACCATCCTGCGTATCGTGGATTTTCAGGAGCCAGCCGGCCACTGCCAGCCACAGGCCGCCAAATAAAACTATGGCCCTTTCCCTGTAAGTAAAACTGACCTGCCCATCTTCTGGCTGGCAGATTGCAGGAGCCACTTGGCTCTATCAAACCAGCCGGACTCGGCAATGGTGCAATTTTTCATTTGGGAGCCAACCTGCGTAACGTCGATTTTCAGGAGCCAGCCGGCCACTCCCAGCCACAGGCCCCCAAGCACAGACTACGGCTTTTTCCTTGGAAGTAAAACTGACCTGGCCATCTTCTGGCTGGCAGATTGCAGGAGCTACTTGGCTCTATCAAACCAGCCCGACTCGGCTCTGGTGCCCTTTGGTCTGGGAATCATCCTGCGTATCGTCGATTTTCAGGAGCCAGCTGGCCTCAGCCAGCCACAGGTCCCCAAACACAAACTACGGCCCTTTTCCCTGGAAGTAATACTGACCTGCCCATCTTCTGGCTGGCAGATTGCAGGAGCCACTTTGCTATATCAAAAGAGCCCGACTCGGCACTGGTGCCACCTTTCATCTGGGAACCATCCTGCGCCGCATGGATTTTAAGGAACCAGCCGGCCATTCCCGGCCACAGGCCCCGGAAAAGAAACCACGGCCTTTTTCCCTGGCAAACAAAACTCACCCACCCCGCTTCTGGCTGGTAGAATGCAGGAGCCACTTGACTCTATCAAACCAGCCCGACTCGGCACTGGTGCCACATTTCATCTGGGAACCATCCTGCGTATCGTGGATTTTCAGGAGCCAGCCGGCCACTCCCAGCCACAGGCCACCAAACAAAAACTATGGCCCTTTCCCTGTAAGTATAACTGACCTGCCCATCTTCTGGCTGGCGGATTGCAGGAGCCACTTGGCACTATCAAACCAGCCCAACTTGGCACTGGTGCAATTTTTCACTTGGGAGCCATCCTGCGTATCGTCGATTTTCAGGAGCCAGCCGGCCACTGCCAGCCACAGGCCCCCAAACACAAACTACGGCCCTTTTCCCTGGAAGTAAAACTGACCTGCCCATCTTCTGGCTTGCAGATTGCAGGAGCCACTTCGTACTATCAAACCAATCCGACTCGGCCCTGGTTCCCCCTTGGGTCTGGGAACCATCCAGCGCGGCGTGGATTTTAAGCCGCCAGCCGGCCACTCCCAGACAGAGGCTCCCAAACACAGACTACGGCCTTTTCCCTGGAAGTAGAACTGACCTGCCCATCTTCTGGCTGGCAGATTGCAGGAGCCACTTGGCTCTATCAAACCAGCCTGACTCGGCACTGGTGCCCCCTTGGGTCTGGGAACCATCCTGCGTATCGTGGATTTTAAGGAGCCAGCGGGCGATTCCAGACCACAGGACCGGGAAAACAAACCACGGCCCTATTCCCTGGCAAACAAAACTCACCCACCCCGATTCTGGCTGGCAGATTGCAGGAGCGACTTGGCTCTATCAAAACAGCCCGACTCGGCACTGGTGCCACCTTTCATCTGGGAACCATCCTGCGTATCGTGGATTTTCTGGAGCCAGCCGGCCACTCCCAGCCACAGGCCCCCAAACACAAATTATGGCCCTTTTCCCTGGAAGTAAAACTGACCTGCCCATCTTCTGGCTGGCAGATTGCAGGAGCCACTTGGCTCTATCAAACCAGCTCGACTCGGCACTGGTGTCACCTTTCATCTGGGAACCATCCTGCGTATCGTGGATTTTAAGCCGCCAGCCGGCCTCTCCCAGCCACAGGCCCACAAACACAGACTACGGCCTTTTCCCTGGAAGTAGAACTGACCTGCCCATCTTCTGGGTGGCAGATTGCAGGAGCCACTTGGCTCTATCAAACCAGCCTGACTCGGCACTGGTGCCCCCTTGGGTCTGGGAACCATCCTGCGCAGCGTGGATTTTAAGGAGCCAGCCGGCCATTGAAGGCCTCAGGCCCCGGAAAAAAAACCACGGCCCTTTTCCCTGGCAAACAAAACTCACCCACCCCCCTTCTGGCTGGCAGATTGCAGGAGCCACATGGCTCTATCAAACCAGCCCGACTTGGCAGTGGTTCCAACTTTCATCTGGGAACCATCCTCGTACCGTGGATTTTCAGGAGCCAGCCGACGACTCCCAGCCTCAGGCCCCAAACAAAAACTACCGGCCCTTTTCCCTGGAAGTAAAACTGACCTGCCCATCTTCTGGCTGGCAGATTGTAGGAGCCACTTGGCTCTATCAAAGCAGCCCGACTCGGCACTGGTGCCAACTTTCATATGGGAACCATCCTACGTATCGTGGATTTTCAGGAGCCAGCCGGCCACTGCCAGCCACAGGACTCCAAACACAATTTACGGCCCTTTTCCCTGGAAGTAAAACTGACCGGCCCATCTTCTGGCTGGCAGATTGCAGGAGCCACTTGGCTCTATCAAACCAGCCCGACTCGGCACTGGTGCCACATTTCATCTGGGAACCATCCTGCGTATCGTGGATTTTCAGGAGCCAGCCGGCCACTCCCAGCCTCAGGCTCCCAAACAAAATCTATGGCCCTTTCCCTGTAAGTAAAACTGACCTGCCCATCTTCTGGCTGGCGGATTGCAGGAGCCACTTGGCACTATCAAACCAGCCCAACTTGGCACTGGTG